>NC_061072.1:10507000-10849644 GCF_021917145.1 Hypomesus transpacificus | reverse complement strand
TGCGTACTTAACAGCTGCACAGAGGAAGCAGGTGTGAGCACACACACACACACCCAAGCACAAACCCAATCATCCCTGTACAAGTGAGCGGCCAGAGCCAATATCGATCATGTGATCTATTACAACAGTGGAATTAAAGCTGTCAGCAGGCCAGAAATGCACATTATATGTGCTTGTGTGTGTGTGCGTGTGTGTTTGTGTGTGTGTGTGCACGGATGGGCTTGTTCTGTGAAACAGTGCCTCAGTAATGACTAACCATTTTAGTAAATCAATAAGACTAGAGGGGCCAAAACCACGTTTATGTTTCCCTCTATGAACCAGGTCATGGGGAATCACGGGGCACTCAAAACCCCATGTGGGTCCACAGAGCGCCTCAACAGCCAACCCTAGGAGCTAGTTCACTGCTTGCTTCCTATGGTACCCTGTAGACTCACTCCAGCTCTGCTGCATGACCAGTCACAAGGCAGCAAGGTGTACCGGCAGCCAAACAGCTGCCCAACCGCAACACACTGACAGTAGTCATCCGCCACGAGAAAGACGTTGGTTAGTGCCGGGTGATGAGAGGTGAAAGGAGATATCATTCCTTACAGAAATATCTTTCATCAGTGGTCTCCTTGTCTGCGTGGTCCCGTTTAGACATCAACCAGCTCACAGGGTGAGGCTGAGAACAGCTCCAGCAGAGCAGACAGGCTGGAGACAGGCCCTCATTGACCTGGGATCAGAAAACTTTATAGACCCCCTGGGTGCCAGTCTATGCCAGGTCTCTCCATAAAGACGGAGGCAGTACAGCTTTGGCGGTGAGGAGCATAGACCTCTGATATGGCTGTTATGGATGAGGTTTGACGAGGATCCCGTAAACAAAGATATCACCGGATGCCCTTCAGCCTTGAACCAACCCAGGTCAACAGCATCTCCTAAACCTGTCTCAGGCCCCGCCCCAGGCCCCGGCCCCGCCCCCAGGCCATGGGCCTCCAAATGGGCGTACAGAGGACATGCAGCCTGGGTCCATGGTAGGGATGGGCATAATTAATCGACGATCGATTATCGATCATTAAGAATTTAGTCGATAACATTATTTGTTCATCGATAAAACTAATGCGTGTTCTGTTGCGTATTGTGAGTCTTGAAGGATTGCAATGGATTTCGCTATGTGGCAGCAATTAGCTAAACATTTTACCAAATGAAGCCAATGTTTGGAAAAAAACGCCACAGGCCTACTCAATTACCAGCGAGTTTCCATAGCTATTTAAAAAAATAAAAGTAAATATGAAGAGGTCACGGCGAAATGTAGCGTGAGACCATATTGACTAAAAAATTCCTTTGTTCACTGCCAACACTGCAAAGCTTAGTATAAATACAACTCCTCCACGACTCAAATGATGTACCACTTGAAGAACGTACATCCGACCCTGGTTAGTGGCGGTGCATCCTGCTCTTGGTGCTGTATAGCACGGAGGAGCTGCGATGCACAACGAGCAGAGAAAATTACCCAACGGATCTGTAAGTCCATCGAGATGGATATGCTACCCTTAAGTATTGTTTAGGGCGAAGGTTTTTATGAAGCTTTGTTAATAAGCCGGAAAAAAACGAGGGTCAGTTGTGTTTGAACACAGGCTTCTAGCTGTCGGCTCCGCTTCTAGGAGTTACAGAAATAGTTGTTTTTCTTGTAATACCTAGTAAGGGGTCCCATTATCGTCCACCTAGTTCTCGACGCTCGTTAGCAATGTTACCAAAATGTCGTTATACTACAAATTAAAAACGTTGGGCTTATGTCACAGCATTATACTTTAATATATAGATACACACCTATATTATAACATTCCGGTATTGAAATCCAATCCGGATATATGCCTAGAAATGTTACTTTCCTGATTTTAGCAGTTAGCTAGGGGGTCCCATTATCATCCACCCAACCACTTTCAATGGAGAATTGTCAGTTAGACGCTGCGGAAGGCAGATGCAACACATACGGTTTGAGAGCGTAATTACACACTCAAATCTCGAAGTAAGAAGCTGTAATTTGGTGTGCAGCATAATAAGATGTGTACATATCGATGAGTTACTTTCTTTCGTTGCTGCTGCATATTTTCTTTAAGAAATTAACGGAAAAACGGTTGTGGACGATAATGGGGCCCCGAACGTTGGAGATTTAGAGTGGACGATAATAGGGCCCTTTACACTACAGATCTCAATGCGGAAACACGCTGTTTTTTCTATTTTCACTGCATTTTACTATAGCCTATAAATTGTGAATTTTAATATAAAAATGTTAATGATTAATCGAAAATCGATCGTTAATTCTCCCGACGATCGATTAAGACAATTTAGTCGAATGCCCATCCCTAGTCCATGGGCCAGTCACAGACAGGATGGCTAGTCCTAGACTGGCTCAGTCTGGGTTTCTGGCAGCCTTTATAGGTCTCTCTGTCCATCTATCCACTCATCTAGTAAGGTCTTAGCTCAAGCATGCCATTACCCTATATCTCTCCATACGTGCTTCCTGTCTCCAGGATAGAGAGGCCTTTAGTCCAGGACAAGATAGGAAGAGAGAAAGTGAAAGAGAGATGGAAACACAGAGAGAAGAGATAAAAGGGTCACAAGGTACTCGGCAGGTCTACAACCTAACGCAACAGTACATAAAGTACAGATTCCAAGCAGAATGAGTAATCAATAACAGAGAAGAGGCATAGATTGAGAGGAACTCTGAGGCCAAGACATAGATGTGTTTGTGTGTCTAATCATCCACAGCAAACTGTTCCCAACCCTTTGCACCAGTGCACACACACACACACACACACGCACGCTCTGACACCCCCCCCCCCCCCCCCCCCCCTTCTGTCAGCCACGACGTACAATGCTGAGTCACCTCTCTGCTGAGAAACACAAGGAAAGGTCTGCTACATGAACACTAACTGTAGCCTCCCTGCTTGGACTCGGAGCCAGCAAGTGCATTTAAATGAATGAGGCGAGCTGTAAAAATCCTTTGCGTTTAGAGGTCGGAGCAGACAGCTGTATTTCCTACTGTGACCTACGTAGGCCTAGCGGCAAGCCTATCCCTCCATGCTTCAGTTCATCTCAGTGTACCTCCACACCTTCACTGCCAAACTCAGCCTCATTTTATGACCCCAGTGCTCTGCATCTCTCTAAACACACACACACATCCACATTCTATCTCAGAGATTTACCAATGTGCTGCTGGGCTGGGCAGAGAACTGCTGAAGCCGGGAACTAAGAATGAAATGCTCCTTATCTCTAATCAAATAAGGACAGGATGCCCTGCCCAGCTTTACAGATAACTGGCAGGCTAAGAGTCAGCTTACAATGGAAAACACAATAAGTACTTTACTGAAAGTCTCTCGAAAATCGACATATTAACCAGCAATATCCAAAGCAGCCCTGCATCCCCAAATAACAAAACCAGACAATGATAGCTGGCCTAGTTAAAGAGAAATATTACCTGATATCCCCTCTCCTGCTACAGAGGCTAGCCTGGCATCTAGCACCAGGTCTGGTCATGTGAGGCTGTTCTGGAGGTGCTGCAATCTGCTGGTCTCCTTCCACACGCCGGCCTGCACGTGGCTGTCTGGGAGGCAGGGAAACCAGCGGGACGCTCAGGAAAACAGCTGCTTCAATATTTGATGGAGGATGTCTGGCTGGCTGAATGGCTAACTGGCTAGCTAGCTGGGAGAGGTACAGCATGCCTTATTCCAGTTCTAAAAGCTCAGCGCGAGCAGACAGACACGTACTTTCATACGTATGTCTGGGAGAACAGCATTCCCCCAGACTCAGTCGCACTGCTAATGTGATCACGCTCTAGTTCTTAGGGCACTGGGGTGAAGGTAACAGGAATCCCCTTGGGCGGCCATGTTCACATAGGATCATCGTCTTCACCATACTAACGAGATAAACGCAACGATATGGACAGGATTTGTTGCTTGACTACATTGACTAGACAGGACCAGGAAACGTCTAATGCAGTCTAGACTATCTGACCTGATAAGTCTAGGTTCATGTGGTTATTACTGAGTTAAGGTCAGTTCATGTTCAGTCAAGATGATATCACCTCCGAAATGGACTCAATGAACCTGACACTGTAGTGAACAGAGGCCTGGTTGCTTGAGAGCTAGTTAGCCTGGTCAGCTCCCAGTCCAGCTAGCCCAGAGACCACATCAATCACTGGAGCCAGTAAGCGAGAAGGTGACAGGGTTCAGTTACATGATAACCCTACACCAGTCCCCGAGGACAGCCACATGCAACCCTAGGGCCATGTTTACTCTGAACAAGGGGAGGTTGGAAGTTAATTCAGTAAAAACTGCACTTGAAGTGTTTTGTATTGCTAACTAGGTTTTCAAAATCATACTGATTGCAAGTTGGGCTTAGTCCAAAATACCCACATTCAGCCTGCAGTCTCGTACTTGGGTTACTAAACAGCCTGCGACAGCATGATAGATGATTTTGTATAATCTGTGCACTCTAGAGCAGCGCTGAACTGCATGTTAAGGGAGCACAGAAGGGAGAGTGGACCAAAGAACAGATGGTCAGAAACCCAGGGTGTATCCGGAAAACTGGAGACCCTAGAGCAGAGGTCAACACACACACACCAGGTCCATGCACACACCATAACGTATGGTCCAACTTCTACCTCAGTTCCCTGTGCTGTGGACTTAGGGGATCTGGAAGCTCACAGGTGGTAGATCAGTTTCCCCATCCTGCCGTCCAGCCCCTGTGAAGGTCTATTTCCAACGTCCACAAAGCTCAACATCATCATCATAGGCCTGGTCTACAAATCAGTGAATAACACTATTATTAGGATCAGATTACATAGAGCCCTATTGACCAAGAGCAACTTGACACAGCAAGAGGATGGATGGATCGATCTTTTGACCTGCTGGCTGTTGTCTCTCCTGCAGTCACACCGTGGTGTTTTCTCAACGTCAATACACAGATGAAAATAGGACACAAGAAAACGCCTGAGGGCTACGGCCCGAGCCTGTTATGTAACATCAGGCATTTGTTTATTGTTTCTGAGGGAAGAGAATGTTCTACATGCTGCAGTGAAGGAATCATTGTGGTGACCTCCAGCGAAAGCACCAGCGATGATGTAGGCCTAACTCAAGGTTCCAAGCCACTGTGCAGCCCTACTGTGTTGCTCTTGTTATGGTCGTTTTGTGAGGCTCACACACACACACACACACACACATACACACACACACACACACACACGGGCTACAAACTGTAGAATATGTGCAGAGTCATGGTGCAGTAAGGATGCTGAGAGGAGAGAGAAAGAGGGAGAATCCTTCCTTACTTCATTACCGTAGCATATGGCCCTCATCCATCTTCCCCTGTCCTGTCTGCACTCTCATCCCTCTCCTCTTCCGTCCCTCGCTCCAACATGCCATGGCGACACGCAGGCGGGGGGGAGACTGCTATTCTTAGCAGAGGACACTGAGGTAACACAAACTAAGGCTGTGTCTCAATACTTTCAAAACGACTTCCCCCTCACCCTGCTAATGCATTTCCTTATTTCCGTCCTTCCTTAATGCCTCATGCTCTTAAGTTCTTCCTTCATTCCAATATTTCCTCTATGTCCTATTCCCTACTTGGCACGCTAATGTGGAGACATGGCAACATGACAGAAATATGGAAGATTTCCAAAAAGAATCAAATATTTTATGTTCCATCCAAACCTGTGTTAGTTATAGGGCAGTGTCAACAAGAAGCTTGTTTTACCGTCACTTTTGAGATGTTGACAATGTGAAATAGGTGGAAAGTAAAGAGTGGCTGACCCTCCTAAGTCATGCAGCTCTAGAATGTTCTAAACCGTACATCCTTTAGTCAATGAACTCAACCCTGCTGTTTCCATCTCTTATTTCAGCCTCACCAAAGAGGCAACAGGAAGCAGAGGATAGGAGAAGAGCAGCAACAAGCTGGCTAATAATACCGTACTGATGGTGTTTAGCCTAAATAGCAAGTGAGACAGAAAAAAAAGAAAAAGGAACATGCATTGATCTACCAAATGTTGACCAGCGGGGGGAGGGGGGGGGGAGCAGGAAAACTATGGCAGGATCCAAGATTGAAAGATTACAGTTAGTATTCTCTGAATGAATTTACATGGGTTTAGTTCCAGAGGTCAGTTGACTCAGTTCCATCTCTTACTAAACTGTATGTTGGTTATGAGTAGGTCAATCAACAGTCTCCACTCCCATTCATACTCCATCAGGTACGATAATGCTCTCCCAGCTCCAGATGGTCTCCCTCTCCCTCTCCCTCTCCCTCTCCCTCTCTCCTCTCTCTCTCTCTCTCTCCTCTCTCCTCTCTCTCTCTCTCTCTCTCTCTCTCTCTCTCTCTCTCCCTCCCTCTCTCTCCCTCCATCTCTCTCTGTCTCTCCCTCTCTCGTCTCCCCTGCAGCTTGTCTGTCCATCATCTGTCTATGTCTGGCAGCTGCTCACACGCTGCCACCTCAGAGGATGGGGAGCATGGCTTTGTTCATTCAATTATGTAGTGCCTGAGAGCCTCCTGCAACCTGATCACGACCCGGGATCATGACGCACCACTTACAATGTTAGGCCTATCCTGCCACACACTAACCAAATGTTGGCTTCCTAAAAAACCTATACACCTCACAAAATCCTAAACACGTACAGACACAGTCCTTTATTTCAACTGTACCCCACAGAGCCCAAGACCCTCGCAAAGACCCTCACCTCTGCACTGTCCATCCCCCACTCCCTTGTAGACTGGCAACACCACAACGTCACTCTATACTCGTTACTGTGTGTTTGCGTACGTGTGCGTGTGTGTGTGTGTGTGTGTGCGCGCGCATCTGTGTTGCTTTACACATTGCTGTCCAAGCAGCACATCACCTCCCCCTTCACTGGGCATGCACAAAGACTGTCTTTCTCTCTCTGCAGTCTCCTAGAGTGAGCTCGCTTCCTAGAGCTGGGCCCTCCTTTAACTGGCCCCTTGTTCACTTGATCCCTTTGTGGCGCTAAAAGGGGACAGCGTGAAACAGGATGTTATGACACAGAGAATGAGTCAACTCGTCAGAGCAGTAGGGAAGGGTCCTGGGAGGCAGGGTCAGGAATCATAACTTGATAAGTTGTCATTTTAAAATCGACATGGTAGCTTCTAGGTATGTGACAACTTCTGAAGTGAGCAGTGTGTGGATGACTTCAGGGTCAAAGCAGGTCCAGAGATGTGATGGGCAGTACACTACAATGAGCCCAGCTTAAACTGTCAACCGCCATCTGTACAAAGCCAGCCTCTTTGCACAACAATATAATGCTGTCCAGAAAACGCACACGCACATACCCAAGCAGTCCAACAGTCAGGCAACAAAGGCACAGCTGTCAGTGCTCTGGGCAAATACATGACAATAGGTAGGCCTACACCATCAAGGCCATACACACACACACAGACACAGTACACAAAAGCTTCAAGAAACCAGCTGAGACTACACAGAAGTTCAGATGAGAGAAAGTGGCAAGCTAGAGGCAGACAAAGAAGATAAAGAAAAACTCTAAAAATGACTTCATCTGTTTTGCCATGTAGATAAGAAGGGAACGTGTGTCTTATTATGGGGTGTTTCTGTCTTCCTGCCTTATCAGATGGTCCACTACCAGGCTGAGGGCTGACCCTGGGGGAGAGGCTGTGAGGGGATGCAGGTAGGCTAGGTGTCCTTCTCTCGGGCACAGCTAACCAGAGCCATACTACAGAGATGATAACATCAAAAACAGACATGTTGGTTCTAGTAGCGAGCCAGCTTCTGGCAGAGACATTCTAAATAGCTTCCAGGCTAATGATTACAATGGAGAAAAAAAAGATTCCATCCAGACTATAACGTTTCTCGGGCAGAATTGAGACAGTTTGCTTTAGCGGAATCATCTCTCCAGAGGCTGACGTTGTTTACCACAAGAAAAAACAAAAGTGTCTTCTTTCTCTGAGACTCGGTAGCACCTGAAGATCCGTGTTTCTAAGTATACTTCCTGTCAGCCAACTGCCAGGCTACTCCGTACACCAAGAAGTCAAACAGAGAGCCAGAAATAGGCAAACAGAAGGAACACATATAGCTTTATTGCACAATTCAATAGGATGAAATATGTCTCTAGTCTGGGGGGAAAAGTTTCCACAGTATGTGCGGCAGCTCAGGCTAGAGTTGAATATCTCAATCCAGAGCTTCACATCAACACACCGCCACACCCAAACACAAACACCCAGAGACAGAGGTACAGAGGCCAAGGCCATGAATTATCTATTGATATCAGATAGGCCTGGAGGTAAAGGGGAGGGGGGGGCAGCAGGGGGAGCCGGAGGATGTGAGCATTCTAGACCCAAGACGTGTGACATGCTTTCCTTTATCTAAATACCACATGAACATGGCTCAGGGGACAAACCAGGAGAGCCCCTATGACTAGGTACAGAACAACAACAACAACCCTTTATTCATCTCACACACAATGTGAACACAGACACACTCATGCAGGGAGTGGTGAGAAACACACACAGGTCCCATGTCCTGGCCAGAGACATGGCTAAGGGAGCAATCGGTCCTGCTTTCATGTTCTTGGGGGGGGGGGGGGGGGGGGGGGGGGGGGGGGGGGGGGGGGTTCTCTAGGTGGAAAACCCATGTGAACAGGGGGAAAACCATTGCCACTATGCCACATTCATAGGCAATACACTAAACATTGTCATTTTACAGACTATGACAGAGGCCTTGTAGACTACAACAACTTAATACCAAAGGTTGCATCATTAAGCTCTCTACTATTAAGGGCTAACTGTGCACATTAGATTTGAGTGCTATCAGAGTCCAGTCGTCACCCCAGCAGCATTAAGCTAAGCCCTGGCTAATGATCAATCTAGTTAACAAGCACAGTGAGAGCCATAATCCCTCCCTGCTTTCTTGTGATTAAATACACACCAGTCATACTGATAGACAGACCTCATTCCAACCAACATAGTGATTTCTGCCAGCTGATTGTGCTGAAATCTTCAACATACCAAAAATTATGCTGGGCTGTTTGCTATGTGACTCATAGCAATATAGTCATATACTTAGGATAAAGTGAGTCAGTGCATATGGGGTTTAAGATAAGTTTATGTTACCAGAAGTTAGCTAGCTTTCCTGCAGTCAATCTGCGACGGCAGCAGCAGCAGTGCAGATATCCCTGATGTGTTCCCTACTCTAGAAAGGGCATTGGGAGGGGAGGAGAATCCTCTGTTAAATCCATCACTAACACAGACAGACAGACATTCTGTTAAGACTCTGAAGGGGCCTCCCCTAACCTAACGAATACATGCACACAATGACAGTCAAGCTATCTATCACCATGCATGATTGTTTTACTACTTGTAGTTGGACACATTTCCAAGTCAAGGAGGTATGGATGGAACGCTGTTAGCTGCAGAGGAATGTTGGTAGTGGTGGCGTACACACACTTGTCCCACACACTAGTTAAGTCTTGTACTTCTACTAGTCTTGTCCTCATGTAATAAGTAGCCTACTAGGCCCGACTTTGTTGTTGGTTGCTCATGTCGAATTAGCCAAATCTCTTCCAATTTTCACCAGTGTACAGACAAACCCCTGTTCTTAATGTAAATGACAGTAGGCACAAGACGGGAGATCCAAGACTAGCTACTTACCTACACAAGTAGATGTGGCAGCATCCGACTGCGCTACTGCAAACTTCCTGAATTCAAAAGTGAACTGAATGGTTGAATGTCATTAGCGTATAGTGGTTGCGTTTAAGGTTAATTAATTTTAAACCCAGCCACTGTAGAAGGCTTTGCAAACAAGCGATTGAAATCACCCGAATTCGGTTTAGTTAGACTAACAGATTTCTAAAACCTCCTTCTACAGTACTGTACGTCTGATAATTACTCTAGCTTAGCTACACTACATGTTATGAAAATAAGATTAGATCATATAACGCTATAGTAATGGAATAGCATTTTAGCTAGCTTCCAACTTGCAGTCAACGTCTCTTTCCAAGCAAATGTATTCGGCCCAGCGTCAGGTCCACCAAATCATCCAGCTTTTCCAGTCGTCCGTCCTGCCCTTTCTCGTCACTGGGCAACTACGGTAGCGTGATAGCCAGCAAGCGAGCTAGCTAGCCTAACTATTCTTAAAAATGTCTATTGGAGGTAGTTAGCTATTGCAAAGCCGGGAAGGTGTTCATTGTTGCTAAGCTGGTCGGTGTCAAGTGCTTTCTGTTGCTCAATCGAGTCTCGCTGAATCATCCATACACACGCTCACTGTATACCGACGCTGTACACAGCTGACACTGACGTCAGATATATAAACATACCCTTCCTTCCCCTGCCTTGCTATTCTCGAAAATACAGGATTGGTGTAAATGCAATGGAAGCGACTGCGCATGATGTATTGGATTGTATTTGAGTAATGATTGCACGATTACCATTGCCAATATTATACAATTATCATATTCACATCGCTGCCGTTTATTATTTTACCAGCAGGTGGCAATATAGTTCCTTTCTTGTTTATTGACCATTGTTTCAACCATTTTTAAGTTGTTCTTCATTACGTAAAAATATGTATACTTGCACATAATTGTGTAAATAGTGTTTGCTTGTATAATTTCAACTAGAACCAGATCTACCATAAAAGCCCGGATGCAAGTTACAATGCTTTTATTTTCGCTCACAAATTGTTGCCATGATCTTTGTTTTACCCAGTTCATTCTCTCACACAACCATCAATGATACATAGCTGTACCTGGCGGCAGCATCTATCATTGTTTCTGTAAAAAAAAAAAAAATGCTGACATGAGAATAGTGGACGTGTCTTGTGTCATAATTGAATACTCCATGGAGAAGTTACCATAGAAAAATTAACCCCAAAGAGAACAGATGGGTTATGAATTACTGGGGATTGATGATTTGTTTGACAGAAAAAAAAAATAAAGACTGCATTGATGGTCTCAACTAACAGTGCTATTTTCTTTCTTTTTACAAATATATTACACAGCAAAATATCAGCTATAGTTATGAAATGCTAAATCAATCACGTGTCCTTTGACACATTTACAAAAAATGTATTACTGTACAGTAGCGCACACAGTTCATTTTCTTCTTATGAGACATCAGGCATTTTTGGTTCCTGCGATACACACCAATTTAGTTTCTCAGTTAGCGTTTCAAAGTCTAAAGTTGGATCAAAATAAATAGCCTACACAGCTCACGAAAACAAACTTCTGCTCCATCCACAATTTCCAAATCAAATCTCAATCAATATCTATAAAGTAAAGTATCTAAAATACCAGCCAGTACAGAGACTGTATGAAAGGGACAATTTGTGAGACAAGTCCAGATTCTTCTTCTCACAGTAGCTGCAAGATGAAGCTGCTCTGCAGTCGGCAGCTCTTCCCACAGTCCTTACACACAAACGGCCTGTTTTACTTATAAAATGATGGGCTTCAAGTCAAGGCTCTTATGGTGTAAAGTGCCCTTCAGAAATACTGTAACCCTGGGCAACAGGGCCAGTGATGCCAACATCCTCGTAATACTAGTAACAGAACACAACAACCGCATAACAATGATCAAATGTCTTTTAAGAGCACGTGTCAGGCATACACACACTTGTGCATTTTCAAATTGCGCTGGTCTGAGTACCTCTTCCCACACTTGTCACAGATGTACTGTTTGCCCCCTGCGTGGACGTGTCTCTTGTGTGTCCGCAGGTGGCTTCCCTGGCTGAAGGTCTTCCCGCAGATCTCGCACCCGTACGGCTTCTCCCCCGTGTGGATCCTCAGGTGCAGCTTCAGACTGTTGGCATTGTTGAACTTCTTCTCGCAGTAGCTGCAGGGGAACGGCCGGTCCTCTGAGTGGGTGCGTCCGTGCGAGATGAGGCTGCTCTGCTGGCTGAAGCTCTTCCCGCAGTCCTTGCACACGAATGGCCTCTCGCCCGTGTGGATGCGCCGGTGGATCTTCAGGTTCACCGACTGGCGGAAGGTCTTGCCGCATAGGTCGCAGCTGAACGGCCGGACGCCTGTGTGGATACGCTGGTGGTTCTTCAGGTTGACGGCGTGACGGAAGCTCTTTCCGCACTGGGCGCACTTGAAGGGCTTCTGCCCTGTGTGGATGAGCTCGTGGGTCTTGAGCGTGACCGCCCGGGTGAAGCCTTTGCCGCAGATGGGACAGGTGAAGATCTTCTCTCCCGTGTGGATCTGCTGGTGGCGAGCCAAGTTCTGGGCCAGGTTAAAGCTCTTCCCGCAGAGGTCGCAGCTGTAGGGCTTCTCCCCTGTGTGTATGATGGAGTGAGTCTTAAGATGAGCCTGCTTACCGAAGCACTTCCCACATTGCAGGCACTCGTAGGGCTTCTCACCCGTGTGTGTGCGGATGTGGTCCTGCAGGCTCTGTTTGTGGGCGAAGCCTTTGTTGCAGATGACGCAGGTGAAGGGTTTCTCTCCCGTGTGGATCCTCTGGTGGGCTTTCAGGTTGCTCTGAGTGGAGAAGCTCTTGCCACACTCGGTGCAGATGAAGAGCTTCCTCTGCCGAACCAGCTTCTCGAGGAGGAGGTCCGCTTGGCTGGGCTGCGATACAAGGGGCACGGTTTCACACTGGTGGTCCGATGAAGGGGTCCCGTCGACCACATACGCATCTGCAGCCGCTCCTAAAAGGGCAACAGGGAACACCTAGGTCAGCAAAAGAGCCGTGTGTTCACCCAACTGTGAAGAACGGGCTGTACATGCAGTACACCATTAAGAACATGTGCCTCTCCTCACCCTATACAGCGTGAGACGGGTGTGTCACTGTCTGAGGTGGGGATCTAGCCCATCCTTCTACTTACTCTCAGCTATGGCTCCCAGGTCAATGTTTCCCAGCTCGTCCTTCACACTGACAGCCAGGACGAAGGGAGCCTCTGGCTCATCCGTATCCTGAGGCTCTGTGGGCTGCCAGACCACAACACCACGACTAGTTTATATGCGCTTAGCAGTGGAACCCCCAAGAAGGCTATTACACATGCATAATAGTGACATGAATGTTCATTTGCTTACTTGAGTCGAAACGGTCTCCTCCATGTTTTTTCCACTACCGCCATATGAATGCTCCTCTGCTGCAGCAAAGAGAACAGATGAGACATTTGTAAGGCTGAACCTAACCACAGTAGATATGGCTAGGAGTGGCCACTGGTGGTCATCTGTCTGATATCTTGAACCTGAGGCAATTCCTTACCCATTCCTCCCTCTGACAGGATGTTTAATATGCTGGCTTGTGGTTTACTCTTCCTCCCGCGAACTGCTTTGAAGGACTTCTGCTCAAAGTCCATCAGAAATTTGGTGTCATCTACGATCTTCATGATTTTACCAAGTGCTTCATTGCCAAGAGTTTCCATGACTGAAGCAAAGTGCGTCTAGAGAAGATTTAGACACGTGGTGAGACATAAACGTGGGTAAAGTGTACGGATAAGCTTTTGCCTTTTCTTCGATAGACCTAGAGTGACACCTTTAGGAGCACGAGTCAACCCATAGTATATGAAGTCTATTCAAACAAAAAAATCTACTGAAAAGCCCTCACCGAGTCATGGACGGACAAAAATAAACTGATCAGGAGGTAGCTTTGTAACAGCTAATTTAAGGCAATATTATATAGAGCAAGGCAGAGCAAGGCCTCGCTGGAGTCGATTCACTCACCATCTTCATCTGACTCTCGGTCTGCAATTTTGTCGTCATCTCGTCATCTTCGTTGTGCTTAGGTGTAAACTCTAGATTGAACACGAAGACCGAGGTGTCTTCAACAAGTTTACCCAATTCTGCCACGGCCGCGTGAACCAGTGTCTCCATGACCGAAGCCAACTGCGTCTGCAGCGCGATGAAATTGGACATTATTCTGGTTCTTCTCACTAGCTACTTCACGAATGCAAAAACAAGGATCAGTCTCTACGATTACATCCATAAAATCAAAATGCATCAATGTCTCGAATGAAATATGCATTCAAAATACTTAACGTAAATAGTGACTAATCTTAGTCGGAAGCGTTTGACTACACACACGTAATCCTAGTTCCGGTTTGGAAGGAAGTAGTAAATGTATTTCGTTTGGCTTTCTCGAACCATCCCGCGGTGCACTGTGTCCCACTCATCGCATTATAACCTCAACCGGTTGCCCTCTTGTCTTCCCGGCTCTTATTCTGAAAACCAGAGTCGCTGTCAATGACGACATTTACGCGCTAAACTTTGGAGAACGGATGTGTATACTCGCAGCCGTAAGTGTGAAAGAGAAGGCTTGGAGTTTGACTAGTTGGTTATAGCAACGTATAAAAGGGAAATAATAACATCTTGCTTTGTCCAATCGTGTACAGTAAGTGATTATCAAAGCTGTTTTGTTACACTTGTGAATCAATGAGATGACTTTGCTTCAAGCTACGCATATGATATATATACCACTACTGCTGTAGATGGGTGGCTGACTGGTTGGCTAACATTAGCTAGTTAACCGTATTAAATCAGAACTAAACGGCTTGGGCTAATTGCATATTCATATGTTGTTCGTGAATTGTTTGGCTATTAGCCTGTTTGATTAAACATGATACGGTTGGATACATTCAGTGGGTTTTGAGAGAATGATAAAATTCTCATATTCATGCATCGGTCCCCAAATCTTCTGCCAGGTTACTCACAAATCAACCATGGGATTGCTGAAACAGTGCCAGGAGCTCTTTAAGACGTCAAATCTCTATGAGGTTATTGGTGTCACAAAGGCTGCGTCTGAGGCCGAGGTAAGACGCGGCTACTATAAAATTTCGCTCACGGTCCATCCAGACAGAGCACCTGAAGACGAACAAGCCACTGTAAAGTTCCAGGTAGGACTCCCGGTTATTTACATTTAGAAAAAGTTAAATTTTTATGTGTAGCAATATTTTGACCGTTCTGACATGATCTACATTGATGTCGTAATTGTTTTGGGGTTGTCCCGACACAGGCTCTTGGGAAGGTTTACGCTGTGCTGAGTGATAAAGACCAAAGAGCTATTTACGACGAGCAGGGCATCATTGATGAGGAGTCCGATTCACTTGACCAAAACCGGAACTGGGAAGAATACTGGCGAACAATGTTCCCAAAGGTAAAAAAAAATACTTATGTTTTATATGTCATGTACTAAATGACATGAGATTCAAAAGGCCAGGTTGACCAAATCTTTCTTTCTTTTGTACCAGATCACACTGCAGGACATCCTGGACTTTGAGAAGTCCTACAAACACACAGACGAAGAGAAGCAGGATCTGAAGCGTGTGTACGAGGAGAGCCAGGGAGACATGAACAAGATCATGGAGTCAGTGCTCTGTGCCACCCAGGAGGACGAGGGACGTTTCAGAGACATCCTGCAGAGTGCCATAGATGCAGGAGAGCTAACCGCTTACAAGGGCTTCACACACGAGAGTGCCACAAAGAAGAAGAGCCGCAAACGCAAGGTGAGCTTACCACAACCAGAGCACAAGCCTACAGTACGTTAGCTGCCAGATAGCCCAGAACACCTGCTAGTTATCTTTCCAGAATCTGAGCAGGCATCTTGGTCTGTATACAGCCTTTACAGGTTGTGATCTGTTGATCGTACTGTGGTTTTGCCCCCCCCCCCCCCCCCCCCCCCAGGCTCAGAAGGAAGAGAAAGAGGCAGAGCAGATGCAGAAGGAGATGGGGATGACCAGTGAAAGCAGTCTGGTTTCCATGATACAGGTGAGGGAAGAACGATATGAAATTATGTAAACACGGGTCCATCAGAAGCCAAACTCTTCCAGAAGATCTTTTCCAAACTACCCATGGATAATGTCCCTCTCTCCTTTTCTCATCTTTCACAGAGGAAACAAAAGTCCAACCAGACAGAGTTCAACTATTTGATAGCCAACCTGGAGGATAAGTACTGTAAGAAGCCCCCCCGTGCCTCCACAGCCAAGAAGGGAAAGAAGTGAGTCCTCCCTGCCTAGAGACTCTGACCAGCACGGCCACGTTGCCCCTTGCAGTTTTTGATTAAATATGTTAACATTAAAACGTTTGGCACTAAAATCTTTGATCTGGATGAGTGTGTAAAGGGATGGATAGGTCAGTGTGAAATATGAGGGGTCGATAACCCCCATGTTGATCTGATCTGTTTAGGTCTACATGTTTGAAATTGGGCAACCAGTACCATAAAGTTTCCGCTTTTCATGCAGTGTTTGTAGAAACCACAATTCCTCTTTGGTGGGCTGTATACAGGGATATACAGTTGTAACACTGAAATTAGATGTTTTAAAAGGTAAAATTAAAATGAGCATTTTGTTACTTTGATGTGTACCTTGTCACCCTGATGTGTACCTTGTCATCTAAATGTTTAAGTGGTCCCACAACTAAGCAGACTGTATAGGCTAGATATTGGGACGTAATGTTTTAAAATGTTATGTATTTGTTTTGTTTGCACCTCGGTGTTGTGTATGTTTTGAGTAAAGTGACTACTTTTGGATAAAAATTTGAAAAACACTTCACATTGTGGATGTCCATTTACTTAAAATAGAATTGATCACAATCATCTTCAACATTTTCCTGTAAAGACAAGGATCGTTGAATAAAATGAAAAGGTAGTCATTGATCAGTTTAATGAAAATAAAAAATGGTTCATATCTGTCAGCAAAGGCCACTACTAATGCACTTTTTTCAACACTTACAAAGAAAGCCAACTGACATTTCAGGGCACTAGTGGATTCCTGATTGTACATGAGATTTTTGTTGAGCCCTCACATTATAACAGTACATCAGTAAAATAACTGATGACATGAAGTAGCTATGGCATCCGGTCACACACTGTAGCCTCCTCCACATCGGACATGCGTCCTAGTCACAGTGCAGTTCTGACCAGGACCACATACACTGACAACATAATGGACCCTCACGGTTACTAACCTATCTAGTTAGTTCAATAGATCCCAAGCTAATTAACAGCCAGGTTTCTAGAGAGACGTAACCGTTAAAAACAGCAGAGCAGTCCCACAGCTTTGTCACTGTTGTGTTGGTTACAAACTCCCCTCTCATTCCGCTAGGATTTGAGTTGTTGATTTGCTGCCCATTCCCGAATCAATCGATTGGCTATTGCGTAACTGGGCGGGACCCAAAACGTGGGTGGTTCTCCTTTAGGGTTCCGAGGCGGAGTCTTTATCTTGAGCGCGGCGGTGACCTCATCCAAAGTGAACCAGCGAACGTCCTCCAGCTCCAGCTCATCCACACTCAGCTGGCCACACAGTTGGTAAGTTATTCAATTACAAAATAAATTACAAAGTTTCTTACAAGTAACTTTAGAGGTCATGTTTGAATGTGAACATTTGACACAATCTCTCCTGCTGACCTGGGTTTTGTCGGGGTTGACGAAGGCATGACAGGCCACCATGAAGGAGCTCTGTGGGAAGGGCCAGTGCTGAGACCCAGAGTACTGGATAGACTCCACCTCCAGCCCCACCTCCTCAGCTACCTCCCTCCTCAGAGTCTCCTCCAGGTTCTCACCTGGGGAGGGACGCATTTGATACTGTAGGCATGTATATCATGCTTGTGTGTGTCTTGTTTATGTTTGTGTGCAGACTCACCCATGTCACAGAACCCAGCTAGGGCGCTGTACATCCCCCGTGGGAAGGAAGACTGCCTCCCCAACAAACAACGTTTCCCATCAGACACCAGTACAATCGCCACAGGGGCCATCTGATGACACAACAGCCAATCGGAGCAGTCTTAAAAATCCAGTCCACTGATGAAAAAAACAAAAAAAGGTAACTTCTTACCCTTTCCTGCCATGGTGTGGTGTCCTACCTTGGGATAGTAGGTGATGCCACTGCTGTGACACACTCTCTGACTGCCCGACTGGTTTCTCTGGGTAGACTGCCCCGTGGCACTGCAGAAGCCATTGGACTGGTGCCACCGAAGCAAAGCCTGCCCCTGGGTGCCAAAACACACACAGGAACAACTCAAGTGTGTATCGGCAAGGATAAACATAAAACCCCGACGACTCTACAGATCCATCAGACTGTCAGCACCTACTCTAGCCACCAGGGGAGCCTCTGGGCCATGCAGGAGGAAGAAGGCCTTCCTCAGATCGATGAAGCGTCCTCCACACTGCTCCTCTACGGCACCCTGCTCCAGCTCTCCTACAACACAGTGAGGGAGGCAGTCAGGTCAATGACGTGAGCATAGCTCAGACCAACAGGCACACAGACAGTATACTGACATACGTAGTGACAGAGATATATTGTAATAGAGAGGGAGAGTAAGATAAATAGAAAGTCTATCATGACACAAGTTATTCTAATTCAACAGAGCAAGAGTCATCTTAAGCCTAACTGTAAGACCGTCATGTCGAACACTGTGTTCTTCTTACCAACATCCAAAGAGAACTGTGCCTGGTTCTGTTCATTGCAGGTGATCAGTATGGATTCCTTCACCATCTCCTTGTCTCCCCCAAGCTTCTCCAGGATCCCCTCAACCTCTGAAAACAAACAAAACAAGCACACCCATAACATACCCATAACACCCATGTTCATAATAGTATATTACACAGGTCTGGTCTCATTTAAAGAGCCATTGTTCAGTGCTGGTATTTGTCTACATAAATCTTTTTACAGAATGATGGAAACCAACCACTGGTCTGGAGGATTTGTAGCTGGAATATTCCACTCTCTGTACGCTGCAGCAGTGGAGCTAGTTTGTGGTAGAGGAAGATGTTCCCAGACTGCAGTGCAACCCGACACGCATTGTCGTCCTCTTTCAGCTTGTTCAGATGCCTAGACCAGGAAGCTAATTAAGTTATGGTAGCATTTATAACATGCTGTATGGAAGGTCTCCACTCTAGATCCACAAGTGATAAAAACAAATACAGAAAGAGAGAGAAGCAGAGAGAAAGAAAAAGTGTGTGTGTGACAGATTCAACTATACAGACCTCATTCTGGCCACATAGCTGGAGCAAGATCGGGACAGTGTCCATGAGGATCTGCTAAGGATCCTCAGTGACTGGAGCATGACTCGAGCTCCTCACAGACCTGACCACGCTATGCACACAACACCCAGTCACGTGTCAGTTGATTCCAGCTGTTTTATGTACTGAAGTGCCTCATGTAGATAAGACTATAATGACAGAATACGGAATGCAATTCACACATTTATTTCTGTAAATAATATGCATTAAACCCTGGTAGCTGCACCTTGTCAATGTCTGGCATGCAAAAACTTGGTTTGGATTCTAAAGAGGAACATTCTGTTAAAGCACATGCAGGGAACAAACTGTCCCCGAAGTCTATAGGTTAATTTGCGTGCAGCATTTACGGTCTGCAGCAAAATTGCAGTCTGGACATGGCATTCAGAGCGGCATTCATCCGAAATAATATTTGCTGGATCTCGATATTATTCCAACACCGATTATTAACCTTCGTATTTTAGAGGAACATGCTGTGGTCAACCTCCACCTCTTAGGGTTGAAGTGAATTGGAGGTTGTTTCGTAACTGCTCCATTTCGTCTAAAGCTTGTCAGATTATGTAGGTAGGCTATACAAATGCAGACACACGCTCATCATTCGTCCTTGTCGGTCGAAGTTTTACAGACTTTAAGGCTACGGAATCGGATCACCTGAAACAAAGTGTACACAGTGCCCGGTATCGAGGTCTTCCGACTACTAGCGGGTGCGTTAGTGATCAACAAATCTTAAACCTGCACAAATGATCAGATGTTCAGCCATTTTGATAGGTTTCATGAGTGGCAAAAGCTCTTCCGGTCTAGCCAAAGATCAGCGCAAGGAATACCTGGGAAGGCATTTGGAAACCACGTATAGACGGCGCTCGCGCTCTATCTGCCGCTTCGCTTCCTCTACTGTTATTCTCTAAAATCTAATTTGGGCGTAAGAGAGATACGGGTCTATAACCTAGTACACAATCAACATTTTGCCACCGAATTTCGGAAATACGCATTTCTAAAGCCTACATCTTTCTGCGGATTATGAGACATGAAAATAAGATGTAAACATCCTCATCGACTGGAACGATGAGTGTTGGTCAGTGTAAGAGGAAAATACTGTGTGTGGGCGTCTGATTATGTTTTTCAATGACTGTGGGCTATTGCCTATGCAGTGAATCACACTCATTTTATGGCATCGGTGCGGCTTTGGGGATACGCACATTCCAGACTTGAAAACACCACAGCGCTGATGTCCGCCCGACGGTTCTCCGGGGTGTCGGTCTTGGGTGGTGCTGTCCCCTCGGGATTACACACACCGGGGACAGGTGAACCCAGCAGGGCGCTTTTCGAGGCCTGCAGAAACGGGGATCTGGAGCGCGTGAGGAAGCTTGTCAACCCTGAAAATGTCAACAGTAGGGACACAGCTGGGAGGAAATCCACCCCGCTGCATTTCGCCGCTGGTGAGTCGGTCCAGACAGCCGCACTGTTAATGTTTTGGTACTGCTTTCGTACCACTGTGTGAACTGCAGACTTTGCAGTCCAGATACCAGCTCGTCCAAGTTCTGGCGACTATAATATTAACATGTTCATGGTCCCAATTAAATAATTCACTGTCAGAGATCATCTCAGACACAAAGGCGTCTGTGTGCATCCACACACTTGTAAAATTATAGTCAGACATACTCTTCCATATGGAAAGATCACGTATCATCAGCCTTCAATGTATCCAAGTTGTTGTGTGTGTGTATTCATTTATAGTAAATTATATCCAAATCCCCTATAATTACATTACAGATTGGTCTTATCATTATGGTGCTGTAATAATATGAATAGTCCAGATCTCCTCATGCACTCCTGCCTCTCTCCATCGTGGCAGGTTTTGGCCGTAAGGATGTGGTGGCCTTCTTACTCCAGAACGGCGCCAACGTTCACGCCCGGGATGATGGCGGCCTGATCTCGCTCCATAACGCCTGCTCGTTCGGCCATGCCGAGGTGGTCAACCTGCTGTTGCACCACGGAGCAGAAGCCAACGCCAGGGACAACTGGAACTACACCCCCCTGCACGAGGCTGCCATCAAGGGAAAGATAGATGTCTGCATAGGTAGGGCCCCAGGTCAACATACCCGTACGGCTAGACTGTACCACCCAGGGCGTCTCCACACAGACCAAATTGATGGTGTCAGAAAAGGCGTCAACACACATGCACACGCAATAATGTGCCCTGTGGTGTGCCTGATGACGTCATTGGCTTGTTCTTTGTTATTCTCAGTTCTACTCCAGCATGGGGCAGTATCAACTATCCGGAATACTGATGGGAGAACAGCCTTGGACCTGGCTGAACCTGCCACGAAAGCAGTTCTTAATGGTGAGGAGGAGGACAACAACAAGAACTGTTATCTGACAGGACATACTGTACCTAACAAACATCAACACTGCCTCCATCTTAGTTTTGGGAATAACAAAGCCAACTACTCCTCAGGCAGTTTCTGTACCACTCCGTGGAATCCTACTCAAATATGCTTTCTCAGTTAACCCTACTTGACCTGAAGTCTGATATGTATGTATGTTTGTTCCCCTTCCCCCAACACAGGTGATTACAAAAAAGATGACCTTCTTGAGAGTGCGAGGTACAGAATATCAACAGTCCATCTGTAGTTCCCCACTGCCTTTAGTATTGAAATTCACAATAGTATCAAAGATTTGCACTCATTTGTGTGTGGTGTCACCATAGGAGTGGAAATGAGGACAAACTGATGGATCTGCTGACACCACTGAATGTCAATTGTCATGCCAGCGATGGACGAAAGGTAACTCTATCTTTATGTCTAGCTAAGGTCAAACAGTTTGGGCCAGAACAATGTTAACGGATCCTCTGTGTTATTGTTTGTGTTTCTGTTGTGTGTTTGCCTATGGGACTGTCTGTGTGTGTGTGCTTGCGTATGGGACTGTCTGTGTGTGTGTGTGTGTGCGTTTGCGCTTCAGTCCACACCCCTTCATCTGGCAGCCGGCTACAACCGTGTGAAGTCAGTTAAGTTGCTGCTACGGCATGGAGCAGATGTCCAGGCCAAAGATAAAGGGTGAGACTGTGGCTGGGGGTGAGACTGGGGCTGGGGGTGAGACTGGGGCAGGGGATGAGACTGGGGCAGGGGATGAGACAGGGACTGGGGGTGAGACAGGGACTGGGGGTGAGACAGGGGCAGGGGGTGAGACAGGGACTGGGGGTGAGACAGGGACTGGGGGTGAGACAGGGGCTGGGGGTGAGGCAGTGGCTGGGGGTGAGACAGGGACTGGGGGTGAGGCAGGGGCTGGGGGTGAGACATTGTCTGGGGGTGAGACAGGGACTGGGGGTGAGACAGAGACTGGGGGTGAGACAGGGGCTGGGGGTGAGACAGGGACTGGAGATGAGACAGGGGCTGGGGGTGAGACAGGGGCTGGGGGTGAGATAAAGCTGGAGGTTGGTACAGGCCAGAGGCCATATGTATGGTGGCTCTGTTTGGACAGCATTACCTCACCCCTGCTACTGGAGTACAGTCATAGCACTGTTTGTGTCTGTGTGTGTGTGCGTACCAATGCATTAACACACAATCCACAAGCCAAACTGTGAAACGCCTCCTCTCCTCCTGTGAAGTAACCTGGGCTTGTCTCTGGTGTTCCAGTGATCTGGTTCCACTACACAACGCCTGCTCTTATGGACACTATGAAGTCACTGAGCTCCTGGTCAAGGTATGAGCAGCAGCTTACAATGTGTCTGAACCAATTCTCACACTCATAGCCCTAAATATAAAACAAATTTACATGTAGTCATTTAGCAGACACTCTTATTTAGCTTTGGTTCATTGCATGCTCTCTCTCCCTGTCTTTGTCTCTCTCTCTGTCTATCCTTTCATTCTCACTCTTTCTCTCTTTCTCTCTCCTCTCACTCTCTCTGTCTCTCTCTGTCTGTAGCACGGAGCATGTGTGAACTCCATGGACCTGTGGCAGTTCACACCCCTCCATGAGGCTGCTTCCAAGAACAGGGTGGAGGTTTGCTCTCTGCTGCTTAGCCACGGAGCCGACCCCACCTTTCTCAACTGCCACAACAAGAGTGCCATCGACCTGGCCCCCACCCCCCAGCTCAAAGAACGCCTGGCTTGTAAGGACTGTCTCTCTCCCCACCTTCAAGACTCATCTACTTCCTTGACCGAGCCTCACTTTGATAAGATTCTGTAAATGGCCTCAAGGTTATGGCTTCTGACTCAAAAGATCTTCTGAAAAGTCTGAAAGGCGTTGAACGTTCGGTTGATCCTAAATGGGATGTGCATGGCACTCCCTGTGCTGGGGATGCAGCAAAGTAACAGAGAAACCCAAGTTGACCCTGGTGTGTGTGTGTGTGTGTGTGTGTGTGTGTGTGTGTGTGTTAGATGAGTTCAGAGGTCATGCCCTGCTGCAGGCGGCTCGTGAGGCAGATGTGGCCCGCGTGAAGAAGCACTTGACCCAGGAGACGCTCAGCTTCAAACACCCCCTCACTCATGAGACCGCACTGGTGAGGCAGCACATCACCCCCTCATGCGGATCACAATCACAATCCTATAATACCACTTTCATCGTCCAACTTCGTTCACGTGGCAGAAATATACCCGGTGAAATGACCTTTTTAGGTGTGTTGTGGCTATAATTTCACATATATCAAACAGCCGTCACAAGGGCACCTTTGTTTTCCTAGTGCTGTCAGACGTAGCATAGCCTAGCATGTCTATTTGACCTCCTGATCTGCTTGATGTCGGTGGTGAGGGTTTTGGTTGTGTGTCTTGCAGCACTGCGCGTCCTCCTCCTTCTCCCCCGAAAGGAAGCAGGTGTGTGACCTGCTGCTGAGGAGAGGCGCCGACATCAACCACAAGACTAAAGGGTGAGGGCGGCGTGAGGGGAACGCCTTGTGTCCACGTGCCGTGGTCAGTGTGGCTCTCTCCGGTCATCATGTCATGTGACGTGTGATGTCGTTGTGTCCCCAGCTTCCAGACGCCCCTGCACGTGGCCTCGGAGAAGAACCACGACGACGTCGTGGAGATGCTGGTGAGGCACGAGGCCAAGGTGAGGGGGCGTGGGCACGCGTGCAAATGAGCTGGAGCCGTAGAGAGTGTGGATGCGTTTTGTTTCATATACTTGCTGGGTGTACTTACAGTAGATTCTGTCTGTCTCTCTCTCTCTCTCTCTCTCTCTGACTCTCTCTCTTTCTCTGTCTGTCTGTGTGTTTACGTGCGTGTACATGTGTGCCCCCAGGTTAATGCGGTAGATAGCCAGGGCCTCCACAGGGCCGCCCTCTGTGGTCACCACCAGACCTGCCGTCTGCTGCTCAGCTCCAGGTGTGACCCCCTCCTCACCTCCCTCCAGGGGTTCTCCCCCTCCCAGCTAGCCAAGGAGAGCATCCAGGAGATACTGCAAGGTAGGGGGCACAGGGACCAGGCACTGCAGGGTACCGTAGGAGGGGGTGTCTAAAGTACGCATTTGATGTCGGTTTCCACACGCTGTTGCTGAACACTCCTTCCTACCTGTGTGTGACTCCTCCTGGCTGGTTCTGCTCTCTCCAGAGGGGGTGCTGTCTGGGAACGTGGATGTGGACTGTCAGATGCTGGAGGCCTCCAAGTCAGGAGATCTGGAGACTGTCAAGGTAACTATAGTCCCTCCCTGGTTACCTACAAACAAGTGCACTCTAAGTTGGGCCCATGCCAATCTGTATTTGCCCTCAGTCTATGTAGTGCTGCGTGTTTCGTAACTCTAAATCGAGTGCATCTTAAGTGTTCCTGTTGGGATGTGTATATGTGTTGATTGTGTATGTGGTGCGTAGATGCTGTGTACTCTGCAGACTGTGAACTGCAGGGACGTGGAGGGCCGCCAGTCCACGCCGCTGCACTTCGCTGCTGGGTACAACCGTGTGTCGGTGGTGGACTACCTGCTGCAGCACGGAGCTGACGTTCACGCCAAAGACAAAGGGTGAGACCTCCTCCTGTGCTTCTTCTAGCTGAGCCCAGCAACGCTCATGAGATGCACCGCTGTGCAGCAGTCTCACTTCTCTCACTTCTCTCTCTCTCTCTCTCTCTCTCTCTCTCTCTCTCTCTCTCTCTCTCTCTCTCTCTCTCTCACACACTTTCACACTCACACTCACTCTCTCTCTCTCCTTCTCACTCAATCACACCGCCCCAGGGGTCTGGTGCCTCTCCACAATGCCTGTTCCTACGGGCACTACGAGGTGGCAGAGCTGCTGGTGATCCACGGTGCTGTGGTCAATGTGGCCGACCTGTGGAAGTTCACACCCCTCCACGAGGCTGCCGCCAAGGGCAAATACGAGATCTGCAAACTGCTGCTGCAGGTAGACTTGGGTTGGTGATGCTGGGACTGAGGGTGATGCTGGGGGTGATGCTGGGGCTGGGGCCGGGGCTGGGGCTGGAGGTCATGCTGGGGCTGGTGCTGGGGCTGGGGGTGATGCTGGGGCTGGGGCTGGGGCTGGGGGTGATGCTGGGCCTGGGGCTGGGGGTGATTCTGGGGCTGGGGCTGGGGGTGATGCTGGTGCTGGGGCTGGGGGTGATGCTGGGGCTGGGGCTGGGGGTGATGCTGGTGCTGGGGCTGGGGGTGATGCTGGGGCTGGGGCTGGGGGTGATGCTGGGGGTGATGCTGGGGCTGGGGCTGGGGGTGATTCTGGGGCTGGGGCTGGGGGTGATGCTGGTGCTGGGGCTGGGGGTGATGCTGGGGCTGGGGCTGGGGGTGATGCTGGGGGTGATGCTGGGGCTGGGGCTGGGGCTGGGGCTGGGGCTGGGGGTGATGCTGGGGCTGGGGCTGGGGGTGATGCTGGGGCTGGGGCTGGGGGTGATGCTGGGGCTGGGGCTCACCCTCTCTTTTCCTCTGTCAGCATGCTGCTTGTACTTGTGCTTGTACTTGTATCAATTCCAGTATATTCTTCTGGTCCTGTCCCCCCCTGCCTCCTTACCCCGCTCCCTCAGCACGGAGCGGACCCCACCAAGAGGAACAGTGATGGGAACACCCCCCTGGACCTGGTGAAGGATGGGGAGGGGGATATCCAGGACCTGCTAAGGGGCGACGCCGCCCTGCTGGATGCCGCTAAGAAGGGCTGTCTGGCCCGCGTCCAGAAACTCTGCAGCCCCGACAACGTCAACTGTAGAGACACCCAGGGACGTCACTCCACGCCTCTCCACCTGGCAGGTATTACCCCAAACCCTCCACCCCCCACCTGGAGGGTAATCCTAACCCTGAGCCCAACACTCACACCCATACGCATGGTAGAACGCACACAACTACACCCCCAACCTGGCTACAGGAATCGGAACACTGTAATCATTCATTACTGACAGTTACAGTTGACAATGCATCTGTTAAGTTGTGTGTGTCTCTCTCTCTCTCTCTGTTGTGGCTGTCCTATATCTTGCTGTATTGTCTCTCTGTCTGACCTGTCTCTCTGTCCTGTCTCTCTGTCTGACCTGTCTGTCTCTCTGTCCTGTCTCTCCCTGTCCTGTGTCAGCTGGCTACAACAATCTGGAGGTAGCAGAGTATCTGCTGCAGCATGGAGCTGAGGTCAACTCCCAGGACAAGGGCGGCCTCATCCCCCTCCACAACGCTGCCTCCTATGGGGTGAGTCTCTATACTGTTAACGCAGGCTCCTCCCCCCTCCACAACGCTGCTTTCTTGGGGGTGAGTCTCTATACTGTTAATGCAGGCTCCTCCCCCTTCACAATGCTGCTTTCTGTGGGGTGAGTCTCTATACTGTTAACACATGCTTCTCCCCCTCCAAGGCAATGCCTCATGAATTGCCAAATGCAAAAGCCTTGTCCTTGACACATACAGAAGACAGTACCAGTTTAGCCACAAATCAGGTATACAAAACATGCAGCTCCACAGACAAACGCACACAAACACTCACAAACATGAAACCAGTTTTGGGCTGTATTTCACGGCACTTTAGTTAAGAATCAAGTAAAACTAGACCCCCGCCCCCCCGATTCAGCCGTGAGTGGCTCTTCAGACCCTGAGGAGCCCGAATAGACCCTGTGATGAGCTGCAGCGTGACGTGTGTGTGTCTGGAGTAATGATGGCCACTCGTCTGCCAGACAGACAGGACGGTCAGAGACTGAAGGACCACCAGAACACTTTGATCAGGGTCGCACTTTCTCTCTCATTCTCTCTCTCCCATACTCAGTCTCTCTCTCTCTCTTTTTCCCTCTTTCTTATTATCTCCCTCTCGCACTCGCACTGTCTCTTCATTCCGAGAGCCTGAGTAGCTCATCATAAGAATAGTTTTTTCTCTGGCTCCTGCTGTCTGCACATAGCAATTGGTTTCTCTCAAATAGAATGGTTTCATTCTAGCAATTCATAATTATATTGAAATTTCAGAGGAAGAGAATAGATTACAGGATTGGGTAAGAAACTGGGCTGATTCAAACTGCTGTTTGTCATTCAGATATTCAGTGAAACACCGTAGCATAACTTTCTCTTGGTCAAAGCACCTCATTGTGGTGCCCAAACACCTCATTCAGGTTACCTGAAACAGAACTAATTCATGTTGCCTAACTACACACATTGGAAGTTTTGGAGCATGTACATCGGCTTAAATGTTGCTACTCACAAACAAACCAAACAGGAAGTGGAAGCCATAGCCAGAGGAAGTTGCGTGTGTCTCGTTCGCAGCATGTGGATGTGGCTGCTTTGCTCATCAAGTACGAAGCATGTGTCAACGCCACAGACAAGTGGGCCTTCACGCCACTCCACGAGGCCGCCCAGAAAGGCCGGACCCAACTCTGCGCTCTCCTATTGGCCCACGGGGCTGACCCCTCCCTTCGAAACCAGGAAGGCCAATCACCGCTGGACCTCATCATGGTATCCACCCACCCCCATCTCTCCATCCACCTATCAGAAAAGAGCCCTAGGTCTTGTTGCACCTCTCGAGAGCCCACCTGACTGCCATGTGTTTTGCCACTGGCTCGCAAAGTATACATTCAAATCCCTCAACTCCAAAACAAACGCGGTTTGACTGATCTAATCAGCATCGTGAGTGCCGTCCTCCAGTCGTTGAGGGGATTCAATGTATCTGACTGCTGCTGTCACCCTGCTTGACCTTTGACATCCATTCTCACCCTAGCCAGAAACAAACAACCCAGTCTGATTGGAAGTGGTCTGTCCCTGTCTTGGACCCGCCTGGATAGCTAGCTCATCACGTGACATTGCAGCCTGGCTGACCGATCTGTACATGCATGTCACCTACAATTGTGTATGTGTGTGTGTCGGCACCAGCCTCTAACAGTCTCTGCTGTCTGTGTGCATCTGTAGTACACTTTGATGGAGTCTGCTGTGCTTGTGTTTGATATGGATAGACGTGTCATACACAGCATGGTCATTTCTTTCTCTCTCCTTTTCCTTCTCCGTCCCATCACCGCTCTGTCTCCTTTTCCCCTTTCTCTCCTCTCCTTTCCTCCTTCTCTCCCTCCTTCCTTGTTCTCAGGCGGATGACGTGCGTGCCTTACTGACTGCCGCCATGCCTCCGTTCTCCCTGCCCAGCTGCTACAAGCCCCAGATCATCCGCACGGCAGCTCCACCCACAGCCGTGGTGCCACCCGGCCTGTCCTCCAGCCCCAACCCCATCCCCTCCACCTCGTCCGCCAGCCTTGGGGATACTTTGACCCCAGGCTCTGTGGCCTTCCCGGAGCTCTCAGCCCTACTGGGAGTGGACAGGGTTGTGGGCTCGGACAAGAAGGATAAGGGTGAGTCTGACGTCGCCCCTGTGGGAGCTGTTACCATGGTTGACCTGTTCCCCTGTCAGCCCCTTTGACATTTAGATACAGGAGTTATAATGCATTGGTGATGTGGTATGTAAGGTTGTCCCGTTTCAGCTGTGTGACCTGACATCAAAGCCAGCTGGCTGACTGCCATCAGCTATGTTCTTAACGACTGATCACACCAGGACCCTGATGTCCTGCACAGTAGCATGCTGAAAAACACATTAAAATGCTCTTTGGGCATCACAGTGTTAGCTACCTTGAATGAACTGACAGACAGTTGATATACTCCCCATGTTTCTCCGTAAGTGCTATGTAAGCACTCTCTTGCAGTTTCAGGTCTGGAGTTGTGCATCACCCAGTTCCTCAGCAACCTGGGCTTGGACCACCTGCTGGAGACCTTTCACAAAGAGCAGGTAGTCATAAACCCCAACAATTCACCACTTCTGTCAACACTTTTCACTGAGGGCGTTCATTCAATAGTTGAAGCACTCAAACAATCAGCATGCCACTCTCTTAAAAAACAAACTAATTGGTAAGTGTTTTTTTTCTAAGGTAGGTGGGTAGCTACAGATCAGCCGTCATGTGTTTTCCTATTTTTACATCTCACAAAGCAAAGAAACCTGTTCGTGTTTGACACCTTTCCCTCGCACGTACACAGATGTCAAGAGTTCCTACGCCTTAGTTCATATTGTTGATAACCTTGGTTTAGAATCGGCTCTCTTCTCCTGTGTGTAGATAACCCTGGACGTGCTTATTGAGATGGGCCACAAGGAGCTGAAGGAGATTGGCATCAACGCCTATGGCCACAGGCACAAGATCATTAAAGGAGTAGAGAGGCTCATCAGCGGTCCTCAGAGTATGCTTCATTCCCGTCTTTTCTATTCAGCTCTCATTCATTCCTTATTCATTTGTTGTGGTTATCGTGTTAAGATTTTAAGGAGGAGGCTGAGTGAGTGTTGGAGGACAATCACAGACACTACAGCTCAGTAACAGATGGCGGTTCCCATCTCAGATCAAACGGGCTCAGACGTGCTTTGGTTTTAATAGGATAGCTCTGTGCCTTTCATTCTTCTGGGAGAGACAGTGAAAGAACGAGAGAGATGGCAAGAAAGAGAATGATAGGAAGTTACAGAGTGTGTGTGTTTCAGAGGAATATTAACGTGAGTGTGTGTGCATTAGGTTTGAACCCATACCTGACCTTGAACACAGCCAACAGTGGGACCATCCTTATCGACCTAACGACGGATGACAAGGAATTCCAGTCCGTGGAGGAGGAGGTAAGATGGCTCACATAGCTGAATACCACCAACATACATGAACTGTCAACCCAGTTCTGGCATGTTAATGGCGTGATTAGCCAAATGAGTGTCACATGGTTTATTGTTTGTCTGTGTGTGAACAGATGCAGAGTACAGTGAGGGAACACAGGGATGGGGGCCATGCAGGAGGGGTCTTCAGCAGATACAACATAGTCAAGGTACATGCCAGTGATGTCCCCATAGCCATTTGGGCTCTGCTTTATCGGCACCACTTCATGATGGCATCTCACAAGGCTCCATTTTAGTTTTTAATTCCTTTACTTCCTTTAACTGTGAAACACTCAGCATTGTTCTCTATGCCAAGAGAGGTTTGTTACTGAAGTAGCTTTCAGTGACTATGCTATAATTGGAAAGCACGAAGGTGTAAAATGGCAAAATTCTCAAGCTATGGCAGCTCTCTCTCTCCTTCAGTAGTCTCACTCTTTCATATTGGCTGTTCAGATCCAGAAGGTGTATAACAAGAAGCTACTGGACAGGTACACCCACCGGCGTAAGGAGGTGTCGGAGGAGAACCACAACCACTCCAACGAGCGCATGCTGTTCCATGGTGAGTCCCCCCCAGAGCCTGATTCCGAAGGGAGATCCCTTCTGGAGAACCTTGTTCCTATTCTTCTTCAAATCCTTGTTCTCTCCTGCCCCGACGCAGGTTCGCCGTTCGTTAACGCCATCATCCACAAGGGCTTCGACGAGAGGCACGCGTACATCGGAGGCATGTTCGGGGCGGGGATCTACTTTGCGGAGAACTCGTCCAAGAGTAACCAGTACGTTTACGGGATAGGAGGAGGGACGGGGTGTCCGCTGCACAAGGACCGATCCTGCCACATCTGCCACAGGTGAACCACCAACCGAGACCTTCGATGTCATTGCCGTTCACGTCGTCGTGTTTTTGTTGTTGAGGTGTTTATATCACCGTAGCATTGCTGATTGGTGGGGGGGTGGGGGGGTTTGTCTCCAGGCACCTATTGTTCTGCAGGGTGACTCTTGGGAAGTCCTTCCTTCAGTTCAGTGCCATGAAGATGGCCCATTCCCCCCCTGGACACCACTCGGTCACAGGTAGACCCAGCGTCAATGGCCTGGCCCTCGCAGAGTACGTCATCTACAGGGGAGAGCAGGTAATGGACCTCTCCTCTCCTGTCCAATTGTCTCCTCTCCTGTCTCTAATATGAGCATAAAGGTTCAAGTTGATCCTCATGCAGTGCTCTCTGCGTCCTCAGGCTTACCCAGAGTACCTGATCACCTACCAGATCATGCAACCAGACTCCTCTGCAGATGGGTGAGGCGGGAGAGAGGAGGAGCCAAACTCAACCAGAGAACCACTGTACAGAAGAAGAACTGTTGGTTGTTCCCACACCTACCGGCTTGGGAGATCCCTTGGTTGGCTTTTGAGATCATCACTTATGATGAGCATTTGCTGGTGTCTGCCTGGACAGCCAGAAGGTTCAGGAATCATATATGTGGGATTTTTATATTGGTTCAGCTGAGTTAGTCAAACTCAGTCAAGCACAGGTCAATATGAAGAGATTGCAAAAACTGATTGAGGTAAGTCTGGTTATCTGTAATGAGAAGGCCCAAACGGAATACGCGGGCGCAGAATTCCGACAAAAACCCGCGGATTTTCAAGTAGAACGCATTGGTCTGAAGCAAAATGTAAATACACTTTTCAACTCATAGTACGTCTGTATTATAAAAACGTTAGCCAAAAATGCTAAGAATTGAAGAGGAAACGTATTGACCCAAATTACAGCAAGAGACAGGGCCAGGGAGTTTTCAACCGATCTTTATGAGGATGGATAAATACTTTTTAGAAAAGTCTGTCAACATTCAATCGACCATATTTGCCGTCAAACTGTTGTGGAACATCTTTGGTTGCTCCGACATAAGGACAGGAAGGCTAGTGGAATTCCGCAGATTTCCGCAGATTTTCAGTCTGAATAACGGCTGAAAATTTGAAAAGAATCTGCGTATTCCGTTTGGGCCTGGTAATGAGCCTCTGCATTGGCTAACAGGCATTCTGTACTATTACCTGCATGCAAACATAACATATTTAAACAGTGTATACTGTCAAATGTTTGTATGATTTGTAAATGTTCGTTTTATTCATGTAAGCACTTTATTAATTAATTTTGTGGAGTTGGGTCAAGGTGTGAATGTTTATTTCGTTTTTTATTTAATATAATTTTTACAATTTACAATTGTAGCATCTCTATTCAGGGGTCTGTTAACAATCTAACGCACTGTAATACTACTTTCCCAAACTGTGTTCTTTATGTGGTACCGCACAGTACAGTGTATTTTTTAGTCAACGTGATTCAATTTATACACATTTTGTTTTGTTTTTTCAAGCATGGTAATTTATAGTTTTTTTTGCTGGTCTGAACATTGAGGACACTGCCTAAGGGTTATGTTTTAATGTTTTCTACTGAAGCAGCTACTGGTATCTACATTCTCATTAAATTTCTGCTTGTTCAGGATTGTCCTCCATTGTTAGTGCAGGGGCCCTTATCCAATCAAGGGAATATCGTTTGTTTCTGATTTTTGTCACCAGATGTAACGGGAACCAAAAATTCTGACTTTCATACAACACCTGTTCATTGAGTAGAGAGGATTTCGTGAGACTAAGTGCAATATGGTCATGATTGTCTCATTGATGGCTGATTAGGTTGAATAATGGAATCTTCCTATCTTCCTCTATGTATGGTATTTGTTATGGCTATACGTAGATAAGGTCCAGTACAGCTCAATCTCTCTATGCGCTAGGCCTGAGAGTCCAGATATATGGTAGGTTACACTATCTCAACATGGTTTCATTTAATATACATGCCTGTAGAAAGACTATAACGTGGGCGGAATGAAGAGAGAACTATTTAGTTTTGACGGCACCATTTATATAAAATGTAAAGCTGTACATTGGCATTGCATCATGTCATGTTCTCTGAAACGCCTGTTCTTCCTGCATGATATACTGTGTGGTTATTGTGACATATATGAGAGGTGTCTGCTTCTATTGCAGCCTGGATGTACAGTACAACTACATCATTGATGGCAGAACTGTGGGTGGAGGTAATCTATCCCACGCCATCAGCCACATGGAAATAAACAACAATCTTTGTGAATTATATCTTTTTGTCAGTTGTCTGGTTGTTTTTATTGTTTCAAATAATTACTGTAAAATGTTGATATATTGTAAAATAGATGGTATTAAATAGTACTGTGATATGTAAAAATGTTCATATAGGTGGTTGAAAAAATGCTGAGAAGCAGGAGTAATTTCAGTATTCACATACTGAACAATTGTTCCTAAGAGGGATCATTATATCTCCCAATCCAGTGTTTTTGACAGCAGGGTATTTCTTAGTCTCTTTCTGTTCAAATACTTGAGGAATCCATTAAATATACATTCATATTAAAGATTAAAGATAACTCCACAGTATTTGAGAGAAAACTGTCCATGTGGTGTTTAATGCAAGGAAGATTCATATTCTTAGCCTGTCTAGTTGGATAATTATGGACCTGTAAATTCTTAACAAATAATATCTAAAACTACATTAAAGTACATACGGTAGATTACTGCATGGGCTTATGTATCCCTATTTTGGGGGGGCTGGAGTTCATTAGCCCCCCCAAAAAATATAATAATGTAAAAAATAAAAAAAATCTTTCATATTTTAAGTCTGAATGTGTGCATTTATCTTCCTAAACCCCTCTAGAGGACACTATTTAAAAGGATATTTTCAAAAATGTATTCTGGGAGAACATACCCCAGACCCCCCTAGTTTTGCTGGGTCACAGGAAAAATTATACGTTTTATCTAGGGGTTTAGCCCCCCCAAAAGTGGGACCCTAGATTTGCCCCTGGATTACTGTCTATTTCAGTTAAGACTTTAGTAGATATTGGATTAGAGGCGTCAGTACCAGTAGATGTCACTGTTTTCCAATTACAGTTTTTCTCGATTGCAATTTTTTTAAACAGAAGTAATTTTTTTCAGCAGTTAACAAGCAGCCTTGAAACTTGAGCAAAGACTCTGAAAACAAACTATACATGACACAAAATCTACTCCCTTAATTCAAATATACAACTTCTCATCTGCTGACAAGATTTTTCAATGAATCATTGCAAAATGGCTGAATAAATTAGAACTGCAACAATCAACACACCCGAACATAGTCGACCGTCTTTAGTGTCCGTCATTTGTTGGTACTATAACTACAGTATACACCTTAAAAAAAAAAGATTTGTCACCCATTCTGTGTTTATTTTAAATTTGTATGTATTATTATTTGACAAAATATGACTTATCTTTTCATGCTGACCTTTACAAATTTCATACAGTGAATTATTGAGTACATCTCTCAATAATTGACAGCCTCAATTCAACATTCTACATTTACGTAAAGTGCTCTCCCACCCATGTGAGGAGAAGTGCAATTATCTAACTGTTACTGCAGTTATAAAGACCCTCTCTAACAGCAAACCCCCCAGACAGTTATGATACATGTGCTACTTGTTCTATAATCTCAGCCTATGTTTTAGGCTCCACAGACAGTGATTGAACAAGAGGAGCACTAAAAGCTTTCCTCAACACTCCTCTGCTGAATTCACATATGACCTCAAGGAGAAGTGGGGGTGAAATACCAAAATACACCAGAGAGAGAGCGAGAATCGAGGGATAGAGAGAGAGAGAGAGAGAGAGAGAGAGAGAGAGAGAGAAAAAGGAGGGATAGAGAGAGAGAGAGAGAGAGAGAGAACGGAGGGAATGTTGTGTGCACGCTCCGCATTTGCCTGACTAACTGATGTCCCTAAGTGTCTTCTAAGAGTGTGGCTGTGGGCACTTGTGAAGACTACATACAGTGCCCTCCAAAAGTATTGGAACAGTGAGGCGAATTCCTTTATTTTTGCTGTAGACTGAAAACATTTGGGCTTGACATCAAATAATGAACGTGAGACCAGAGATCAACGTTTCAGCTTTTATTTCCAGGTATTTACATCAGGATCTGATGCACAACTAAGAAAATATCACATTTTGTTTGAATCCACCCATTTGTCATGTGATCAAAAGTATTGGAACAGATATACTTAAAACATATTTAAGTGAATAAGACTTAATATTTAGTTGCAAATCCTTTGCTTTCAATAACTGCAGCAAGTCTGTGACCCATTGACGTCACCAAACTTTTGCATTCTTCCTTTTTGATGCTTTCCCAGGCTTTCACTGCAGCCTCTTTCAGTTGTTGTTTGTTTTGTGGGGTTCCTCCCTTCAGTCTCCTCTTAAGCAGGTAAAATGCATGCTCTATAGGGTTTAAGTCTGGAGATTGACTTGGCCAGTCTAATACCTTCCATTTCTTGCCCCTGATGAACTCCTTTGTTGTTTTGGCAGTGTGTTTTGGGTCGTTATCTTGCTGCATGATGAAGGCTCTGCCAATCAGTTTGGTTGCATCTTTCCTTAAATTGGCAGACAAAATGTTTCTGTAGACTTCCGAGTTCATTTTGCTGCTGCCATCATGTGTTACATCCTCAATGAAGATTAATGAGCCCGTCCCAGAAGAAGCCATGCAAGCCCAAGCCATGACATTACCTCCACCGTGTTTCACAGATGAGCTTGTGTGTTTGGGATCATGAGCAGTTCCTTTCTTTCTCCAAACTTTAGCCTTTCCATCACTTTGGTAAAAGTTAATCTTTGTCTCATCAGTCCATAAAACTTTGTCCCAGAATTTTTGAGGTTCATCTCTGTACTTTTTGGCAAATTCCAGCCTGGCCTTCCTATTCTTCTTGCTAATGAGTGGTTTGCATCTTCTGGTGTAGCCCTTGTACTTTTGTTCATGAAGTCTTCTGCGAACAGTAGATAGTGATACCTTCACTCCTGCCATCTGGAGGTTGTTGCTGATCTCACTAACAGTTGTTTTAGGGTCTTTCTTTACAGCTCTCACAATGTTTCTGTCATCAACTGCTGATGTTTTCCTTGGTCTACCTGTTCGAAGTCTGTTACTTAGTACACCAGTAGTTTTCTTCTTCTTCAGGACATTCCAAATGGTTGTACTGGCTATGGCCAATGTTTCTGCAATGGCTCTGATTGATTTTCCATCTTCTCTAAGACTCACAATTGCTTGTTTTTCACCCAAAGACAGCGCTCTGGTTTTCATGTTGTTTTCACCTCTGAATACAGTCTGCATAGACAAAACCTATCTTACCCAATCTGAACCTGAGTGTAGACATTCAGTGGTATTTATTGATTGAATAATGTATGTAATAGGACACACCTGGGCAACAAAACACACCTGTCAGTCACATGTTCCAATACTTTTGCTCACGTGACAAATGGGTGGGTTCGAACAAAAAGGTGATATTTTCTAATTTGTGCATCAGATCCTGATGTAAATACCTGGAAATAAAAGCTGAAACGTTGATCTCTGGTTTCACATTCCTCGTTTGATGTCAAGCCCAAATGTTTTCAGTCTACAGCAAAAATAAAGGAATTGGCCTCACTGTTCCAATACTTTTGGAGGGCACTGTACGTGTGCGTGTCTTTGTGAGTGATCAAGCGTGTGTGCGTTGATGTATCATTAAATATTTGTTTAGTTCGAACTGTCTTGCTGGTTTGCCTAAAGCCCAGGTGTGCCTTCATTGATGAGATTTAATAACAACCATCTCCAAGCTAATCAGGAATGTCTTCCTACCAATCTGCAAACACACAGCTGTCTCCTCTCAAACCTGTTACTCCCCACATTGTCTGTCTCTCTCTCGCTCTCCTAGTGTGTGTCTCCCTCTCTTACCCTCTCTCTCTCTCCCTCATTCTACAAGTGTGATCGTCTAGTCTGTGAGAAATAGTGGTTGTGGATTCTTTTCTGGCAACAATTGTTTTTGCGGCGCCATTTACTGCGTTTGTTTTCCCTTGTTCCATTTCTCTCTCTCTCTTCTTTGTCTTCGTTCCTCTGAAAGCATGTCTTTCAGCGATAAGAAAATATTATCCTCAATTGCTGGTTGGACATTTGAAAGATCTCATTGTCTTCCTGAGAATCTTTTAATATTGGCATCTTCCACCTAGTAGAAGTAACTCTACCTAACAAAGTGTTCAGTCATTATGTTGAAACACTGGCGGTAGACAGAAAAAAAGATGGTGTTTTGTAAGTGTGTAGAGCTAATAAATAAAAAATGAGAATACAACAGATTTAAATTGGAAGCCTGTTTGGCAAAGTGACAAGTGCCCGCTTCTAACAATGGTTGTCACATTTCAGGAATCAGCTCATTGCTCTCTGTCCTCACTTCTTTTTACCCTCATCTGCATTCTGTCAGTATTTCCGTTTCCAAAAGTACTTTAAGTCCCCCCTTCTGTTTTGCTTTCCTCATTACATATGCATCATTATGTCATTTTGTGCTGTTAATAGACAGATATCCATGGATACATGTGCTCGCAGTGTGTGAGTGTGTGTGTGTCTGTGTGTATGTGTGTGTATTGGGGAGGTAATTGGACTGTGGAGCACAGAGTACAGAGAGGCATGACTGCCTATTGGGGCTACCCGTGGGGTATAGCTGTCAGTCAAACAGGTTTCATCACTGTTGCCATGAGGTGATCCCTGCGCTCGATTCTTTTTTCTCTGTTCTCTGACTGTCTGTCCTCTTCATCCTCGTCTCTTCCTCCCTCTCACCTTCCTGTCTTCATCCCTCACACCCTACTCCACACTTCCACCTTCACTGTTTCCATCTCCTCTCCGTGCTTCCTGTTGATGCCACAGGAGGGGTGGGGTGGGGTGTGTGTGGGGGTCTTTTAGTCAGTCTTTGTTGATTCCACTCCTTGTTTCTCTGTAATGATTGATGTCGCTGATGGGAGTCACAATGCTCATGTTTTTAAATGAAACACTGCCTTCCCTATCCTGGAATTTCAAGCTGCTCTACACTTGGCTGGATCTGCCTGGTTAAAAAGTTTACAATGGTAATGCCCAGGAGTGTTTTGAAGTATAGGGCGCCAGGCTGCAGGTGTAAAAATCTGTTATTCTGTATGTCGTTTTAACTATTGTGAAAATAAAATCATTAACACATTAAGTCATTTCTTATTTATTTGTTATCAATGAGATTATATTTAGCAATCATTTAGCGATCTCGGATAGGGTGCCAGATTGTTTGGAAACACCCCTGGTAATGCCTGGAGTTAAGTGAGTGTTTGTATCCATGAGCCCTGACCAGCCAGTTACAGTACATCTGCCAATTGTTCGCTCAGTGTGACCGGAAGAACTGAAGTAGTAATATGTAGTTATCATTCAGGAATCCTATTGACTTATCAGTTTGTTCGTTTTTTGACAACAAGTCAAATTAATGGCTAAATCAGTAAACCAATTGGCCATCATTCATGTCCAACCACCTACAGTGCCCTCCAAAAGTATTGGAACAGTGAGGCGAATTCCTTTATTTTTGCTGTAGACTGAAAACATTTGGGCTTGACATCAAATAATGAACGTGAGACCAGAGATCAACGTTTCAGCTTTTATTTCCAGGTATTTACATCAGGATCTGATGCACAACTAAGAAAATATCACATTTTGTTTGAATCCACCCATTTGTCATGTGAGCAAAAGTATTGGAACAGATATACTTAAAACATATTTAAGTGAATAAGACTTAATATTTAGTTGCAAATCCTTTGCTTTCAATAACTGCAGCAAGTCTGTGACCCATTGACGTCACCAAACTTTTGCATTCTTCCTTTTTGATGCTTTCCCAGGCTTTCACTGCAGCCTCTTTCAGTTGTTGTTTGTTTTGTGGGGTTCCTCCCCTCAGTCTCCTCTTAAGCAGGTAAAATGCATGCTCTATAGGGTTTAAGTCTGGAGATTGACTTGGCCAGTCTAATACCTTCCATTTCTTGCCCCTGATGAACTCCTTTGTTGTTTTGGCAGTGTGTTTTGGGTCGTTATCTTGCTGCATGATGAAGGCTCTGCCAATCAGTTTGGTTGCATCTTTCCTTAAATTGGCAGACAAAATGTTTCTGTAGACTTCCGAGTTCATTTTGCTGCTGCCATCATGTGTTACATCCTCAATGAAGATTAATGAGCCCGTCCCAGAAGAAGCCATGCAAGCCCAAGCCATGACATTACCTCCACCGTGTTTCACAGATGAGCTTGTGTGTTTGGGATCATGAGCAGTTCCTTTCTTTCTCCAAACTTTAGCCTTTCCATCACTTCGGTAAAAGTTAATCTTTGTCTCATCAGTCCATAAAACTTTGTCCCAGAATTTTGGAGGTTCATCTCTGTACTTTTTGGCAAATTCCAGCCTGGCCTTCCTATTCTTCTTGCTAATGAGTGGTTTGCATCTTCTGGTGTAGCCCTTGTACTTTTGTTCATGAAGTCTTCTGCGAACAGTAGATAGTGATACCTTCACTCCTGCCATCTGGAGGTTGTTGCTGATCTCACTAACAGTTGTTTTAGGGTCTTTCTTTACAGCTCTCACAATGTTTCTGTCATCAACTGCTGATGTTTTCCTTGGTCTACCTGTTCGACGTCTGTTACTTAGTACACCAGTAGTTTTCTTCTTCTTCAGGACATTCCAAATGGTTGTACTGGCTATGGCCAATGTTTCTGCAATGGCTCTGATTGATTTTCCATCTTCTCTAAGACTCACAATTGCTTGTTTTTCACCCAAAGACAGCGCTCTGGTTTTCATGTTGTTTTCACCTCTGAATACAGTCTGCATAGACAAAACCTATCTTACCCAATCTGAACCTGAGTGTAGACATTCAGTGGTATTTATTGATTGAATAATGTATGTAATAGGACACACCTGGGCAACAAAACACACCTGTCAGTCACATGTTCCAATACTTTTGCTCACGTGACAAATGGGTGGGTTCGAACAAAAAGGTGATATTTTCTAATTTGTGCATCAGATCCTGATGTAAATACCTGGAAATAAAAGCTGAAACGTTGATCTCTGGTTTCACATTCATCGTTTGATGTCAAGCCCAAATGTTTTCAGTCTACAGCAAAAATAAAGGAATTGGCCTCATTGTTCCAATACTTTTGGAGGGCACTGTAGCTGTCTGGAGTGTAGGAATGGTAGAGTTGCCTGGACAACATAGGCTGTTAAGCTGGATTGTCAGTGCTCCATATTACCACAGCAACACACCCAGATTTCCAACCTGCTTTCTTTGTCTGTCTCCCACTCATCACCATCTATAGCGTCTCCCACAAGGTGCCATCTCTCTGGAACGACATGAAAGTGCCAGTACATGAACCTGCTTCCTCGCAAACCTCTCAAACTTAGCAGCTGAGAATACCCTCCAGCTAAATGAGTTACAGTTCCTCCATGTCAAATATAATTTGGTTGTTTCCCAGACTGTTGTATTAAAGATGAGAAGAAAACAGTTCACATAACAGTTAGGTATGCATGGATTACAATTTTAAGAACACCTGGAATGCTTATTCATTCATTTTTGTGTTGCATAATTCATGTATGGCTGTATTTAGACCTACTGTCTAGCATGCTGCGTGTTCTGCATCTGACTGTGTTGGAGAAGATGAAGAGCATTCCTCACATGTTGACTGTCTCAACAAAGTTTTTAAGCAATTATTTTATCAGACATTCTTTCAGAGTAAGTAATTTACTCAAAGAAGTACCTTCACACAATGAAATATGCTTCATTTATCTGAAACATGACAGTGGAATGTCAAAGTTATGTCTAACACTCAAGGCTCCACCAACCGCTAATTAAAAAAAGCCAGGCACTAGTCCAGGTTTGAACTCATGCAATGTGGCTCAAAACTTTGCCATACAGTATGTGAAAAAAGCGAATTACATTGACGGCCACATTTTTAATTGTACACATAACTGGAAAAGTTGCTTGGTATTACCTGGACTGCTGGACACAACATCAAAGTATGTGGATCCACTACTACAAACTGACAAGGTTTAATATCAAAGAAAAGTATCCAACCAGTGAGCGGTCCCTCTCATGCCTGAGGTAATGGGATTTGCCCTTCCATTTGATATGCCATTTGAAGATTGCCACTTGTTCATCTTTTATATTCCAGCTGGGTGATAATCTGGTTGGAGGAGAGAGAACACCGTAACCAACAGCCATGAATGCTCACTACAGACCAACAATGATAGATGCAACCAATTTAAATGTTGGACATACTGCAGAGTTCCATGTTCTGGTCCAAAACTTACAACCCTACAGAGCCAAAGATATGGGCATTAATTTCTGCAATGTCACCTTGAAGCTAATGCAATCCTTTCCGCCTTGAATATTAAACTGGAAACATCTTAATTCTTGATAGATATCCAGTTATGTGGGATGCGTGAGGGCAATGCTGAATGCTGAAGTGCCACCGTCAATATGACTCTGTCTGTGGTGTGGCGGGTCCATCAGCTCCTGACTTGCTTGTTGTCAACAGCTGTGCACCTGTCATTGGGTCTGTGTTCTGGCTCAGTGACCGCAGAGTGGAATTACAAGGCAACACATGGACAGCATAATGAAAAAGACCTGGTAGCTGTGTAGTGACCTTCCATCTGTTGTGTGTCATCCTACCGCAACGTCACAGTACAGGTAAGACCTGAACAGTGTATTAATGCACATAACACAGATAATTAGCATTTTCGAGAGGCAAAAGTAGCTTTCAGACCTATTATAAACCTATGAATTATTGGCCCATTAGAAAGTAATGTATTTTCAAGCAGAACACTTTGTTACAGGGTAGGAGCTTGTATCATTTATCATTATATTATTGAATGCAAAATGTAAGTACCTGTTCCCGAGGTTCAAGAGTTTTGTCCTACAAACATTTAAGCCCACTGTGAAACTAATAATATTATCCTAATTTTGCCTCCTGTGTCCCTACGGGTGTCATTTTGGCAAAAGCTCTGCTTGTAGTATTATTTAGCAAACCAGTGATCTTCAATCATGGAGTGGTTATTTCAGAACCATCTGGGGGTTCTTAAGCAATGCCACATAATTGCCTATGGGGCAATTTATCAGGCAATTATCCATAATTACACCACTAGTCACCTACTAGATATATCAAAGACTCCCTCAAATGCAGGGAGGATCTGTCCTTACTATTGTTCTTGAATGTCACGGTGGAAGCATAATAAGGTGCTCAATAAATTGTATTGACAAATATTGACAAATCTTTTATTGCACTGTGTGGACAATAAATGGTTCAATATCTAACCCGAAAAAATCAATGTTGTGTTCTTATACACATTTTATTTGCCCTTGGACTAATACTGTAATTCAACAAATACTGTGCTTGCAAAGTAGATGGCTTTTCTAATTAGGAATGCTTAGAAGCACATCTATGAAATACAAATATATAGCCTGTACAATGGGTACGTTGCCAAGATATAAAATAAATAATATAGTAATAATAATAATAATTCATTTAATTTATAACACTCTACATTCTTAATCTCAGAGTGCCACAGTACATAGTAAAAATATAGTTAAAAACAAACTATAATAACTATAGTATGACACTTGTTACCTTTTTATCTAGTCAGGCTTGTCTATAAGAAACCATTACACTTGTACACCAATGCCATGGCCCTGCTTAGTTGCACACATCTTCAGTTTGACCTGGGATGGCATAGCCGTCGTTGTGACTGGACGTGAAGGGCATCATATCTAAGGATATCTCTGCTTCACACTCGAATTGAAGTATGGCAGGGAGGTGAAGGTTTCTTTGGTTCCGTGAAACACCGGAGAGGACTGAGACTTTGTCGAACGGCATGTCCAAATCCTCCCCATTGTGAGTGACAATGATGGGGCGCTGAGCCGTGGTGACGGTTGCGTCTTTCTGGAGTGTGGTGTCATGGTGGTACGATACTAACTCGTTGCTGAAGTCAACAGCCTCGACCGTAGACGTAGAACAATACCTATTACAACCAAGAATCGTCGAAAACGCTTTCCTGAAATCAGCATTGAAAGCGTAAATCACTGGGTTCAAAGACGAATTGGCCCACCCGAACCAGACGAAAATGTTAAAGGTGGTGTTGCTAACGCACAGCGGGTCCCCAAGTTTGTTCATATCACAGAAAGGTACCATGCAATTCAGAACAAAAAATGGCAACCAACAAAACACAAACACTCCCATTATGATAGAAAGTGTTTTTAAAACTTTGGTTTCTTTTTTGAACGACGTTTTTAATGAGTTTTCGTCATTAGTGTGTTGCTGGTTCTGCGCGTGTTCCACCGCCCTCTCCAAAGAGGATATCCGTCGAATCTGGGTCTGCGCAATTCTGTAAATGCGTGTGTACGTTCCCACCATGATCACCACGGGGATGTAAAAACTTATTAGTGAAGAGGATATAGCATACGTCCTGTTCAGGCTTGCGTTGCACTCTTCCATCTTATCTGGGTTGTCCTGCGTTGAGTTTTCTGCCTCTGCCTTGTGCCAGTTCAATTGAACTGGAATGAATGAAATCAAAATAGACAGCGTCCAGGCCACCCCAATCATCACGAAAGCGAATCTTTGGGTCATTTTACGCTCGTATCTGAATGGACTGGATATTGCCCAGTATCTGTCCATACTGATGATACAAAGGTTGAGGATGGAGGCGGTGGAGCACATGATGTCGAAAGCTATCCAGGTGTCACAGAAAGCACCAAAAAGCCAGTAGCCTGCCACTTCCGACACCGCCTTCCAAGGCATTACCAGGACGGCCACGAACAGGTCAGACACCGCAAGTGAAATGACAAATGAGTTGGTCACTTTAGACCTCAGGTGTCGAAATTTGATGACCGCAGCACACACGAGTGTGTTCCCCAAAAGCGTGGAAACAATCAAAATGAAGAGGACGCACCCGGTAAGCGCACGGACGCTGGTTCCGCCACCTGTATTATTCCTTTCATCGCCAGAGGGATGAATTTGGTTGTGGTTGTAGAACTTCTCCATTGGCATTACTTTGTCATTTTCCTTGTGCACGGTTCAAAATGTTCAGTTTCCAGAGCGTCATCCAAAGCGCACGTAGGGTTGCGCTCTCCCCACGACAGTGATGTAATATGGCACTTGTCTCTTACGCGTGCATCTCTTCAGCGGACTGTAAAGGCTGCATTGGTCCAGTTCATACACAAATTTGAGATTGCGTTTCAATCAATTACCTCCCCTCTTGCTGCTCCATGCACCCTTGCTGAAGAAACAGTAAACGAGTGTTGAACAGTCTCTCTCTATCCTTTCGTAATGGTTGGATAGTGACGCTTAGTGCTGGTTGTCGCCAGCCAATTGCAAATTCCTTTAATTTACTTTGAAGTACGGTAGACACAGAAGTAGGCTACAATATCTCAAATATGCCTATGTAAAATAACGGCAAATGTGGAAAGATTCGAAATAGGGCATTTAAATATTACGGTATTATTTTACAGTGTACCGCTTTCAAAAATATAGAAGAGAACCTATTCACAGATTTCAGACCTTTTGTTGATCATCTCATAAAATCTTAAAAGTCCTGGACATGGCATGTGTCCATCTAAGTTTCCAATCTAGCCACCCAGTGCAACCCAAGTGGCAACGTGTTTCTTTCGCTGTCCATGGTGCTGAAAAGGAGTAGGCCTACACCTCAAACGCTTCGCTTGGAGCCCCAAAACGTATAGTGCATCTTGAGAGTAAAATGTAGGCTGCATAGCATAGCCTACATACCTTTTTGTAATGAAAAACGAAACAACTAAAATTCTAAAACACAAGCTACTTATTGGTAAACTTTTATATTACGTGTAGTGTAATAGCTTTCAATGGACAGCAGGTGTCCTATTTTTCCTAGATTTTCTGCCTCCGCTTTTGTTTTTTTTGGACCAATTGCAATTTCCCACCTTCTTCCTTGCTACGTCACTAGAATCTCAAAATGGCTACTGCTTACTGTTCAAGTAGTGGGCGGCTACCGGGTTCAGAGTTAAGTAGGATAGTGACCATACTACCGTTGATAAACTGTCAGTCTATTTAATTTAATAATCTGACAGAATGCGCCAAAATATGCGTTAAGATATTACGGATAAAGCGTCCCCCTGGGATAACCTAATCATGGTAACCACAGTAAGAACACCAAGATCCGCTCAACCTGGGCGGACAACAGCACCACAGCGGTTTAGTTGTGGGGTGGTGCGGGGAATGTGAACAACATGGAAACGTCAGGGGATAGGTCTTTGCAACCGGCTTTGTCTGTCAATCTCAATGACCGGGCGACCATCACATCATTAGGTCAATTGTCTGGCGACACGACGGAGTTTGCAGCTTGCCTATCGAATGTCAACAAGGACGAAACCGGTCGGAGCGGCCGCAGGGACTCGTTGGAGGTAGGTGAAGGAGACGGGGACATCGCCCGGAGCTCAACCGAGTTCTGTGCTTTACGCCAGTGTACGCGTATTGACGGGAGTGGGAACATGTTGGATTTAGTTACTGAGAGCCCATCCGGTTGCGCTGCGAAGGACAATGACATTTCTAAGTCATGCAATGTTAGTGGTTCTTCTTCAAACGGATTTACTAAGTCAAAATGGGCAGAAAGAGGGGGTACGAATGGAAACGAGTCCTGCCCTGCTCCTGGCACCATGGAGATAGATGAGGAAGGGAAAGCCCTTAAGGCTCTCTCCCTATGCGATCAAATCAAGGATGCATCTGCAGATCCGTGTGGCCTAAACGCTGTGACGACGTCTCACACCGAAGATTCACTGATTAAATCGTATAAGGGACAGACAGCAGACAGGAGCAGTCCCGAAGGAATTCTGAATGGCGAGGCAGTCTGTTACCCGCAGAGCACCCCCGTGCTGGATGCAGATCGCCAGTCACGGAGTGAGCAGTACAAAACCGCTGACCCAGAGAGAAAAATGTCAAACGGTGGGCTAATGTTAGGGAGCTGCAGAGATGTGACATTTCACCAAGAGTCAGTTTCCCCTCCTCAGTCATGTGAAGGTGAAACTTGTGTGTCACTCACTCACTTGGAGAAACCCTTTTCCTGCACAGCCAATAGTAGTTTATGTCAAAGTTCAGGTCAGACTGAGGAACCTGGTAGAACTGAAGACGAATCTAGAACACAAGAAAACATGGTGAGGGAACCACAGCCTCATGGTGCTAGCTCTGTAATCTCTCATGGTTGTTCTCCCAACCCCGCCCAAACCACAAACCCTGACACAGCCCCAGCCACCATAGAGGCAAAGGACAATCAGGCCTCAGACCAGGGTCTTTCCAACAAGCCGGCCCCTGAGCAGAGGCCTCTGGCCAGCAGTATGAGCTACGCCGGCCCCTCCCTGAACCCCAAGGACGATGTAGAGGGCAGAGTGGTGGGCGAGGAGGGGCAGTGCGGGCCCAGCTTCATGGACGTCAGCCTGAGCTCCAGGAACACGTTTGAGTCGAGTCGGCGGCAGAGCGCCCCAGGACACCTCCCCCCGGGCCTCAGTGTGGTGGACTCCTCAGAGCTGGCTCTGCAGTCCCAGCGACCAGGCGTGGCAGAGTACTTTGGCAGGTAAAACGATGAACATCCTAGTCAATCTGACAGGTATAAAGGTTTGCCCCTTAGTTATTTGGGCAGGTAAACAAGTTTGTGGTGAACCCGTCTGTTACTTTGGCAGGTAGGCCTAATCTCTCAAGTTTGGTCGAACCAGTTATCCTAGGCCGACACCGACACGTCACACCAGCCTGTGTTTCTTTGCTGGGTTACAAGCAAGGATACTTTGCCTCTTGGACAATAGAGTTGTAGACTATTTAAAGCTCTGAGTGGGTATCAGTCCGAGGTCTTATAGTGGTGTAGGTTAACTGTAACAGCACACCATGGGCTCCACTAGTCAGACAGCTCAAAACTAGGTCTCCGACTCATACAACATTTACAGCTGAGGCACCGGACTGCTGGAAACTGAGAATGACCTCCGTACTGTAAACATTCTGTTGTAGACACATACACACACACTCACAATGTCATAATCGTATTTGTGACTTCACTGGAAAAGACAGACCTTAGATTATATCCAGGAATCACATAGGGATGTGTCAAGAACTGCCTTGGTTTCTTAATCAATTGACTCAACAGGAAAAGATCAGTTGAAAGTGCTGAAGCCAGCCTTGAAAAAAAAAAAAGAAAAGAAAACTCATCATAAATGTTGCTTACTCATCCTGTGTGTTATCCTGTCTTTCTCTCCTATGTGTGTGTGCGGCGTGTGTGTGTGTGTGTTAGAAGTTTGTTCTCCCGGAAGCAGAAAGAGCAGAGTGCCCCTGGGTGGAAGCTCTTTGGGAAGGTTCCTCTCAGAGAGAGCCCCTCCAGAGACTGCAGGACCATACAGCAGGTATCTAGCTCTCCATCTCCTATACTTCTGACAAGAGGTTGTACCACACCTCAATGAAGAAGACCTGTGTACAACTTTACTATAGGTGGTTTGATGGGTCTGCTGACAGGCAAGAAACCAGTAGAGAGCTTGTTTCTGATTGTGTGTGTGTGTGTAGTGAATCATTTACTAACTTCCTGGTTAACGGAATGACTCATTCATCGACAGTTTTCTTGTACCTTGCGTATGGTTGAGAGACAAAGCTATTTCAGTGTTGAATGGTATGTTAAACCAAGCTCTACCATGCCCTATCTGATCTTCTCAAGATAATAAACGCATTCAGTCATGAGGGCAGTGAGCCCAGTGATTGGGCTAGTAGACTACTGAGTGTGCTAGCGTGTGCTAGTCATCCAGGGATACCATTGGGATGAATTCCAGGAGCTTAATATCTATCACGTGCTAGTCTGGCTTTAATCCCCATTCAAATAGGCTGCGTTAGCATTAGCATTAACTTCAGCCCTACCTGACCTAGCTCCCTTGTAAGATAGTAACCCGTATCAATTGTTAGGTGCTACAAATGAACCTGCTGTGCACACACACACACACCAACACTCCTTCAGTTTGGCATCAACTTAAATAATTTTTTTTCTCTATCTCTCACTCAAACATTCTCATACATACCCTCACATGTGATGCATTGCCAACATTCCACTATTGTGTGATGCACCATTTGAGCCAGAAACCTTGAACTACTCTCATACCTGTCTGACCAGGTACTGCTGGAGCTAGGACACTGATAGCATCTCAATCCAACAAACCAGGACAGGAACTGTATCTACTGTTACCTTCCTGTTAGACTCCTGCCAGAGAAAGAGTGAGGGATACAAGTGTCTGTGTGTGTATGAGAGAGAGAGAAATACAATAGACAGCTGTCGTGAATAGCGTCACGCTCTTTAGGAATGCATGTACATGCTGAGACCTGGGTGTGTGTGTGACTGGCAGGGGACGCTTTGCTGGTTTAATGGTCTGTCTGGCTTACTGGAAATCAATGTGTCCAACTTCCAGATGGTCTGGTTCTTGGCTGCGCTCGAATCCACCTTTCCCCCCCAGTCACCAGTTGTGAGGCTTGGCTTCTGACTGTGTCCCCTGTTCTCTCCCTCTATCTATCCTCTCTCTTCTCATGCCCTCCTCCCACTCTCTCCCTTTTCCCGCTTCCTTCTCAACCTCCCACCTCACCCTCTCTTCTTCTATGTTCCCTCCTCTGGTCTCTTCCTCCACTGCCATAGGTGTAGATCAGTTTTCAGTCTCTCCTGTTGGGTGATTAGAGTTTCTGTGTCCACACCATGATAGAGACAAGCTTCAAAGCCTATTATATTGTCCTCATCCCTAGATTAGTAAAGTCAGGGAGCACCTTACACACTTGGTAAGTCGGTCCTTTTAAGAAGGTGTTGGGAGAGCCTTTTTATGTTAGTGTCGGTTTTCTTAAACCATTTAACCATTTAAGTGCCAACGTGTTCCTTCTTCTTCCAGGAGAGTGTACCAGGCTGTCTAACATCTGTGTCCACTCCAGACCTGTTAAACACTGGGGTATGGACTCTCTCTCTCTGTCTCTCACTCTCACTCTCTCTTGCTCTCTCTCGCTCTCTCTCACTCACTCTCTCTCTCTGTCTTTCTTGGCTTGTCTCTGTCTCTTACTCAGTCTCAGTTTTGAGCTACCTTTCACCTCATCTCTCTTTATTTTCTGCATGTCATCAGCCTGCCTTCATCATCCACCCCAGTGACCTCATCCATGGAGAATCATCCTGTTTTTGTACATGTAGTTGAGTGTTGTTGTGCATGTATTTCATCGTTTCTTTGGCTGCGGGCTGTTGATCGTCAACATTTCGTTTTGTCGGCATCTGGTGTTTTTAAGCCCATTACTTTCTTGTCTTCAACCCGCACCCATCCCCTTTTACTCGCCCCCCCACCCCATACATAGTCCCCTATTGTATCTGGGCCCATAAACGCCTTCAGGAGATGCACCGCTGAGACAATGTGGCCATTTAGCGTCCGCCTCCAGGCCGTGCTCCGCTCAGTCAGGGGTTAGCCTTGTGTTGCTCTGCAGGCCCCAGATGTATGGCTGCAGATCTGGGGAGCTGCATGCCCCCTACACAGACCACCACTGACTGTGAGCACTCAGCACCACGGCTGCATGAGGACCGAGGCCTGTGTGCTACACTCAAGATTGGTGGGGGGGGGGGGGGGGTTAGGGACATAATAGTATTGTTATCTGACAGGCCTGTCAAGCATTGTGCTCTGCAACTAAAATGCCCTTTCTAGCATTTTCTACCCTTGAGTCATTGCAGTTTCTCCTCTCTTTCTCTTGGTCTCTGTCTACCAATCCCAGTTATAATGGCCACCCTTATGAGGACATACTCGACCACTTCCTGTTATCACTTCCTCCTTTTCCCCAGGAGAACATTCTCCTTTAACCGCTCTCTCTCTCTCCACCCAGTCACCCCCCTCTCTTCCCATGCTTCCCAGTCAGCCTGTCTGTCTGCCTGACCCCTGGCCGTCTGCATGCGTCTAGGTGCTTTTGACCTCCACAAGTCTGTCAGCTGATCCATGATGAGCCTACAGGGCTGACTGCAGGCCCGCCTCATGTGTTCCGTGCCGTGTCTTTCATGGCGTTTTGAGACTCATGTTTTTGGATGTTCTCGCAGGAGTATGAGGCCAAGGTGGGGAGGACGGGGAACTCGCCCACCCAGAATGCCCTGGGCCGAAGGAAGAATCTGGAGTTTGAGCCTCTGTCCACCACGGCTCTCATACTGGAAGACAGACCTGCGTGAGTGTCTCTTTCTCTGTCTCTCTGTTTCTCTTTCACTTCTCACTTTCTGTCACCCACCCTCTTTCATAACCTAAATGAAGTCCATGCAGGGGAAAAGGCCAGAATGGCTCCTTAACCCCTCGCAGAGAAATGGACATCACAACACGTTCTTCTGCAACAAGATCAGGGCAGGATGTGGTGATCCGTGTGCCTTAAAGCCAAGATGGTGTCGTGTTTCTGTGTGTGGGTATCTTGGTCAATTGGGTTGCTCTCACATTGTGGACCTTAGGGCCTCATTAAGTATAGATTGGTGAAATCTGAGTGTCACCTCAACAAACTCACTCTCTCTCTCTCTCTCTCTCTCTCTCTCTCTCTCTCTCTCTCGGTTTCTTGCTCACACACCACATGCATGCGTGAAGTTTGCAGTTCAGTTCACCCTAGCCTAAGCAGCTGACAGGCTTATCCTCCGAGGCTGAATGTTCACCACCTGTCCTTAGTGTTGACATCACTTCCTGACTTTGTTTTGGTTTTGGGTCATGGTGAATATGCAGTGATACGTGTGGAACTGATAGTAGCATGGTGTCACCCGGTGTCTTCCTGTAGGAATCTGCCTGCAAAGTCTGTAGAGGAGGCCCAGAGACACCGGCAGGAGTACGAAGAGATGGTGGCGGAGGCCAAGAAGAGAGGTATCTCAACACCTGCCATTCCCTCAACCCTTTCTGTTTCCTCTCTTTCGCCTCCCCAGACTTGTCTGTCTAGCTGCCTAACTGACTGCCTGCTTCCTGTTCCCTCAGAGCTGAAGGAGGCCCAGAAGAAGCAGAAGATGATAAAGGAGAGGCTCAAACAGGAAGAGGGCATCGCCAACGCCATGCTGGTCTGGAACAATGACATCCTGCCCCATTGGGACAGCATGTGAGTCACTTCACGTCTGGAGAAAATAGCCTCTTCTTGGGCCTTGTCCTTAGGCTGTCCACTTCCGGGGCCTTGTATCTAAGTCGTGGATGATGAGAGCATCAGATGCTCCACACATGGCTGGTTGCATGTGTCTTCCTTCTCGTTCGATTTCATGGGGGTCGTCGATTTATGATTCCTCTTCACGATCAGGAATAAACAAAGACTACAGACATGCACCTGGATATTCTTTGCATTCTTTGTAACGTTTACTGATAATCCAGACCTTCCCTTGTGACCCCCCCTTCCCCTGTGTAGGAAGAACACCCGCAGGGCCAGGGAGCTCTGGTGGCAGGGTCTGCCGCCCAACGTCAGAGGTAGAGTCTGGAGCCTGGCCATCTCCAACGAGCTCAACATCACCCCAGGTACCAGGTCACAGATGGATTTCAGAGGAGACTTGCGTTGAGATTTGCAGCTCGCTGACTGCCACTTGAGTTTGTCACTAATGAAACACGAGTAAACGCAAACCTTACTCAAGACCACCTTTTCAAGGGTGTCCTTGATATAAAAAAAACACCCTAAAGCTCAGGAATAAGGACTACATCAAATCCATTAGAGAGTGTGGGTCCTGAATCTCAAAAACCAAAGCTAGGAGATGATTTCACTCTCAGTCATGTTTTGTGTGTGTTTGTCTATGTGTATCATCCCAGGATAGCATATCCATGCGGTGTTCTGTCTGGAAGCCTTGGTGATGTCAGAACCTTAGGAGCTCCTGACAGAGATCCTCTTTCATCCTTTCAATTCCCCCCTCCGTTCGTCACTAACGCCTTTCCCTCCTCTCCCCCTCTCCTCTCCCCCTCTCCTCCTCTCCGCTCCCCCTCTCCTCCTCTCCGTTCCCCCTCTCCTCCTCTCCTCTCCGCTCCCCCTCTCCTTCTCTCCTCTCCCCCTCTCCTCTCCTCCTCCTCAGAGCTGTATCAGATCTTCCTCTCCAGGGCCAAGGAGAAGTGGAGGATCTTCAGTGAGACGGGCTCAGAGAGCGAGGTGGACGGTAGGTACAATGGTGTGTGCGACCGTGCGTGCGCGTGCAGTTTTCCGACAGACACGAAAACATTGTAAACAGCTCCGGTCTCCATTCCCCAGACTCTCCCTTCTTCTTCCTCTCCGCTGCTTCTGTTCTCTCCTCCTCTGAGAGGCGTAGCTGTTTCCTCTCTGCGTCACACTTCAGACAGCCATACAGGCTCCTGGTGCACAGTGCTGTCTGCTGCAGATAGAACATCACACAACAAACATCCTCCCTATCTCTCCAGCCATTCACCGACTCCAAGGAGAAGATAAACAAAACTAAAAAATAATTGTTTATGTTTCCTCTGTGTTTAAAGCATCTGTTTCCACCATCATGAGAATCCTGGCAAGAAGCCAGTGCTGTCAGTCCTCCAACTTTTCATGAAAAGGAATGATGGGTACAGTAGGATTTGCTGGATGACCTACTACACTGGCTGATCTGGAACCAGGGCTTATGAGTTGACAGTGCCAGTCAGGGGAGGTGACAACTGTAGCTGGTCTGGGACCAGGGTTTATGATGTGACAGCGACAGTCAAAAGAACTGCCTACGTTAAGAGCTGGTCCGGGACGAGGGTTTATGATGTGACAGTGACAGTCAAAAGAGCTGCCTATGTTAGGAGCTGGTCTGGGACCAGGGGAGTGTGTGTGTGTGTGTGTGACTGAGGAGAGGCTCCAGCAAAATGCTCCGCTAGCGTTCACAGAGTGTGTGTGCCTGGCATAGTTGGTCCCTGGCTCTGAGTTAGTCTGGCACCTCAACATTTGTCACTTCACACAGGCTCACGGTCTCCATACACAAACCCAGACCGGCACCACAGGCTGCTTGGTTAAGAGATGTCTGTCTCATATATCTATACTGTGTTTACATGATATCATACGTGTTTATAGGATATAACACAGACAACGTAAATACCGACTCTTACCGCCTAAATACTGTTAGAATGATTCCCTTCTTAACCTCGATCTTCTGCTGTGCTTTCAATGCACACTGGTTGTAGGTTGCTCTGGATAAAAGCATCTGCTAAATGAATGGGATTGTGACGTGTGCTTCAGTGTGTCTGACTGCGTTTGCATTCCAGACGGGGCGTCGCTAGCTGACAGAGAGTCCAGTCTGGACCTGATCAAGCTGGATATCTCCAGAACCTTCCCCCCTCTCTTCATCTTCCAGAAGGTAGCGTGGACTACAGCTCATGTTTGCATTTGTTTTGTGTGTGTGTGTGTGTGTGTGTGCGTGTGCAAAAGCTGACGTGAGTGAGTGTGTATGTGTGTGTGTCTCACATTCTTTCCCCTCCCTCTCAGGGTGGTCCCTACCATGATGTCCTTCACAGTGTGCTGGGGGCTTACACCTGTTACAGACCTGATGTGGGATATGTGAGTGTCACATACCTGGATCACGACACACTATGGAGCTGGACAGTTTTGTGGAAGGGTTTGTTGACTGTGTGTGTGTGTGTTCCAGGTCCAGGGCATGTCCTTCATAGCTGCAGTCCTGATCTTGAACCTGGACGAGGCGGATGCCTTCATAGCATTCGCCAACCTGCTCAACAAGCCCTGCCAGCTGGCCTTCTTCAGAGTGGACCATGAATTGGTACTTAGCCACACACACACACACACCACATATGCACACACTGTCGTGTCTACAGTCTTATAGTAAATTACACCAACTACACTTTTTTACAAGCAATGTCACAGAGGGCTTCATAGATGCCCACAAAACTGCACCAAAACCAACCTAAACCCTCATTTAAGAGAACTCCCTGGAAATCTCAAAGACCAATTTTTGGGGGTCTTTGATATTTGATACACTGGCAGCAGCAAGAAACCTTGAGAAAATAAATGTAAAAAAAGTTTTATGTTAAGTCAGTATATGAAGCTTTCTCTCTTTCCCTATGTCGTTCTGTCCCCCTCTCCTTTTCTCCAGATGTTGAAGTACTTTGCTGCGTTCGAGGTGTTCTTTGAAGAGAACCTCCCTCGGCTCTTCCAGCACTTCCAGAGCTACAACCTCACACCAGACCTCTATCTCATTGACTGGTGAGCCTCTGCATGTGTCTGTCCTGTCTTAAGCACAATGTGTTTACGTTGATGAGCAAGACTTCTTACATTCCTCAGTGTTTAAACGTGTGCACCGCACGTGTGTGTGTGCATGTGTTTGTGTCGCCACAGGATCTTCACGTTGTACAGTAAGTCGTTGCCGCTGGACGTGGCGTGCCGCGTGTGGGACGTGTTCTGTCGTGACGGGGAGGAGATCCTGTTCAGGACAGGCCTGGGGATTCTGCGCCTGTACGAGGACCTGCTGCTCCAGATGGACTTCATCCACGTGGCCCAGTTCCTGACACGCCTCCCCGATGACATGCTCTCCGATAGGCTATTCGCCTGCATCGCAGCCACGCCAATGGTCAGCGGGAACAGGAAGTGGACGCAGGTGGGTTTTTCACAGCAGGAAGTAGGAAGTGGAGTGGAGATTAGATAAAAGGCTGGGATGTGCTGACGAAGAGACATCATTTAATATACTTTGAATTACATTTGGAATTTAATTATTGCGTCAAGATAATTGAATGGAGTTGTCACAGTTTATTTAAAAGTAATCTGACACTGTTTAAGGAAGAAAGTGCTTCCTTATACAAAAATCCCAAGAATTTTATAAGAAGATGAAACTCTGGAATGTCTTGTGGGTATGTTAGTGGTATATGTCATCTGTACAGGCAGTTTGTTGTCCCTTCTTTCTCTCTGTCTGTCTCTCCCTGGTTTTCTCTCTCTCTTTCTAACCCCTCCCCCTTGATTTCTCTTTCTCTGATAGGTTTTTAATGCATTGATAAAGGAAACAGAGAAGAACGCCAGTGGGTGATTTAGCGACTGGACTCCATGACAACCCATGATCCTCCCTGTTGGGGCCGGAACTGGCTGACACCAGATCGGTCAAAGACGATTTAACAGCACCCCTACTTCCCTGATGACGCTGAGGTCACGCCTAAAGATGGCCGTCTCTGCCCCAGTGACACCACGGTCATTCAGCAGTATCATGGGAAGGAGAGTCTTTGTAGAAGAGAGCATCCTCAAGTCTGGAGATGAATGGTCATATTATACAGTAGCATAATTTATGCCCCTTTGTAACTCCAGTGTGGTGGTTAGCCTCATAGAGGGAAAGGCCTTCTACAAATTTAAATGTACCTGACTTTTGGGACCACCGTGATGTTACAACTAAGAAACAACTCTTTTGTTATGTAGTGTTGTTGAAATTTGCCTCACATACTATGAGTAGTAGGTAGGTATGCAAGTAGTTTAACAACTTGCCTCAGACATTTGATATTGATGAGATATTTGACAGTTAATATCATTTCCAAAGGGGTATCTGCAACACTTGGTGGGTCAAGATTGAGGGAAACACAACTATGTTCATAGAATGTACACAATTCCAATGTTGCTAGATTCATGTCCTTGTATTCCACCTGGTCATTGTGGTTGTGAAGCAGCCCTGTGCGTGAAGCACAGTATAGAACTTCACAAAGGAGGTCGAGTCATGCACACTCAAGCATACCTGTGAGCACAGGAATGAAAGGTACAGTAACTATCTCAAAATGAACCTTTGAAGTGAAAAGTTCAGAGAGTTTGCAGAGGGATTGATCTAAAATGGGTTAAACATGTTGAGAAAGACACCAAAAGCCTCTGCTTTTATCTGCCTCTGGAACATGACATATTCACTTTGAAAATAATGCAAATCTTGGATCTTATGCAGTGTATTTTCCATATAAACCCAGACCAAAGAACATATTCAGGACTGTGATTGGTTGATTATGTAGCCTGGTCACATATATATATATATATACATAAGTGATGATTGGAAATGCTTTTCTGGGTTCAATCTCCTTCTACAGGACAGCTCTAACACTCCATTATGGATGCCGTCCTTAGAAGTCAGATCATTGAAGAACTCTGTGGTTTGATGTTGTAAATGAAAGCAAGAAAAACATTTTAAAGTACTTATTTATGAAATGTAACACTGAAAAACATAGAATTGTGTCTTGTTCTCTTGTTGCTTACTTTATAATTAACCAAACATTTCTTTTAATATCTTGCTGTTATGCACTTTTGATTTAAAGTCGTTTTCATCAAATGCTCATACTAATTTTAAATCAGATTTCAGGTTTGTAAATTTGTATAATTTTCTTTGAATTTTTCTATGCTCTTGGTATTGTACAGTTTTCATGGTGAAACAAAAACCTACTGTACATAAATTGTCATTGGAATTAAGCGCTCTGAAACTGTTGACCAGAAGTTATGAATTATGTGAATAAACGAAAGTATGAGTGTTACATTTTAAGTGCGTTTGCCGAGTCTTTAAGTGTTAATGATTATGTGTATTTTGTGCGCACGAGCCTACATACTGTCGCCCATGCACTGGGCGGCGGTATGTTCCTACTGTTGCAATAAATCAGTATTCCTATGCCGTTGGGTTGACAAATATGTACTTCCGGGTAGGCTTTCCAAGCCGAGATACACACGTGTGCAAATAATATTACATTTTCTTAGAATTGTATGATATACATACGTGTTTTTGTTACATATTTAAGGATAATATATTTTAGTGTTTGTATTTGTGGACTAAGATACCGTCTTTGATCATGGGCCCGGTAAGTAGTTCAGATACGAACGGAGCGTTAGTTATTTGTATTAGGCAACTCTATAAACAGCATGCCAATTGATATGATGTGACAGCTAGTTTAGACATTTTCAATAACTAAAGCTGAAATCAAATTCTTTCCAGATACAGTGTACAGTTAATAATTTTTAACGGACTGCTATTGTTGCCTCTTTTTTTACTAGCCCAAAAGCAAGAAGAGAAAGCCGAGTTTTCGTCGGCTGCTGAAGACCAGCAACGTAAAACTTGAGAACAAGCAAAAAAACAGGCAGTTCAAACAACAGAACACCGAGAAGAAACACCGCAAGGAACAGAAGAAGCTCCGCCAGGCCATCAAAGATGCGTCCCTGCGGACGCCACAGCCGCTGGAGCGTTACAAGAAGAGACCTGGTTTGTGGAAACTGAAATGCTCTCACTCCACATACGGATCTATTGCCCTGCGCGATTTCATTAGGGCCCTCCATCATTACCCTAAAATGAAAGATGGAATGCATGCACCTGCTGTGTTTGTTTTCATTTACCCGTGTTTTCTTCAACCCCCTCCAGAGGAAGAGGAAGATGAAGAGTTTGTGGAGTCCCTGCCCGTGGACATGATGGATGAGGATGACCTGGAGCAGATCAGGGAAATGGCCAAGAAAGCCTCATTCATCACCAGAGACCTGTCCTCCTGGTAACTAGCTCTACTGCAGGTCCCCAACATATCAAGTGATAAACATAAACACAATGCTGCCATCTGCACACACACACACACACACACACACACACACAAACTATGACATCTGCACACACGTGATGCTACAGTGTATCTGTACAGGCAATATCTCTACATAATGGCTCACATTTTATACAATAGTGTTTTTAGAACTAATCTTCAGAAGTGTATCTACAAATATATCTACATTAATTGTTTCCCTGTTGCCCCCCTCCTCTCCACAGTGGCCCTGTGCACGCCAAGAAACGCAAGTCGGAGCAGCAGCCGGAGAACTATGAGAAGATGCCTAGGAAGATGAACGTCATGGAGGAGAAAGAGGTCATCCACCTGCTTCCCCTCAAGAACAAGACGGGCCTCATTCCCCAGAGCATGGAGAAGCCAGGTGAGGAGAGCACACACAAGGCTGTGTAGCATGGGGGGGTTTGTCAGATCTGTGAACCGAACTGGACAGTCTTAACTGTGTTTTGCTACATCTTTTGGTAGCATGGAGACATAAGGACTGTTGGTTGTTGGTACATCTGACAGTTATTGTTTGACTTGCAGTCGTCCCAAAGAAAGAGGAGGAGGAGGAGGAAGAGGAAGACGTTCAGACAGGTTTGGAGCAGTTTGAAAACGGTAGGTACACCACCTCACACCAGAATAAGAACAAACACAAACTCCCTGTTGTGTGACAGCTGTTCACGTTGGTTATCTTAGTGAGCGATGAGCATGTTGTCTGATGCCCCTCCCCCTCAGAGGAGGAAACAGAAACGGGCCCCGCCCTCACCCCCCAGGAACAGGAAAAGCTCCGCGCTCAGAAACTGTCAGAAAGGAAGCTACGCATTGCTGGTCTGGGGTCAGCTATCCTGTCAGATCCCACCAATAGTGTAAGTAAGATGTGTGTGTGTGTGTTTTGCCATCTTCTTTGTAGGCTGTACTAACACGTGTGTGTGTGTGTGTGTGTACCATGCTAGATTAAGAAGCTAAAGGAGCTGCGCACCATGCTGTTGGAGACAGACCCGTACGTAGCTGTGACAGTCAGGAAGCTGGTCATGGTGTCTCTCATGGAGGTGTTCAAGGACATAGTCCCCTCCTACAGGATCCGACCCCTGACGGAGGCTGAGAAGACCACCAAGGTCACACACACACACACACACTTGTGACTTTCACGACATTGCATGTCAGAACGTCAATACAAATTACATTCAACATGTACATGTGCACACACGTACACATGTCGTCACACACACAAACGGGTTTCTCATCGTTTGTGTTGTGGTGACATGCAGGTGAAGAAGGAGACCCAGCAGCTCAGAGAGTTTGAGGAGGGATTGGTGAGCCAGTACAAGTTCTTCCTAGAGAACCTGGAGCAGACTGTCAAGGGTAGGCATACAGACACACACACTTCCAACACCAGCAAGCTAAAAGAAGCATAGACATCCTCTTCTCGAGAATCCGGTCAGTGTTGAAAAAAAGAGTGCGGTGGGTTCATGGTTGTTGTGGTTGGTCCCTGGCCGTGTCACCAGACTGGCAGCAGAGGAAGAGGAAGCGGAGTGACGCCGTGTCCCTGCAGTCCTACAAGGGGCTGGCAGAGGTGGCCATCCGCTGCATTTGTGAGCTTCTGGTCGCCATGGCGCACTTTAACTTCCACAACAACATCATCGTCATGGTGGTGCCCCTCATGAACAGCACCACCAGGAAGGTCAGTAGTGAGTCCTGAGGACTGCGGAGAACATTGTGTTGGTGTGTGGTGTCTGACTTTGCCTCGTTGTGTCTGTGCTGACCTGTGTTGCGTTGTGGTGCAGGTATCAGACATGTGCTGTGAGGCGGTCAGACAGCTCTTGAAGCAGGACAAGGTGGGTCAGGCCTCCCTCGGCGCTGTCAAGGTCATATCTGGCCTGATCAAGAGCAGGAACTATGAAGTCAGACCTGAGGTACATGTTTTCACCACACCCTCAAGACCTCTCCTTCAGGGTTTCTTTTCCGTAGCCCACAGTTAAATGACACCGTTAAAGACGCAAGATATTAAGTGAGTTGACATGTTCTCCTCTGGCCGCCCCCAGATGTTGAGGTCTCTCCTGTCTCTGAGGATAAAAGAAGTGGACTTAAAGAAGGACACAGAAGACACGGCCCCCAAGAAGAAGTTTATGAAGTACAAAGAGAAGCAGAAGCATCTGTCCAGGATGCAGAGGAAGGTGTGTGTGTATTTGTGTCTCTGTCTGTCTGTGTGTGTGTGTTTCCGCTGTTGCCCTTTGTGTGTTTGAGAAAGATGTATGACTCAAGTCTTCCTCCACAGTGGAAGAAGGCTGAAGAGAAGCTGGACAAGGAGCTTCTGGAGACGGAGGCCTCGGAGAGTAAAGAAAAGAAGATCAAGCTGGTGAGTGAAAGCTGTCCCACACAGGCCCTGTGTCCAGAGGGTCCAACCCCCTCACTCTCCTCCGACACACCAGTGGATTTGACATTTACTTACATTTCTTTCTCCTTTTTCCCCTTTGTATCCCCCTTCTCTCTCTCTCCTCCTCTCCCTCTGCTCAGCACACAGAGACTCTCAACATTGTGTTCCTGATCTACTTCAGGATACTGAAGAAAGCCCAGAAGTCTGTTCTGCTGCCCTCCGTTCTAGAAGGGCTGGCTAAGTAAGAAGCCATTTCTGCTTCTCTGAACAGGCTCCTACATGACACCAAGCATACGCCTGGGAAGCAGCTGGAACACAACCCTGGATTTAGTTCTGGAAGTTTGACCTCTTCTCCTCTCCGCAGGTTTGCTCACCTGATCAACCTGGAGTTCTTTGATGACCTGTTGAACGTTCTCCAAAGTCTGATCCAAGTAGGAGTAAGTACTTATCATCTAATGGGTTATGTCGAACTGCTATTGGCCGAAGTTATTCACTCTGATTTATGAATGGCTGATGGCTTCTCCTCTGTAGGATCTGACCTATCGTGAGAGCCTCCACTGCATCCAGACCTCCTTCAACATCCTCTCTGGACAAGGTCAGTGATTGGTTGATGGTGACGTCAACAGAGGAAGGCCTTTGTTCATGTACGTCTTCTAAACTCTTCTCTCTTAACCTGACAGGTGACGTCCTCAACATTGACCCTTTGAAGTTCTACACCAGCCTCTACAAGACTCTACTGAAGCTACATGCAGGTGAGGCTCCCTGGCATTCAAATACTCTCAAGGATTACACAAGCACTGAACTCTGAACCCTGCCCTAAAACCTTAATCCCAATCCTGTTGTTCTGGAGTTACAAACACCCCTCTCTCCCTTCCTGTCCAGGGGCGTCTAATGATGACATCAGAATCGTGCTTGACTGTCTGGATGTGATGCTGACCAGGCGCAGGAAACAGGTGACCCTGCAGCGAGCACAGGCATTCGTCAAGAGGCTGAGCACGCTCAGTCTGCACGCGCTGCCCAACGCCGCCGTGGGCATCCTGGCATCCAGCAGGAGCATCATACACGTAAGTCGAGTGTGTTTGAGCGATGAAATACATTGACGTGCAGATAGGTGTGGGTGTGTATGTGTGAGCGATGGTGTCAGAAACAGAAGTGTTTGTGAAGGAGAGACAAACGTGTGTGTGTGTGTGTGTGTCTGTGTGTCTTCTCTCTGGCCAGACATTCCCCAAGTGTGACGTCCTATTGGATAACGAGGCCCAGGGGAGTGGCGTGTTCCTGCCTGAGCTGGATGAACCCGAGTACTGCAACCCCCAAAGCACAGCCCTCTGGGAGCTACACATGCTCAAGGTAACACGCTCACATACAACCGAAAATGAAATGCTGTGTAGGTGTGATGTACAAGTGCTTCTAAACACGTGTGTGTTTTCCAGAGACACTACCACCCGGTGGTGCGGCGGTTTGCCTCTCACGTGGCCCTCGGGGCCCCCAGCGAAGGCTCCGGAGCGCTGCAAGTCCAGCTCAGCAGACGGTAAGAACCAGACAGACAACGCCTCGGTCAGACCCACCTGGCTCTTCACATGGAGCACTGGTGCGTGACAGTGGGGTTAGGGCCTGTAGAAGGGAGGCAGTCGTTAAACAGACGAGACACAAGGCAGTTCCGGTGTCTTTCGAACTTTGTTTATTACTGGGTCATCAACAGTTGGCACCAAGATCCACAACCAGTAGAATGTAATAACCCATAGTAACTGTTGTTCTCCAGGTCTCCAGCGGAGCTGTTTGACGACTACAGCGTTAAGGACATGACCTTCAACCCTCCAGTGGATTCCCCCTCCTCCAAAAAGAAGGTATGGCACGACACCTTCATCTGTCATAATCTTTCTCCATCGATCACACTGACTCGCTTCCCTCTAAAGTTGATCAAATTTGGCTGGAAATGACGTTCCTGTCAAGGGAATATGTTGATGAAGCTAGATTGGATCAGTGACACCCTGTGTGCCGTTGTGTTCCAGGAACACTTCACGATAGGAGCAGCTCTGCTGGACTCTCAGCTGAAGCTGCAGGTGGACCTGGCTCTGGCAGCAGAGACGGACCCCTCCTGCTTAGACTTCTCCTCAGCCCTCTCACAGACCTGCACATGACAGAACCCTCTTCCTGTCTGGACAGAATCCCTAAGCCTCACACACACACACACCATGCCTTGTAATTCATAACCAAATGAACTGTAAAATAAAATACATTTGAATTCCTTTTAGTTTGGTGCTCTTCACTTTCTTGTTGCTGCCAGTGTTCAACTATTTTGACTGGACACAAGTCAAGCTGGTAAGTATTTAAACTTTAAATAGAGTTTGAACGGTGAAGCTCTTCGGTTGTGGAATCTTTTGGTACCTCACGATTCGATTCTTAAGGTCGCGGTTTTTATCAAATTTCGATTCAATATATGCTTACATAATAAAAAAATTCAGGTTGCTCAAATTCGAGTAAAAAATTCAATTGTAAAAAATGTGAGTTAAAAAAATCTGACCTTATATAATTCCATACCCACCCCTACTCTTTGGTAATGACACTGACTTTAGTTGAAGAACCTGGTAATGTTATGTACAGAACAACAGTGACACTAGAACTCCTTAAAACGCTTTGTCATTGGTTCAGCTGTTTGTGTTGTGCAATGGTGAGAGTGATTCACGAAGAGTATGCCTAAATATAAAAGACAATCAAGATGAATAACTATAACATTTAATATGATCATAAGAGAGGACAATTACCCATTTAAATAGTTCAAATAAATAGACACTAGTCTACTGAAGTCACAGGTCGTAAACAGGATGTGGATAGAACTGTACATTCATCACCGGGAAAGAAATACAAAGACATGTTCAACTAGATTAGCTTATAGCTTGAACTATATTAACTGGATAAAATGAATAAACCAATTTCTTAAAACTTTACAAAAAACTTAAAGGTTGAATTTGTAAGCAAAGTTGATACAAGGAATCACAAACATTGAAAGGCCACTCTGTACAGCGATCAATAAACTAGCAAACATTTACTGGATATTAACGTATATTTTTGTCAAAACAAGTAAATATGTTTTATTTAAACCACAATAATAGGTTGTGTACTGTATGTAGAGTTTCCTCTCCTGCCATTTGAAATAAATTAAAACCTAAACAGCTTTTCTATTGGCAGAAAACACATAAGGGCTTTATACACACAATGATAAAGCAGCCAACCAGGGCTACACAATGAAATAAATAACATTCACATATATACACACAAATCTCTACAAACAAGCTTCAGGAACAGAGGAGAAAAGAAGATGAAAAAAGACATGGACCATTCATAAGGATCGGAAGATGTGACTTCATTATTGCAAGGACTTACATGGTGTAATTCAGTCCTTTCATAAAATAATAGTTTATATTATTTCAAATCCAAAGTAGTGTCTTAAGCCAAATACAATAATCATATGATGCCTTCATCTCTGGACAGGTTGAAAAACTAATGTCCTGAGTACGTTGAAGTGTTCCTCTCTTGCAGTACCAGAAACAGCCTGAAGGGGAGCACTGTAGTACAGCGTAAAGTAATCAGAAATGCCAAACCTTAGTGCTTTCAAAAAAGAATATGAACTAAATGTTGCTCATCAAGAAATACATGTTTCGCTAATAAATATAATGAAGGGAAACAATAAAAAGATTCACTAACAATCCTTTGAAAGTTAATGATCAGACTACAGTATATTAATATTTTTAATATAACATAAAAAATGTGATATGAGTAACAATATCAGTGTCAAAATCAACAACCCCTGAACTGGCTTTTAGTTTTCTGCTACAACCAAGGACAATGACTACATGATAATCCATGACATGTAGGGACTGAGAAATACATCACATGATTCTTGTAGTTATGCTGGCTGGTATTAGCACATTTCTAAACAGAACTCATGTTAAGTCTCAGGGAGACAATAGAATTCCAACTAAATATCACCTCAACTCCATTTCCACATCTATCTCACTGAAACACCATTACTATCCCAAAAAAGTATAATTGCAGTCAAAAGATGCGCTGATAGAAAATACTTATGGACCATTACAGTAAAAATGAATGACATAAACAAAGTGCAAAACACTTGACCGAAACAGTTAATCAATACACAACTATTATTTTTTTGAAATTACAGTACTGTGAAGACAGGGTCACATGTAGAAGAATCAAACAAGCCAGCTTGTTGGCCAACTTCACCATGCCCTAGTCCTGACCAGGACAAGAGAGGGACAGAGAGAAGGATGGAGGCTAAACACCCTCTCTACTCCACTCGTTTTATCCCTTGACTAAATTATCTGGCTTCAATATGGCCGCTTACCACCAGACCACACCACATCGCTGTCACATAGACCTGCATGGATGTGGCCAAACATTTGTTTTGACCTCCAAGCTCTTTTTTAAACTCACTCTAGCTTACAAGGCTAACCCCAAAGGGAGGCACTCCCGTTATGGAGATCCCATTCAAAAATTAACCAGGCTGGGCTACGCTAGGATAGCTGCTTCTAGATCATATCCTCCATGCAGCCTGCGTCAGGATGTCCAATCCTGCAGGTGGGGAACCTGCTAACCACCACCAGGGCCAGCCGTCTCAATCAAAGACTTGCCACTCCTTCCAAGTTGCTTATCTCTCAGACAGGCAGCCAATCGGAAATCCAGACCTATAGGCAGAATCCTGTCCTCCACTCAGGTGAGGGGGTTAGGCGAGGAGAGAATCCTCAGGAGTGTTCAGGAACACTGTAGGTGCTCTGTGGTTGGTTAGTTAGGAGGAAGGGGCGTGAGTCCAGGATTCATTTGTGGATCTTCCAGTTCCTGAGGAGGGGGAGAGACCAGGGGGGAGGGGTCAGAGAGGTGGGGTCATCCCCCAGGAGTCCCCCCTCCGCCACCCACGCCTTCAGTCCCATTGAGAGAGACCCTGGAGGGGAGAGGAGAGAGACCCAGTCAAGAGGGAGATGGGGGGGGGGGGGGGGTACTAAATAACACCAGTTAGTACATCACAACCAAGATGCTGTTTTAACCACTACACACACTGGGAAGTGCTAACCTCATTAAGCCCATCACCAGTGAATGAATGAACAGATGCTGTTACACATGTCACACGTCATAGATGCATGTTATGGAGACTCAGAACACTTCAGGACACCTTAAATGACAGGACACCATGTCCTCCTTTTCCCATAGGCGACTCCCCAGAATGGCCCTGAGGTCATGACCTCATCCTTTGATACAGTACACAGTCTCAACACTGAGGTCCTTGGAGAATATGAACAAAGTGAGTCGAGTCACAGAGAGCGACAGGTCAGACGGCAGAAAGACGGAAAGAGAGGAAGAGACACGGAGGGAGAGAGAGCATGGTTAGGGGTGTGAGTGTCAGCGTACCTGGGGGAGCCTCCATGCCCACAGGGGGCAGTGCGAGGCAAGCTCACTCATGGAGGGTCTCAGTCAGTGACACACAGCATGCCGCCCTCTCATCCTTACTGTGGGCGGAGCTCTCCTGGCTCGCCGTGGCTAGCGTCAGGCTGCCCGCCCCCCCGCTCGTCACGCTCCTGCTGCGACTGGTCAGCTTTTTCAGCTCGCTGGCGAACGACATCCCCTTCCTCTTGTCCTCACGCACCATCTAAGAAAGGAGGCACACACACACACGTATATATATATGAGCTTTGTGGTGCGTTTGTTTGTGAAACTCATCCTATATATGGGACACTTCAAGTGCGTTTGTGTGTGTGTCTGAGTTCACTACCTGTTCCTTGAGCTTGAGGATGAACTTGCCCGCCCCCCTCCAACGACTCTGGGCCTGAAAGACACACTCGTGGTCCAATAGGATGCGCTGGAGGGGCTTGGGCGCTGACGACTTCTTAGAGCCAACCTCCTTAGCAACTTCCTCCATTAGAACGTAGTCACTGGGGTTGGGGTTGTGGAGGATACTGCATGAGTACTTAGCTTTGCTTAGTGTCTGAAAATATGAGGAAAAGAGGGGACACATTCAATTAAACTGTTTTATTTTGCATTGCCAGAGGGAATCTATAGTGTTTTTTCTTTTTTATATAGCTGTCTGAGAGCACTGGATTCAATTCAATCTAGCATCTGAGATATTAACCAATCACATGCAGTGGTGTTCTCTGGCTACCAATCACAGGACCTGTGTCCCTCCCGCTCACCTGCTGGATGATGTCCTGGGCCGTGCTGTAGCGAGGAGCCTTGATCACAGTGTGAGGCTGCTCCGGGGAAACGTCATGCACCTGGACGAAGAAGGTGTCGTCCTCTCCACCTCCTCCTCCCACACTCACCTCCTCCACTCCCTCCATCACTGTGTTCTTCTCATTCAGCTTCTGTCAACACAACCCAACACACACAGGATTGAATCCCATCCAGGTAACATATTGTTCGTGACCACAAGAGGACGCCTTAAAAGAGAATCTCACTTCAGCGCTAATATCCTCTGAAAATACACAATATCTAAGCCAATGGAGTTCAATGGTATGGATTATTGAGGCAGCCTACCTCTTCCCTGGTCTTGAGGCAAAGCCTGCCCAAGTAGCCTTCCTCTGGCGGCCAGCTGTTCACCCGCCTGACCACCTCTTCCTCGGGAGCTAGGGGGCGCAGCTGAGCACATCGCCCTTTACACAAAGGCACCTTCTCCTCACACAGGAAGTAGTCACTAGTACTTCCTGTAGATGACGATATCTGAAGAGGTAGAAGAGAGAGGGTGTTCATTGGTTGACAGAAGTCATCGATTGGAGACCGAGGAAAATGGTGTGTATGTGTGTGTGATGGCTGACCGTATCTAATAGCTGTTTGGCAGTGGTCTGCTTGTTCACAGACAGCACAGTGAAAGGTGTAGGTCCTGGTACACCATGTACTGTGATCCTGTGCTGCTCTGCTGCTCTCCGCTCCTCTGAACTAAACAACTAGAGGGTACAGATGCATTTGCATTTAGATTTTATCACCTACAAGGCGCAATGTATTTACCTCTGGTTATAATACACAAGTAAACAGAGAGCCGAGAGGCGTCTAGTGTTAGTCTGACCATGGCTGAGCACAGGGCGCCCCCTGATGGACTCTCCTCGATCCGGCGGCTGTAGATGAACAGGCTGGACACCTCCAGAGGCTCGTTGTGCTGGGTCCTCAGCTGGATGTGCCTGTAGCCTAGAACAGTCCCAGAAACACCAGGGTTAAACACCTGGAGCCAGGAGCCACAGAGCCACATCCGAACAAATAGCACCACAGTCCTGTGGTTCACCAGTTACCAGCGTGCACCACATAGACTTGGGCCTTACCGCTGGGTTCGATTTTTTGCATTAAAGAACGAACAGCACCAAGCCTTCGTGCATTTTCAGTGTCGGATCATTACGGGAATTGAACCCCGACCCTGCCAGCGAGCGGCAGCCCACCTGGTTTGAGAGCGAGCAGGGGCAGGGTCCTCTGCGCGGTGGTCTGGGAGCTGTTGTTCTCCACCACGGCGATCCTTACGAAGCACATCTCCTGGAAGTGAACGGAGAACAGGAAGGGCTCGCTCCACATGGGGTTGAGGGTGTTGCGGTGGATGGGCTTGGTGCGGAAGTGACAGCTGTCCACGGGCATGCCCAGGACATCCACCTCCACACACGGGCTGCCCGCACTGTTGCCCGGGCACACGTTCTGACCAGACATGATCTAGAGCACAAGGGGGGGAGAACTCATCAGTCCATTCGTCCATGTCTGTCTGTGTGTGTGTGTGTGTCTGTCTGCCTGCCTGCCTGCCTGCCTGCCTGCCTGCTTGCCTACCTGCCTGCATGTCTGTCTGTCTGTCTGTCTGTCTGTCTGCCTGTCTGCCTGCCTGCCTGTCTGTCTGTCTGCCTGCCTGTCTGTCTGTCTGTCTGTCTGTCTGTCTGTCTGCCTGCCTGCTTGCCTACCTGCCTGCATGTCTGTCTGTCTGTCTGTCTGCCTGCCTGCCTGCCTGCCTGCCTGCCTGCCTGCCTGCCTGCCTGCCTGCCTGCCTGCCTGCCTACCTGCCTGCATGTCTGTCTGTCTGTCTGCCTGCCTGCCTGCCTGCCTGCCTGTCTGCCTGCCTGCCTGTCTGTCTGCCTGCCTGCCTGCCTGCCTGCCTGCCTGTCTGCCTGTCTGTCTGTCTGTCTGTCTGTCTGTCTGTCTGCCTGTCTGTCTGCTCTCGTTCACTGGCCCATGTGATTTACTGGCTGCTGTTTACCACTGCCAGCTAGAGGACAGCATGAACACCATGAAGATATCAAAACACTGTTCTAAAGGGGCCACATGGGACTGATTTAAACGCGAGAGATGGTGTGTGCCTGTGTCTTGGAGTAAGTGTGTGTGAGTGTGTGTTGTGTTTGTGTGTGGCGCGTGTGTGTGCTCACCGTGAGAGAGTACACGGTGGGGTGCATGCTCTCCATGTCCCTCTCGAGAGGGCAGAGCTGTTGGTAGAGGGGACAGCTGCGGTCCCACAACACCTGGGGCTTCAGGACGTAGCCACAGCCCCCGTTAGCCTCGAACAGCGCCGTGTTCAGCTGCATGGACTGGTCTACACAGAGGGAGGGAGAAAGAAGGAAAACGTAGAGAAAGAAAAAAGGAAGAAAGGAAGGATAGAGAGAGAGAGAAAGAAAACTGTCAGCTGGATGATCTCCATCCCAAATCCTTGGTTCAGAACCCTGAAAGGTGGGAAGATTTGATATCTGACAGAGTTATAAGACATGGAAGAACCCCCCCTTAATAGCATCCTGTGTTTCACCGGCTTATCTCACATTCCTCCTCTCTGTTTGTGAGAAGAAGGGCTGGCTCGGCCCAGTGGAAAAACCAATCATCTTGCATAACAACTCCAGAACTTTCTACATGTGTGTCTGAAAGACAAAACTCTGAAGCATCTCTGTCACATCTTGACTGCGGAGGAGCCAAAGGTCAGCGCGGGTCGAGGTTTAAATCAAACACACCCTTGGGCCGAGACAGGATCTGCTTGACTTCCAGAGGGCAGGGCACTGAGGTGAAACGGAGCACTTTTTACTTGCCAAAACCCAGTCTGACCTCAGAGTTGTCCCTGGCGCAGGGTCAGATGCAAACCTGCTCTCCCCACTCTTGGACCCTGCATATTAATGAACACCCCCCCTCCTCCCCCTCCTCCTCCAGCTCCCTGTCTCACCATCTGTCTGGTAGTTGAGCGCCACCAGCTGGATGCCATGCAGCCAGAAGGGCAGGGGGTTGGGGTTGGCCGAGTCGATGCGCGTGGCGGCTGGGTAGGTCCTGAGGAGCTGGCAGGTGGTGTGCTGAATCAGCTTCTGGGAGTAACGGCGGCACAGACGCTTGGCTGCGTTCTCGTTGACGGAGGAGATGTGGTAGCACTTTGGAGTGCGGATTATGGCACTCAAGGAGGTGCTGGGGTTGAGGACGGGCGACGTCTGCTCCTCCCAGCTCAGGCGCTGGCCCTCGGCGCCACCTGGAGGGAAGGAGGACCAACAGCAGGGGGCAGAAGAGAGCGACAGTCAAATGGGTCGACTTTACGGCTGGAGTCGGAGAGGTCAGAAGCTATGTGAGGTCCTATATATATCCCCATCACGATCCACACAAAACACAAGTGTGTCAAAGTACTATTTACCAAAACTCTGCATCCTCAATCATGTTTGGGAATTCCCCTAGTCTCTTATAATGCAGTTCTCAGCCTTTTACAACAGCACATTTAGAGCTACATTTGACCAAAACAATACAGCCAATACAACATTCAGCCCGCACTTACAGTAGTGAGAGAGGAATTTTCTGAATGGAAAAGTTAACAGGCTTGTTCCCATGGAAAGAGGGTTGTGAGGGGGTCCTCGTCTATGTGGGTGTCCTGTCCTCTCAGGTCAGGTCGTGAGATCCATTAACACACACACACACACACACCCCTACGTACCCTTCCCTTGGGTCCGACCCTGAGATCCCGCCTCCCCGGGGGTGCAGCGACCAGGAGCCGTGCCAAATATGGACTTCCTGCTCTTCCCTCTGTCTTTCCCTCTCCCAGAGCCCGAAGGGGAGAGCGTGGACAGGCCTGTTTCCCACACACACACACACAGAGAGAGAGAACTGTTGTAAGGCCAGGGAATTGGGGAGACATCCCTTCTCTTCATCTTCCCTCCTCCTCTTGCCTGTTTGTTCTGGCTTTGCTTGGGGGGATAATGCCCCTAGCTAGCAGATGTGCACCTGATTCAAATTTACCACCAATTTATAGGCCAGCTTTATTCCACTGAACTTTGATTCAAACTGAACTTTGATGTTTATCTCTCACGATTGGAAAACCACTAGAATAGTTCACAATATTCCTGAAGATAAGCAGCAGGGGGAGGGGGGGGCTGAGGGGGGGGGTGGTTGTGGTGGTTACCCGGGAACTTGACGGCCTGGCAGTAGATAATGAGGTCGGAGAGCTCCTGGGCGATCTGGCGACTCTCCTTCTTGTTGTGAGGGAGGTAGAACTCTTCTCCCAGCTCCATGTCAAACACCTGGACAGAGGAGGGGCAGAGACACATGGATACTTAAATCCCTGTTTCAACTTCTTTTCAACCTTCTCCCCCATTTTAATCCTTGAAAAGACTACAGTTGGCCTCCTCTTCTTCGGAGGTTTGGCCTTCACTGGCCAGCTAAGCTATTACTTGGCACAGTGGTCTATGTTCAAAGGGCGGAGGAGGCAGGTACCTTTCCTTTGCTCTGGGTGGCGCTGTCTGCTTTCTTCAACCTCTTGGGCATCTCATCACAGGGGGGGTCCTCCTTGTCACCTGAGGACTTTGCATCAGGCTTGTCCTCAAGGATGTTGTCTGAGGGAGTATCAAAAGAGTTCTAGAAACGCTCAGAAAATGTCCTTCTTTCCTAGAACACTTCCTTCCCACTCCACTCTCTCATCATGAAGTCAACTAAACACTAATGGATCCAGCTGGGCACTGGGAAGGAAATATGTTTTTTACTCCATATCTTTCACACTTTCTATGTATGTGTTTACAGAGTAAGGGAGAAAGGAAGGAAGGATAAATAAACTAAAGGTACACAGGAATTTGAAGAGAGACGGAGTGAGGGGGGGGTAACAGATTTGTTTAGAGTAGACCATGGTCACCTTATAGTCACTTATGTAAGCACATCCCTCGCTCATCGCCATTCTTCTGTCTCTGCTAGCACAAATCAATCAGCAGTGGAATGATAATCGATGTCAGCTAGCAAGGCCATAGAAAGTATTTCTTGATTGGACAATAGTTTCTACTCTCCCACACATATTCAAGCGAACATACTCACACACCCACCACAACATGCACACACACACACACACACACACACATCATAATAACTTAGGAATGCTACAGATTGTTGTCAATCAATTCAGCCAGTCTTTTATCTTGACTGTGCTAGAATCATGTCTGCTCAGTGTCCTGCTCAAAGAATGGCAAATTCCAAATCCCTCCCTTAACTGAGGGTACTGAAAAGAACTTGACCTCCGAGTCTCTTCCCCCGAGAGACAGTCAGCCAGCCGAACGTGTGTGTGTGTGTGTGTGTGTGTGTGTGTGTGTGTGGAGAGAGAGGGGCAAAACGGGGCCTGAGAAACCAGATGGTTTTGTTTGGGTTCTGGGCCGAGCCTACGCCACCAAGGTCACGGCAGCTTGTCAGAACACAGAGAGTCTGCATGGGCGGAGGGGAGGGGGTGATGTGTTTACAGTACACTGGTTCCTGTGTCTGTGTGCATGTGTAGTAACAACACTCGTCCTACTGGATCATTAACCAAAACACACATTGTGTTGCTCAGTATCCTCCTCAGAGCACCCAAACACACATTTCAGTCATGCTAGCTAGGAAGCAGGCACACCACCGGCACACCACTAGCACACCACCCAGAACACCACCAGCACAGTACTGCACAGACGAAGCAAGCTTGAAGGTTTTCGTAGGAATTTGAGCTCAATACTTACTGCAGACTCTTCAATGACCAAATCTTACCTTTTGCTTATGTGTCATTGATTAATTAAATGTTTTTGCCACAGGGATATAGCAAACTAGCACACACATGCTGGATGGCAGGGGGCAGGGAACTAAGGGGGTCAGAGTTAAGGTGAGGGGGGTGGAGGGGGGTCAGGGCTGGGGTGAGAGGGCTGTGAGGAGGGCTCAGCATGGGGCAGTAGCAGGGCAGTTGTGGTGGAGGTTTACCTTCATGGCAGTAAGAGTAAGAGGCTGTGGAGGCCGTAAGGACGTCGGCTAGAGAGAACAGGAAAAGGAGCAGGAAGACAAGACATGGGTATCAAGAGAGGAGAGGGGAAGTACACAGGAACATGTACCAGAGGGGCTTGACTTGGGTTAAAAAGACAGGAACTTTGAAAGGTGTTAGGAGAAAGGCCAGAATAACAAAAGTTCCCCCAAAACAGTACCAACGTTCAGTCATTCCCATCCATCATCATTAAGAGTTTCAACTTGGAAAAAAACTTCAGACCTTTAAACTTTAACCACTGAGGAACATTCTACCTCAGTCCTACTGTGGCAGTGTGTGTTGTGTGTGTGTGTGCAGGCTCGTAGATCTTTCTCTGCTCACCATCAGAAAGAGATTCATAGTCGTAGTCATACTCGTCTTCCTCCTCTTCCTCATCCTCGTTGGCATGGTTGCCAGGGGAGCTTCCCCCCGGTGTCCCGTTGCTAGCCTGGGCCTGCATGTGTGCCAGCTGGTGAGCCTGAGGAATAGTGTTGACAGACATTTTCAATTAACTGGATCTGTGAGTGTGTGTATGTGTCTGTGTTTGAGCAAGACAGTTTGTGTCTGAGTGTGTGTGTGTACGTCTGCGTGTGTGAGAGACGGTGCATGTTTGCGCGTTTGTGAGAGAGCGTGTGTGAGCCCGGACCTTCTGCTTGAGGATGTCTACAGGGGCCTGGTGGGCCTTCAGCTTCTTGTTCTTCAGGAGGATCTTGCCCCGGAGCTGGAGGGGCGAGGGGAGCAGAGGGTCATCTGAGAAGTCGCTCTCAAACAGGAACCTGGTCACCAGACGCTCCCCGAAGACCGCCTTCAAAACAACACCAACACAGAAGGAGGGATAAACAAACAAACATGTCCACGATGGCAGAGGACCAGAGGATCTGTATCAGTCTTAGTGGTGAATCCGTCAAGGGAACAGCATCTCTGAGAGGTTCTCAGAGTTTTCAGCTCCCCTGTGATTCAGATTGAAGCCTGAGCTAGCCTTATTGAATTTTGACAATGCTATTACTCAAGACACTTGTGTCGGTCTGACCAACGGAAGTTATGGTTATGAACATTGTCTACCTTAAAGATTTCGGCCATCTTGCGTTGCTGGGGGAGGGAGCAGTGGTTTTCAATGGACAGGATGACGGGCATGTCGGAGCAGAGGAACGCGGCGCGGTTCACAGCCTCCACCACATCCTAAAGGATCATGGGAGACAACAGCAGAGAAAGGCAGTTGTTTATAAAATGTGACTTTTGAAGTTTATGTTTATGGTCAGATGCATTTGACTGTGAAATAGCACCCTTATGATGCTGATTCCATAACAGACTCTAACTGGCATGAAATACAGGCAGTTATTTATTTTTATTCCAAGCTGAGATGACATAAGAACAATAGTGTTGTTATGTAGCAGAGTAATGAGAAGAATAAATACTATTCCTATTACTCAACTATTCCTACTAACTAAGGGAATCTTTCTAGTGTAATAACATTCGAGGGACTATTGTCAATGTGCACTAACCTTGAAGGGGATCTTGGTAGTGAGGGTGTGTCCATGGTAGATGATAGGCATCCCATCATCTCCATCCCAACAGTCCAGCTCCACACTCCGGCAGCCTTGTAGCAGCACCTAGGCAACCACACACACAGTTAGAGAAGCCCGTTAAAACGCACCACACGTCGAACCTCTCGGAGAGGAAACCATTGTTTCTCTCCGCGTCTCGGACTGTGTATCTAACCTGACTGTAGAGCTCCACAGAGGATTCCCCCTTCAGCTGGTGCCCAGTCAGGTAGGTGTTGTGGGAGGACTCGATGTAGTAGTATGACATGGGGTACTGGAGCTCCTCCACCTTCACCTGAGACTCCTCGTTCCTCGAGGCAAAGTTATCCTTGTCCATCAGAAACCTGGGAGAGGAGGGGGGCAGGAGGAGGGGTCAGGTTCCTCACATGCGGTGAATACGTTTACCTCTCGGAAGGTTGATGTGGTTGTCGTTTTGTAACAGTTCCTCACAAGACAGGACATTTGAAATGGGAAAGTAAGGCAGTGAAATTCTGTACCTGGCAAATCCCTCAAAGGACATCCAACCCATTTGACGCATGCTTGCGGATGGCTCAAATTTCTGGAGTCAACAAGCAGACAACAAGGTAGTCACAGATCCATGTAATCAACTGCACAATTACAAATTTATCTCTGCAGTCCATCCATCCATCCATCCTTCCATCCTTCCTACCTGGATGATGCTGAGAATCTCGTCATACGTCAGGTGTTCTCTCTGACAGTTGACCAGGAAGTCGTTGAGCTGGGGGATAGCCAATCCCAGCACACCTAGCGAGGCGTTCTCCACACCAGTGCCGTTGGTGACGATGCTGGCCGCCGCGATGGCGTCGGAGATCTGCTTCTGGTTTTCGGACATCTGCTGGCGCGTCCTGATAAACAGTCCTAGGTCCGAACCATTACGAGTCAGCAGGTCTGGAGAGGGAGTGATATCAGAACAGGATGAACAGGAGAGGGAAAGGGGATTCTAAGGACACAAAGGAAAGAGAGAGAGAGAGAGAGAGAGGAAGGGGGGGAGAGAGAGAGAGAGAGAGAGAGAGAGAGAGAGAGAGAGAGAGAGAGAGAGAGAGAGAGAGAGACGAAGGGGGGGAGAGAGAGAGGAAGGGGGGGAGAGAGAGAGGAAGGGGGGGAGAGAGAGAGGAAGGGGGGGGGGGGGGAAGAGAGAGGAAGGGGGTGAGAGAGAGAGGAAGGGGGGGGGGGGAGAGAGACAGAGAGATGAAGTGAAGGCAGAAACAGTAGCAGAGTTGGCTACAGACCCAGGTCTGGCTGCAGGCCTGTGTCCTTGTCATCGATGTGGAGGCTGGTGTAGAGAGGAGCAGACTCGGGGCCTGAGCGACTGCAGGGTACTGCGTGGGTGTCAAACAACTCCTTCAGGTCCTTCCTGCTCCGAATGCTGCACAGATCCCACAGTCAAAAGAAGTCATTAACATGTGTCTGCAGCTGTGGCGCCACAACCTTGAGAATAATGTGGTTTCTGAAAGCTTTGATAGAGATCCTGAATAGATTCATCATAGGCTATATGCAGGGTATATTTCATTCTGCCAGGCCTGACGCATACTACAGACTGCATGTGTTACAAAACATGAGCTATTGATTAGCTTTCTATAGGCGTTCCTATTGTGGAGTCCTGACATAAAGAGTGATGCGTATATAGACTATGTCCTCTCTACCTGAAGGACTTGAAGAGCTCGACAAACTCAATGAAGCTCATGGTGCTGTCCGAGATCATGAGGTTCTGGAAGCCCTTGAAGCAGCCTTTCCCTCGGCCGTGCCAACTCTTGCTGCTCCACGCTCTGCACATCAGTTATTGATTGACTTCATTGAATTCATTAAATCTATTCAACAATCAGGCAAATGCGGTTCGGTTTTCAGAAAAAAAACTAAACAAATTAACAAATTGCATAAAAATGCTTGTGCAATACATATGTCTGTTGGACCGAGTTTAAACACACGACTCCCTTGGTAAGACAATACCAGCTGTACTAAGTTTAGTCCATCTTCCCTGGTAACCATCCCCCGCCTGCAGTCTTACCCTGGCTGGGCCTTGGAGCTGCCCGGCAGGATGGGAGAGGAGTGGGGGCGGGAGGTGCTGGTGCTCCCCATGCTGGAGGAGGACGAGGAGGAGGACGAGGAGGAAGAGGCGGAGGACGTCAGGGAGGTAGGGGCCTTACTGGTGGAGAGGGGGAAGGGTCCGGGAAAGCCCAGGGGACAGCCCTCTACACACACACACACACACATACACGGGTCAGATTCATAAAGGAGCTGAGATCAAACTAAAGATGGTGAATTTCAAACAAAACAGACATTTTAACAACCTGATGTCTCATTGGTTTTACAGTAAAGTCTTTGAAATGTAAACCTTGGCAGTGGAGCAACATCCCTGTGTGTGTGTGTGTGTGTGTGTGTGTGTGTGTGTGTGTGTGTGTGTGTGTGTGTGTGTGTGTGTGTGTGTGTGTGATCAGGACCTGGCTCCTCCTGGTCTATGCTGTCTGAAAGGTCCAGTCCGTTCCGACCCAGGCTCTCCTTACAGCTCCGAGTCTTCCTGGAGATCATCTCATCATCAGTAGCATCTCCACTGTCTGCCTGTGGACCAACACACACACACACACACACACACACACAAATCAATACCAATGCCCCTCTTTACTCTAGGATGATACAAAATATAACTGGGCCACAAGATAGTGCTGTTCTGTCTAGTATGCCTCGTGACCTGAGGTGCTTACCCTGATGGGAGCCTTCTTCTTCTTCTTGGTGTTGGTATTTATACCCAGGGGGCTGTTCTTCTGGGCACCAGCCCTCTCCGAACCACCTGCGCCCATGTTCCACCGACGCCCACCGAACAGCTCGATGGCCTGGGCCAGGGTGGGGCCCTCGAACCTCCCCTCCTCCTGGACAGACACACAGATACACAATGTTGATATAGTCACAAACACAAATGCACAAACAGGTACCACCCCTAACCCTATTTAGTCCTAACCCTAGCCCTGACGGAGAGCCCTACCTGGTACAGGCTAACGTACTGTCTCCTAAGCCAGGTCAGTCTCTGGTCGGGGAACTTTTTCAGCTTCCTCATGGCACTAACTAGCTCAGACAAGCCCTCGTAAAGCATGCGGGTCGTGTGATTGGGCGCCATGAAGTGCAGAAGGCGGTTGTCGGTGGTGGAGAGGCCGTACAGCAGGCTCAGGCCGTTCTCCTCGCAGGTCATGTGACTCAGCTTGTTCTGCAGACACACGGAGTGAACGTCCACCCCGGAGTGGCCGAGGAACACCGCCTGGAGGAGCATGGAGAGTTAGATCTCACAGTTTGACCCTGTTGCAAGAAAGCGCAAGTTTATGAAAGGATATTTGTAGAAAAGTAAGTAACAAAGGTCCAAGGCCTTTCACTACCTTCACCACTCCCAGGTCCAGCAGCCCCTCTGCCAGCCCACTGACCACTGGCTGTCCCAGGGCTGGGGACTCCGGGGGGGAAGGGCCTCCACTCTGTGGCTTGGCCCAGGTCAGGGTGACATTGTCTGGCTGTAGCCTGAGCAGACAGCGGGCGGTCAGGTGGCTCTCCTGGTCATAGTGGATGACGGTGGCCCCCTGCAGGAGAAACTGGTGCACGTCCGGCTGGAGGGACAGCACGTACCAGGGGATGAGCTCAGTGCTGTGGCTGAAGGCCTGATGGGTCTCCTCAGTGCCCTGGAACTCCACCTCCATCTTCCCATGAGGATCTGCCAGGTCCCCCTCCGAGTCAGACAGGTCCCCCACCACAAACCTGGTTTGGAAAGGAAGGGATGTGACATAGCGAAGTGGAAGGAGGCAGATGGAGATAAGAGGGAATAAGAAAGAAGAGAAAGGGGGGGTGACATAAGGAAGGGTGGAGGGAAGGAGGAAAAGAAATAGGAGAAAGGGAGAAGAGGTGATGAGTTTCGGGCAGCAATTGGTCTTCAGCGTTAGAATTTCCCCTTCCAAGCTGCATGTATTCATCACCACCGCCTGCCTATTGAAAGTTAGCGAGTTATCATTCAACGTAGTTTCTGCAGCCCCGTAGCATCATGTTATTGTCTTTTCAAATACAGATTCATTCAGTAGCATTGGAATTGGAACAGATTGTTACAGCAAGGCACCCATGCAATTGTATTTGCAAGGCAACACCTACAATTAAAGCAATGCAAGTTTTTTAAGGACAAGTCAATTAGTGTCAGCTTCCACACAGCAGTCTTCTGGCAACTTACAAAACACGGTTTGAGTCTGATGTACTCCTGAAAGAGTGGGAGCTAAAGGAGGAAGGGAGGAAAAATGAGGAGAAAGGTCAGGATACCATTGAAGACAGATGAGAAGGGGAGGAATGAGATTCTGAGAGTTGTGCCGTTAGATCTTATCTTTCCCCACTAAACCTTTGACAAATGACTACTTCTACAGGAAAGCAGAAAGTACAGAGCCAAAATGGCGTAATTCCGGCCTCTTCAACCTCCAAAATGGATTCAGTAATTCTACAATGTGTCATCAACGTCCGTGTTGTGAGGACTAGCAGAGCTTCCTTCCTGTCTGCACAGGAAACTGGAATGTGTTATCCTGTACTATTATCAGCTACCCTAGCTAGGTGTTTATTTGAGCCCATTATCCAATCCAGTAAGTTCTATTTTCCGGAGCCAGAAGGAATTTGGAACACAAGAAAGAAGAGATGTGAAAAGTCACAGTGTAAACACATACCACCTCTAGACAAGCCGCAACATGAGATGATCTGGAAAATGTTTCGGGTTTCAGTGTTTTTCAGACCGATACGATCTCTTATTAATTTGCAACAAAAACCTTTTCTCAAGTAGATACCCAAACAAATGGGCAATTTTGTCATCTTGCCATTTATTTCAGCTCGTTTCATAACGGAAGCATAATTTGAGTGTCAACAGCAACTGACACACTTGTGCAGGACAGAACGTTCAGTCAGGAGACCCATGGTGATAGAATTAGAACTATATGCTAACCCCTGCTGTCTCTCTGACAGAGGAACACGGTTGGGTCTGTCGTTGCCAAGGGGATAGAAAGTGTACCCCGTTTTCTAACCCAGGTCTGGCAGTTATAAAGCCCTCATGTCCCTTTAGAATGCCTGAGTGCCCGAGTCTCCCCCAGTGTCAGCACACAGGCAGAGAAAGGACTTGATTTTCATACTTTTATACTTAACGTACGTAATGACAGCAATTCAGTGGAGGCTGTTTGAAAGCATTTAGAGTGAAAAGATTTTCAGGCAGGCACTGTGCGATTTGTGTGATTGACGACTCTCTTGAAGGACAAATTTCCTTCAAAAGGATGAAGGCTTATCCAATATTTTCTGATAAAAACAATAAAATATGCTTTTGTACATTTTTGCACGAGAGCGGCATTAAGGACACAAACAGATGAACTCTAACCAACAAAAACTACACTCACAAAGTTGCTTAGTGACGGACTACTGATCAAGTCTGTTACACTGTCAGACTGGTACAGGTGCGGTACTCACTGGCGCTTGTTCCTGTCCCGGAAAGAATTCTTGCGGGACGCTACGCCATCTTTTAGAGGCGTTTCCTCCCCTTCTTCCGCCTCCAGGCTGCGGTTGCAGCTTCGAATGATCTGCAGGATGTTGCTGACAGTCGCTTCCTTTTCCTGGGTGTGCAGCCCATCTGGCCCCACCCTCTGCAGGAAGTGCTGCTGGCCGCTGTAGTCTGTTACGAACTACAAATACAAAGTTGTCAAGGTTCAAAAACACATTAAGGAATTATAGTATATGTATGTGTGAACTAATGTGTTTCTACCTCCAGCGAGTCATCGTTGTGATCGCTGGGTGGGCGCAGACTGATGATGCTGGCGGTTCCGTCCAGCGCATCGCTCAGCTCCTTCAGGAAGACGCCACAGAACGGCACTACTTTGCACCCTGGGATATTGAGTGCGCGGGTCACCACTTTCTTGTACTCGGAGGAGGACTCATGCTGCGCCATGGCGTCCTTCAGACTCCGCATGGTCTCAATGTCCCCCTGGTCCATGAACTGCCACATCTTCAGAACCTTACGAGACCTGGGGACAGGGAGGACAATTCACAGCACGTTAGACCATTACATCCTGCATCTATCTCCAATCAGTTCTTAAGTTTGATATTGTTTTGATGCATCTTTGTGTGAATGTGGTTATGTGTACACACGTGTGTATGCGCGCAGCCCTACCTAAGCCCAGCCAGGAACTCCATGACGGCGTTGTAGTTGCCCGTGTTCCAACAGCACTTGGCCACATGGACCAGGTAGGAAAACACCTCTCTCTTCTCCTCCATGGAGCCAGCTGTCAGCACCAGCCAGGTCACCCACGAGCTCACCTGTGAGCACATCACCAACAGGGTTACATCATCGTAGCATCACCATTACCAAACACTGTCAACGACACCATCAGTATCAGAGGAAGGTCCAGTGTAAGTCACTTGCTGTAGTACCTCTCAGAGTTGCAACATGATTCATTGGACGCCAGGACACACCTGTCTCTGACTCAGCCACAGTGAGCAGCACGGGGAACGAGGTTGCAGGAGTTAATGTTTTACACACCATGGACACGGACATGATTGATCATGAGCCAGTTAGTGTCGTTTCTCTGTGTGTGGACATGAAGAAGACAGCGCATCTCACTGAAATGGAATGACCTCAACATATACCCCTGGAACAATCTTGACTCTAGTAGTTCTCAAAATGAGTCATGGCACTCTTTCACGCCATCATGGAACTGCCTAGAAAATAAGAACTGATGTCAGTTCCAAGGTCAAACTACTTTATTCACCACTGGATGTCACAGATCCAAGAAAAATGTCACTGTCATGTCCCGATTAAACCTCCCCTGGCTGAAACAATGGGAGTTGAATAAACTGTTCCACAGGCAGTTGATAGATCAGTTCCTACTGTGGATGGGTGTGCGCATTTGTGTGTGTGTTGGTGGGGCTGATCTGGGCCTCTGGTAGGATCAGGGGGGAGAGAGGATCTCCTCATTCTCCTATCATCTCTGCTACATTCCCGCTCTCAATTCCAGGTCTACAGTTACACACAGAGAGACAAGCCAGCAGGCCACAGGCTTAACCCCCACAGACATAGACAAACATACATCCCACAGATCCATTTGCTGGGTTATGTGAGGCCTGGGGGGCGATTCATAGACACTAAATAAAGCGACATGACAATCACAGAAACAAAGATCAGAGATCAGACCGCAGCCCCCAGTTTCTGAGAAGGAATGGGAAAGAGATGGACAGACAGCCAGGAGATGAGGAACCGACCAAACACAGCCTTCTATCTCAGGGGTGTCTAGAATATCATGTCCTGGATGACATCATCGTTCAGTATCCCCCCGATTTGAACAAGGGCCTGTGTTCCATTAGTGTCTGTCTCTCAACATCTTAACCATTCTGACTGGGGAGGTCTGTGGCTTGGCGACGGGGCACTCTTTAAAGCCCTGCAAGACGGCGCAGATCAGAGAGACCAGACCAGAGAGACCAGAGCAGAGCAGAGCGCATACTTGGCACAGCTTTTGATATTCCAGATAGCTGGCTTTCTCTAGGTGAACTTGATAATGAGAGATCACTGAGTCCACAGATACAGAACACCCCAGTGCCTGTCTATGGTACTATACTAGTCCAGTACACCCCAGTACCTGTCTATCGTACTATGCTAGTCCAGTACACCCCAGTACCTGTCTATGGTACTATACTAGTCCAGTACACCACAGTACCTGTCTATGGTATTATACTAGTCCAGTACACCACAGTACCTGTCTATGGTACTATACTAGTCCAGTACACCACAGTACCTGTCTATGGTACTATACTAGTCCAGTACACCACAGTACCTGTCTATGGTTTATACTAGTCCAGTACACCACAGTACCTGTCTATGGTTTATACTAGTCCAGTACACCACAGTACCTGTCTATGTTGAGTCTCACACGGCAGGTTAGGAGGTTAGGTTATATAATCCCAGACGTAATCCTGTCCATTGAACACGATATGTAAACATGATACCTTTACAAGGTAGTTACATACCGTAGAAGAGAAATGAATGGAATATAAATTCCTGCTGGCGTATTTGATTTGACCGCAGATCAAACAAGTACATCATTTTAAAAGGACATCTGATCTCCTGTCTGTCTGTGTGTGTGTGTGTGTCTGTGTGTGGGTGTGTGTGGGTGTGTGTGTTCACTCCCTAGCACGATGGGGGTCAGTCTCGCCTTGATGTGTGTGTTGCATAATTAAGGTTGACAGAGAGTTATTCCAAACTCAACACATGGACACGTGGTGTTTGTCAGACCTAACTGCTTCAGACAGTCATGTGGGATCAAACTGTTGAACATGTCCATAGCTATAGGTCTCATTCACGGCTCAAAGCCAAAAGCCTCAAGGTAAACTGTATAAACTGCATAACTGTGCTCCAGTTTGGTGAAATGGGACACAGCAAAAGCCCACATCACCTATGATCCTGAGGGGGTGCGATCACTGTGTCTCTGAAGGGAACAGTCATTAACTCTGGGTTCATATGCCCAAATATGGCTAGGATGCACATTTTGGAAAAATAAACCTTTTCTTTTTTCCTTTCTCTCTCTTTCTCTTTCTCCTTCTGACTAAATGAGAACCAGCTGATGCGGAGGCATGCGACTTAAAGATGACATCATCATTTCCACCCTCCGGCCGCATGGCTCCTTGCCTCTCTTTCTCCAGCCGGCCAACACGTTTTTTCTTCATTGTTTATCCTCAAAGTCAATCAGCGTAGGATCGGTCAGAGAGTCCTGGCAGTGCGTGAAACTCGACACTAACTCACAGAGCTCTGTGAAACAGGCTGGCAGAGACGGGCCAAATACAGCCTGCCACACACACAGGTCAATCCTGAGAGGGAGAAACACTCCATGCTTAAGATGCCTCCCAGATTAGAAGGAAGTCTTTCTGTGGTTGTCTCTAACATGAGGGCTGGTGGATGATCAGCAGGTGATGATAAGCCCCAGCAGAATGTCATAGACGTATCCTGATCAGGACTGTTACATGAATCTGATTCAGTGCTAAGCCCTAAGACTACCAGCTTTGAGGGAGGTTTGGGATGGTTTAAATCTCAAACTTAACATAATCAACTGGAATCAGAACTAACCTAATCCACGTCGATCCAATCAAACCGAATCAAAGAAAAAAAAAACGGAATCACCTCGTTGAAGCGGGTGACCAGGTCCTCGACGGCGTTGCGCCGGGCATTCTGGGTGGGCATGGTGGGGGCGGAGAGCGAGGCCTTCAGGTTGGGATGGCGTCGCCCCCCAGAGGGCTCGGGGCTGCCCAGGTCGTGGGTCAGGAAGCAGAGGTAGTCGAGGGGGAAGACGCGGCGGTACAGCCGCTGCTCCTGGTCCGTCAGGATGGCGGCGATCTCCTCCGGGAACTGGACCAGGTGACGCAGGTCCGCCAGCTCCTTACTGATGCCCGTCACGCTGGGAGGGAGGGTGCTGACGGAGCTTGCCATGCTGCTGCACAGCTGGCGTTCTGGGAGAGGGGACAGACAGAAAGGTTAGAAAGACATGTTAAAAGACAGAGTTGAAGAAACACTGTGATAAAACAGCCTGAAACCCTGGTTCAGAACCCTGATGGGCCACCCCACATCGCCAATACCGGGGCAGTACTGGATAAAGCGAACACACACACAGATAATCCTGTTTGGCTTTCTGAATGAGACATTAACCTCTGTTTGTGTGACTGTGTAACTCCACTCCATCCACCAGTGCATGGGTAAACTCCTCTCCATTTTATTGATTGCCGTTTCCAGGTCTCACACTGAGATATTGATCTATTGAGCATGGGAGCCTGACCAAGAAGTAAACAGCTATATATCAACAAGGAGGTGTTTAGGAGAGCTAAATGAAGATGACAGAGGAGGTGTCAGACCAGTAAGATCCTTATTTATATAAGGATTAAGTGACCATGACTGCATGTGTGTAGGGGTGATCATGCTGTGTGTTACTGTATGTTAATACAATGAAGGGAATCTATAGAGAAATACACCAGATACCAGGAAGAAACCCACTCCTCTAGATTCCAGGAACAAGACCGCTCCTCTGGTCACTGTCAAACGTCACACCACGACGAGGAGCGCTGGGTGTCCTGGGTCACCCTCAAGATGTGCTCCAGGTAGCCATGACAACCACAATAACCAGCGGATGAGAGAAAAGTTGCCTATTTATACTGCTTGATTTGTGCATCCGGACGCAGTAGCCACCATTATGAACACACAAACGTGTGTGTGTGTGAGAGACAGAGGGAGAGCCGGTGGTTGTGTTTACAGAGGCAGGTGTAAGCTATTTGTCACATTTAGGTCTGAGCACACAGCACATCCTGCAGCAGGACTGGCTTTTCGGGATAGGTGCTTCTAGAACCTTCCAACAGAAGGTTCCAAATCCAGACAGAACGTTCTAGAATCCATATAGAAGGTTCTAGAATTCATACAGAATGTTCTAGAATCCATACAGAAGGTTCTAGAATCCAGACTGTGGGACATTTCTAAATATAGGTGACGTGAAGTGGACTAGTGGCCTAGTAACCCCAGTCTGTAACTGACCTCCTCTAGAAGAAGCTAAACGAAAACGACTTTGGTGATGGAAGATAAGAGTAAATCTTCAATCCTATTGTCTGGATCTAGATGACTATTTCTGCTGGGCTTTTTACAAGCTGCCTCCTTTTGAAGTGGAAATGACAAACTGATATTTATTCCATTAACATAGCAACATAACGCCAAGCAGTGCCCCCCTAATCTTTATGCATGGGCGGTTTAATGAACAGATTGGAGTTTAATAAAATGTGTGTGTGTGTGGTTCTGTGGTTTTGTTTCAGCTAATGTTAGCAAAGATCCTGCTTGAGACAAGGGCAGGCTGTTTGGACGAACATCCTGCTGTGAATCTAATCTCCTCCTAGATCACACTCATACTCTCACTCATTCACACACTCTCACACACACATACATACACACACACACTCACACACACCTGCTTTACCGGCAGATGAGCCTCACAACCTGTATGTGAAAACAGGGATCAGTGAGTTCAGATTTTCTGTGTTTGTAGCCCAGAACTAAGACTCCTGTGTATCTGGGATCCCTGCGGAGGATGTCCTCAAGGCTACAGAACATAACAGTTATTACACTATTCTCAGCTCTGAAGAGTCTGAATAGACTCAGGCAAAAATCACAAGTCAACAACAAGCAATCAAGGTAGGAGGCACTGCCTTCCTCCTAGCAAATAGAAGGATGAATCACCAGCTATTCAAGCTTAGTCGGGCAGAGAACCTTGAACATGGTGACTGCTGTTACTTATTCCTACTGCTCACTAAGACTCTTAACAGGAGCTCAGACCCAGCTGCAGTAAGTAAACGTCCAGTGGAGGTGGAACTGAACAATAATGGTGTGGAGAGTAAGAGATATGAGGCTAGGTTACGAGTCAACATATGCACAGTCATTTCATAACTATGTGACGATGTAGAAACGACTGCAAGACACTGTAGAGCAACAGGTGTCTTTGTATACCATTTCCACAACAACAATCGCGTCAAAATATAATGTAATGTATTCCTTTAAACACAATGTCAAAGTAAATAATCTTTGTAAGTACTAACAAACACAATTGTTAGATTATAAACACTTAACTCCACTACTTCCCTTATGTGTCCGAATCAACCTGATTTATAGTCACATAACAATAAGACTTACCTCCCAGCCCCACAGAGTCTGGAGCCCTGTGCAGACAGAAATACAAATCTCATGGTCCTATATTTAAAAAACTACAGAATGTGAACAGCCAGTCCTGGAAGACACACAGTAAAGACAGCCCATACAGGAGCCACTCGGAGCCACACACGAATGTTCCGCTGGGTTCAAAGCACATATTCTAACCACTGGAAGCATCAGGTTCTACTTTCCAACTTGACAGCCACTGACAGCAACAGCAACAAAGCAGCAACTAACAAACCAACAATCAGCTCAACTAACCACGCAGCTGTTTACTTACTGATGAGTTTGATGTCCATCCTGTGTGAATGTTTCATGATTGGTAGCTAGCCTAGCCGGGCAAGCTTGTCCTGTTGGTCTCACTGACAGTCAGCTGCTGCAACGGCGAGGTGCACTTGTCTGCAGCTGAGCTGCTGAATGCTCTGTCTCTGCTGTGACTGCAGCTGCTCTCTCTCTCTCTCTCCTTGCTTTGCTCAGCTCTGCTCACTCCCTGCGCTGCTGACACGCATCATACCTCACAGCCATGCGCTATTCAAGCCAGCCAGTCATTAGGCAGCAAGATCTAAACACAGGTCAGCCCACCATTCCACTTACACACGCTGGAAGACACACATGTAAGCGCACACACACACTCCATAATGCTTCTTCTACACCTACTCACACAATCAACGGCTCTCCAACTACCAACTCCAGCTCCATTTCCCCCTGCCACACACCCCCAGCCCTCCCCACACCCCCAGCCCTCCCCACACCCCCAGCCCTCCCCACTCCCCCACTCCCCCAGCCCTCCCCACTCCCCCACACCCCCAGCCCTCCCCACTCCCCCAGCCCTCCCCACTCCCCCACACCCCCAGCCCTCCCCACACCCCCACTCCCCCAGCCCTCCCCACACCCCCAGCCTTCCCTGTCAGGTCAGTCTCTCACATACAGCACTACTGTAGCTGTCAGGTCAGTCTCTCACATACAGCACTACTGTAGCTGTCAGGTCAGTCTCTCACATACAGCACTACTGTAGCTGTCAGGTCAGTCTCTCACATACAGCACTACTGTAGCTGTCAGGTCAGTCTCTCACATACAGCACTACTGTAGCTGTCAGGTCAGTCTCTCACACACAGCACTACTGTAGCAGTCAGGCTCCCCCAGCCGTCCCCACACCCCCAGCCCTCTCCACTCCCCCAGCCCTCCCCCAGCCCTCCCCACTCCCCCAGCCCTCCCCACACCCCCAGCCCTCCCCACTCCCCCAGCCCTCCCCCAGCCCTCCCCACTCCCCCAGCCCTCTCCACTCCCCCAGCCCTCCCCCAGCCCTCCCCCAGCCCTCCCCCAGCCCTCTCCACTCCCCCAGCCCTCCTCACTCCCCCAGCCCTCCCCACTCCCCCAGCCCTCCCACCTCTCCCTTACATCACCCAACCCCCTTCCTTCCTCCTCACTCTCAGTTTACCCTCACATGGACAGTCAGTGTAGAAGATCCCTGATCACATCGGAAAAAGAGACATTTTGTTTTTAAATATAGCTAAATGTTTACATCATAAAGCTAGCTCATTAACAATAGACTCCCTTTTAAAAACTCTTCAGTTCCCCCTCTGCCTTCAATGTCACCATATGCTAGAGACAATGACACAATATGTAATAACCACAGTATGTTGGAAGGAAGCCAAGCACAATGGCCTCCTCAGCAGAACACAAACACACAGATACACAACAACAGACCTTCACCTTCCCCCCATTATGAACCATACAGAGGAGACCTGTTTAACACAGGGCTCCCGTTCATTCATCCAGCCATGTACCTTTCCTCCCAGGCCCAGACAGAAAATACACACACACACAAACACACACTTTATAGAACTGAATGGCCTGACAGTACTGTTCCAAACAAGAGCAAATGAACCATTGTTGTTCTGCACCTGCTCTTTCTCTAAGAGAAGCAGAAAGCTGTCTGACAATGAGCTACTTACAAAAGTCTAGCTAGCTGGGCCCTGGGCTGCACATTCAACATAAACAAAATAAACAACGCTATCTGACAGCGGACACAACCTGGGCATGCGTTCCCAACCCCACGACCAACCCCTTACAGTTACTACACAAGGCTTCTGGAAGCTTCCATGAAACAAAAACAACTGTTTCTTATTCATGACAACCTGCCGGATGACAGTGATCTTTCATATTAAATTTGTCATCTTTCTCTTTCTTGCTCTCCCTCCCTCTGTTATTCTCTCTCCATTTCAGCCTGAGATACTTCAATGAACCCGGCTGACCAAGCTTCCAGCGGTGCCACTGCCAAGACTTCCTGAGCAAAAAAACAAGCAATCTAGCTTTCTGACACCAGCCTGAACCTATTGGCCTGTCCTGCTGGAGAGCTCTCTAAAACTTGGACCTAACTAGAGGTCAAAAGAGAAGCTGTGGTTTATGTTGTATCTGTAAAGCAGCAGGTTGGCTACTGTGGAAACACTGTCTTCACACTGCTCATGGTGGTGTAACTTGAAAAGAACTGTTGCCTGTATGCTCTATGAAAGATGCAGTTAGACAGAGATGTAGGAAAGATGGGAACAGTCCTCAGTGGGTCCCTCTCTGTGGATAGTCATGTATATATATATATATATAATTGTTTATATTATTTTTCCGTTACTTGCATTCTTTTGTTGGGAATAAAAAAATGTTTAGATTTGCACAATTCTGGATCGGAATCATGTTTGTTAGGACACACGAGTAAGGAGCACGTCACCTCAGTCATCTCCACTGTAAGCTAAAGGGGAACAGTCCCTCACCCTCCCCTTCCCTCCCTCTGGCCACCCTGACCCGACCTCGACCCAGGTAGTATTCCAGACCAGGCCAGAATGTGGGGTCTGCAGGTGCCTGTATTTCACCCTCACCGTGAAGACAGTGTGGCTTTGATGTTGCACACAGCACACAGTCTGACCCAACACACAGCCATTCAAGCCCACATGTCACCCATGTCCTCTGGTGTCCCATGTCCACCCATGTCCTCTGGTGACCGTCTCTGACGGCTCTCCTCAGACGCTGCACGTACCCTGTCCATGTGAGATGTGCCCGTCTCCCAGCCACGCACAACCACCACCTCCATGTCTCACTCAGTCACCCTGACTAAGTGATAAACTAGCATAAGCAGCCCTGGTTTACTGTTAAGATGGATCATTAAGAATGATATCTTGCATAAGAACTGGAGTGTAACATACGTCATAAAGCCCTGCTCGCAAACAACCTCTACTTCCTACTTCCTACCTCCTAGCCTCCTCATCCCTTCACCAAGGATAAACAGGGATTTCAAAAATGACATTCGCCCAACATCCCTTTTCCTTTTTTTAAAGAAAAATGTACAATGTTAATTTTATTTTTTTAATCTTAAGTAGGCTAGCTAGGTGCCTGTGTTGACTAACACTGTAGGATGAAGGGGTTGAATAACGCACATCGGATAAAACACAGCAGGTTACTAATAGTCTCACTCTCACTTCACCACGCTTCCATCAATCACAACAGCAGCCGTGCAATCAACGAGACCTTCAAAAGGCTAGAATAACCAACAGCGCTTTGCACAGTCTTCAGATGAAACCACTTCCAGGACTCACTAATGGAGGAATGCTCCAACAATTAACCCGGGACAGAAGGCCACTGCGGGTCTGTCCGTGACTCAGTGTGTCAAAACGCCTGCCTTCGTCTGCAGACGCACTGTCACCTGGCATGAGCCCAGCGGACTCTCAGTCCAGCATGAGAGGATCGGCTTACCGCCGCACATCAGCGAGGGAGCAAGAGAGCTGCCGCCAGAGAGAAAGAAGCCTGCCAAGGTCATATTACTGGGAAGACACTCAGTGAGAGAAGAGGTGGAGGAGGAGGGAGAGAGAGAGAGAGAGAGAGAGAGAGAGAGAGAGAGAGAGAGAGAGAGAGAGAGAGAGAGAGAGAGAGAGAGAGAGAGAGAGAGAGAGAGAGAGAGAGAGAGAGATGGGAATAAAAAGAACCACTCAAACAAATCAAAGGCATATTGTTTTTTTTATTTAAATTTCCGGCTGTTGTCCTACAGGGCGTGAGGGTTTTACACCTCAGCATGCATGTGTCACACCACTTAAACTGAGAGGATGAATTTATTACTATTTACAGTCTGGAACACGCTTGGCTCCATCTCTCTCTCTCTCTCTCTCTCTCTCTCTCTCTGGATGAGGGAACCCATCCAGCTGAAGATGTGGGCCATAAACACACACACACACACTAACCTTTGAGCATGGCTTGCCCAGTGGAGCCCACAGGGACACAGGGCAGGGCAGAGCGGGCACCGAGGGCAGTAGTAGCCTCCAGCAGGGCACCAGTCAGGTGTGTGCTCACAGATGTTCTCTGTGAGCTGGCACGGTAGAACCTGGCATAGACAGACCAGCCAGGTCAACTTCACTGTCAGACACACATAACCTCATACGAGTTGCCTTTGGGATTGTTAAAAAAGCTCTTCACATAAAAACATTTAATAAAAGTCTGTAAAACGTTTGTTTCAAAATACGAATTTTATGGATGATTGTCTATTTTCTTGTAAAGTTCTGCCTGTGTGTGTGTGTGTCTCACGTAACACTCATGTCTGGATGTATATTGTCCTACCTAGGTTGAAAGGGACAGTGCCAGGGCCCGGAGCAGGGAGGTGGCCATGCCACCCTCAGACACACACACCCAGGGGAGAGCGGGAGCGTCCTGCAGGGGTGGGGCTGCTGCTCCTCCACATTCAGTACATGGCCGATCTGGGAAGAGAAAACAAACGCCTCTATAGTTACTATCCAGAGTAACTACCTGTGTTAGTATCGGTTAACAGCAGGATGAGAAATTACAAGATACATGAGTATTCCACCGACTTGGTAGAGATAAGAAGTATTTGTATGTCCCTTTAGATAAAAGCATCTGCTAAATGAATACAATCGAAATGAAAGGTAAATCTGCCAACAGAAGAGATATATACCTGAAGCTCCCAGAGAGCAGACACACACTCACAGAGGACACAGAACACTAAAGAAGAGAAGATCTAGTTCGAGCTTTGAGCTGGATCTGATTGGTCAGTTACAGTCACTGTCCACTAAAACAGTCCAATAGTCTAAATGGATCCTGCTGTATGCAAAACCTGCCAGGAATGCAAATCCTTCTGGATAAGACAGTCGTATACAGATACACTAAACGTACTGGCCATCATGTGGTGTGGAGATGGAAGATAATGGCTTGGACACGTTTGTTGGTACCTTAGAAAAGATATTAAACAACAAATTTGAGTATAATCCAACATAATCCTTTCTTCTTTACAGATGTCTGGGAACTTCAGTCTAAACTTCCACCACTAAAACTCACAGAGCAAAAAAAAAACATGTACAACAAAAACAACGTCAGTGTCAAAATCATAATAAACCCCTTAAAACTCTTTCAGGAGATGAAGACAGAAAACGGAAGCAGTGCTCCAAAAGGAGGGTTCCATCATCTAATTCACTTGCGTCTTGTCTGGAGGGCGGCCCGTCTCAATCTGAAAACGCTTCTCAAAGAGACATTATTACACCCCTGCTGACCCTGAAGCCCTGCTCTCGTGGCTGTTTACAGAAAACCATTAAGATTATAACCACACCGGGATGGAGAGAAGGCCTCATTACTGCTAACCTTGCATTGTGACTGGGCTCTTCACTGTGAATAAGTGGAAGTGATTGGTTTCATTCAAGGTCTGAGTACCCCAGGGCACTGTCCATTTCCTGGGTCCCATTTCGCACCCTCAGCCTCATTTCCTTTATCCGTGAGTGGTCTATCTTTTCCCAACAGATAAGGCTCGAACACATGGTGAAATAGAGAGTCACAGGAAAGTCACGCTTGGAGTCTGTTCTTTAGATCTCCAGGTTTGTTGAGAAGAAGAATGAACATTTATCGATCACGCAATGACACACACGCATGTAGGGAGCGGCGACACCAACACACACACATATATGCTCGAGTGTCTACCAATGAAATTCTCTCTCTGCTTTCCTCTCATCTGGTTGTCCTTCCTTCAAGGGCTGTCAGCCATATCCAGTCCAAGTGCTCATCCATGTCCTGGCCAGGGGCATGGGCAGCAGAGACATTTGTCCTGCATGTTTTTAGGGGTTACTTGCAGAGAAAATCTAGATGAGCGTGGGGCATGAACACTCCACACATGAACACTCCACACAGAAAGGCTCGGAGCACCGAACAGCGCCCCGAGCGGTAATTGAACCGAGTTCCTTCTTGCAGTGAGCCGACAATGCAAGGAACTGTGCCACTGAACCAAATATTATTTCAAGGAAGTGATCAAGAATGTATGTTTGAATGTGACCCACGATCCAGCAGTGTTTGCCTGTCACTGCACTACCAGCCATAGGACTGTCGTGTCCGGCCACATTAAATAAGGCAATGGAACACTATGCACCCTGGGGTCAGTTCACACACACACACACACACACACACATACACTCCTAAAACACACATGCACACGTCATAGCAGCACAATAGCCAAGTCTCCCTAGAGACAGCATGACTGTTTTGCAATACTGTTCATGCCATATAGCAAGCGTACAGTTTGTTCTTTACACATGTTATGGCCCCTGCTGGGATCAAATCAGCAACGGCAGAAAGCACAACACTCCACCTAACTCCTCTACACAAGACCCCTGAAGGCTACATCTGAGCCAGGTTGGTTGTACCGGCAAAGGAACTCATTTGTGACATTCAGTCTGACGCCACATGGTAAATGGACAAGATTTTTTAATAGCAGTATTCATATTCCGTAGCGGCACCCAAAGTGCTTTACATTTTGCCTCGCCCATTCACACACACACACACCGACGGCGTCAGCGGCGCTGCTATGCAAGGCGCCGGCCTGCCCATCGGGAGTACTTGGGGTTCAGTGTCTTGCTCAAGGAAACATGGCCTAGGAGGAGTTGGGGATCAAACCGCCAACCTTGCTCTCAGTGGAGGACCCTCTCTAGCCCCAGAGACACAGCCGCTCGTGTGGCTTCATGGGCCACATGTCATGTCCCACCATAATCCGTATGTGGTAAAAATCGACATGAATGATTATTATTATTAGTATCAATAAAGTATTATGCATCAGCATCTCAGGTGTGGTGCATCAGACACAACTGACCTTCCGAGCGGTGAACGGGACTGCGCCCGACTACATCAAGTCTATGCTCCAGCCTTACACCCCCACCTGCCACCTACGATCTTCTTCTGACAACCGTCTGGTGGTCCCACCGCTCAAGAGCGCCCGGTCCCAACACAAGCTCTTCTCCTGTCTGGCCCCCCAGTGGTGGAATCAACTCCCCACCTCCATCAGAGACACTGTCTCCCCACCTTCAAGAAAAGGCTCAAGACACACTTGTTCCGGGAGTACAACGGTACTTAGGAATTGTTGGCTGGACCTGATGTTAGTTTCCTCCAGGATCACAATGACTCTTACTGAGAGACTTGTTGCTCTTGTTGGTTAGTTGAAACTGACTTAAAATGGATATACTCGCTTTGAAATGTATTATTGTTGTTTGCTTTTTCCACAGGTACACCCTTGCACTTTTGAGGTTCATGTTGTTTAGTTGTAACTTGTTTAACTACATGCTCTTATGGTTCTTCCCTTTGGGACTTATTTGGTTTTCACAATGTATGCTTCATGTTTTGGCTACCCGCTGTGTTTGTTGTTATGCTCAGTGAACTAGGCACTTTTGTTAAGCTCTCTCTTGGAAGTTGCTTTGGATGAAGCGTCTGCTAAATGCATAAATGTAAATGTAACGATGGTCTCTTAACAGCAGGGATCAATTCAATCATCACCCCAGCAACCAGGATTAGAGTACTCCGCCATGCTTAGCAACTCAATTGGTCTCCCTCCCGGTCTCTTCTTGTGAAGTTCGTCAGACAGGAGACTTACATAAAACAGCCATCAGTGCCACTGAGACTGCTCAGCCTTCGTTTGAGAGTACAGAACTGTGTGCCCGGGTTGTCATTGAATGTGACTGCACAGTTTACTTAGCGATAGCATAAGAACATCCCCGAGAACAGTCTGGGCTTCTTCAACTATAATAAGAAACCCTGAGAGAAAAACAAACTCAACGTCCACTGAGAAAAAAAAAGAAGAAAAAGAAAAAAACTAAAATTTGCTTACCTGATATATGGGCTTCAGGTGCACTAAAATGAGTAAAGTGTATGTGTAAAGGGAATGACATCCAGACAGTTTTGTATAAAGCCCAAGTCAGATTCTGCTCCGGGTTCAACATTTCAGTTTGTGTATCATGACTTCCTGTTTATGATGAGCGCTCCAGAGGTAATGATGCTGGGCTCTCCGGGCACTGTGGGATGGGCTTCCTGTTTGGCCCCTAGTCTGCTGCCCGTGTCAGATCACAGCCCGGGCCCACGGGATGGGACATTTACTGGGCCACCCTATCAGGAAATGGCAGCAGTCAGCAGTGCTAGAAGGCATTCAGACGACCATCTCACAGGTGCTCAGCACCGACACTAGCCAGTAATAGGCAGCACGCGACCTCTTGACCTGCATTTTGGTCTATACACACATGGGGGCAGTTTGAGGGCAGCTGTTGAATAGGGTTGTTAAAAATGTAGTTTATCTTTTACTTTATTTTATTTGCTTTAGATTTGTCAATTTCCACAAAATTATCAAATACACCAATAGAAGGATAGGTGTAATGGCAGAGTAGCCACATGATCCGCAAACATACTGTACTGACGGTCCAGCAATAGGTCTATGTATGTCCAAATGGTTTCTGGGTAGTTCAAGGGGGACTGGAACAAAGAATGTGGGCTTTGAACAGTTTCTGGTCTCCAGTGCTCTATCTGGTAAAAGTCCGGGATAGCTGTCATGCCATCCTTATCTAGATTGAAGGGGCAGATAGCAAAGTGGAACCAAAGAGGAACATTCTCAACCCTTTCAACTCTGGGGTCGACTGGGGACCACTGACTGACAGACGACTACTCTCCCTTCACACTTTGTGTTGACTACGGCAAACTGGGAGAGTTTGAATTACTTATAAGCGCAGCGCTAGAAACGGAAGACAGACAGATGAGCACCACAGACCATAAACACTTGGGGAGATACTCTCTGAACTGACAGCCACTGTGACTGGAGTCTTTAACCAAGACCACAGTCTCTTATGACATACACACTGTCAATTTGAGCTGTGCACGTTCTATATACAGTAAAGTGTGCACGCTCGCGATTACACCTTACTGGTAAATCAGGGAGTGAGCTACAGGATGGATTCTGTGAGTTTTTCTAAGTTGTCACATGAGAGAGAGTGGGCGAGAGACACTGTGGGGCTACACATGTCTGACTGCAGGGTCTGACTGCAGGGAATGTGGCCCGGAGACTGACAGACACACGGCAGCTGCCTGCAGCACATCCAGTCCTGTACTGTTCATCCTCTTCAACAACACACACACACATACACGCTCGCATGCATGAACACACACGCACGCACATGAGCACATATACACACAGACTTCAAAACAACGTTAGCAGAACGTCCTTAAATAGGGGTGAGCTGACATTTCAAACCTGTTTTACTTGGAGGGGAATTTCCTTTCTCCTCTCTCAGGTTTCCTACGACAGCGTACACACTCCCCCTGTCATGCTCTATACACTCTGATTTCTAGACCTCAAAATCCAATGCATTGCTTCTTAATAGATTACATCAACTATTTTCCAGTTGGAGGAGTTTAGAGGCTTTTATTCCACTACTGCAACACAATAAAGCCCAATCAGTTGGCTGCATCAGACAAGCCATTAGGCCCAAGCTCCAGATCCCTGCTGATTCTTCTGCCTGGCAACCCAACTGTGAGCCATCCATTCTGGGCAGGGATTAGCAGGCGAGGTGGCAGGCTCAAGGGGAGCAGAGGGCCAAGGGGCCAGAGAGCAGACCTGCATGATTTACATTCATGTCAGCGCCAATATTCTGACTGAACACTATGTGGAGTTTAATATTCTGTTGTCCATTTTGATTTGTATGACCACTCATCCTTATCATCCCTAACTTCTCTTCTTCTCTGTCACTCTCGCCCTCTCTTCCTGCTTCTCTTTCTCTCCTTTTCTCCAAGTCCCTCTCTCTTGGATACTTCTGACCCCGAAGATCCTCCTAGCATTCCTAGTCCAAGGTCACGTGACCCACACAGAAGGCAGCTGCCTCTGCTGTATGGCAACAATGAGCCTGGCGTGAGAGTAGCCGGTACACTAAAGATACCCCTAACCCTACGTCACTACCAGCTCCAGTATAGATGGAGAGATGTTGCACGGTCAGGAGGGGCTAACGTTACAGCAGAAGTCAGAGAAAAAGTATGTGTGAGTCAGAGAGGGAGAGAGAGAGAGTTGTTTTTCTATGGGGGCGGTGGGGGGGGGGGGGGGGGGGGGGGGGCGTTTTGTAACAAAGTTCAGAGCATTACATCCACCAAGACCTGCCAGGAAATAAGATGAAGACCCCCTCCCACTTCCTTCAGAGGACACCAGCTGTCATTGGATAATACAACACCGCCAGTAGTATGTCCAGGGACAAGGGACAGCCATCATCAGTAGCAAACCCTCTGGTCAAGGTTTTCATACAGCCGGAGAGCAGGGGGGGGGGGGGGGGGGGGGGGGCAGGGGCAGCTGGAGTCGCTACAGCATGGATTCTGCTGAGGCCACTGGGATAGAGGGCAAAGTCACTGTACTGTACCCCAAGCCTGCCTTAAGCAACCCACTGGGACATGTGGTGTGCATGCCATGTGTCTACATGAGGGCACCTCATATTTCAATATATCAGACATCTGTATTCCTCTGGGGAAAGCCCTCTGGGCTCCCACCCACACAAATTACAGCTTGATTTGCTTGATTTACAGGTAATGTCTTGAGCGCAATGGAACTCATGGAATCCCCTCATAAGTGCTCACCCCTTCCTGGCCCACCCAATGAGCCAGGCGATCTAAATCAACCGCACCTCAAGTATTTACAAAGTGGTGGAACCCAGTGTTTCCCTGAGCAGGTCTACACCACAGCCCCAGCATCTCAGTGACAACACATCTATCCCACCCAACACCCCCCTAGACTGTATAAACCAGCCAAGAGACATAAACAGAGAACAACATGCCAAGCATTTCTCCTCCCACTCCCTCTCCTTCCCACTTTCCTCCTTTTCATCCATCCCAACAAGCCTCTTCTCCCGCCTGTCCTCCTCCTGTTCTTCCTCCGCCTCTCCCTGTCACCCTCTCCTGCTCCCCATCTTGACTGGGTCTGTAGGAACACTTGAGCTCAGACTAGCTAGAGGATCAGCCTGGACTCTCCCAAAAGGAGACAGAGCGAGACAAAGAGATAGAAAGAGAGAAGTGGAGAGAGAGAAAGTGAGAGAAAGAAAGAGCGAAGGAACCTTTCCTTGTGGTCCTATTCTCTCTTTCTCCTCCCTCTGACTTCACAAGGTAATGTTTGCCTGTGCTGGCCGCTCGTCTGGACTGTCTCAATGTTGACTGAGTGTTCTGTGTCCAGGCCAGGCCAGCTCGTACCTCGTATTCACGGAAATGGCTGGCTGTTTATCAGGCTAGATGGCTGGCTGTCTGCCTGAGAAGTTGGCTGGCTGGCTGGCTGGCTAAAAGGGCTGGTGGAGAGGTTGGGTGGCTGGTTTTCTGCCTGTTCAGGGTCAATCTATTGAACAAATGACCATTTGCTGTGTTTGGAGAGCCTGATATGTGAATACCTCCACCAGATAAAGGAGTGATGGTCTTATCATAACAGAAATATGCTATGTAAAAAGAACTGCCTTGGTTCATGGAGAACACTATCAGCACAAGGGAGACGGAAAAAAGACCATGAAAAAGTACCCCTACGGTTGCTATCTCTCTATAGAAATAAGACAGAAAAGACCAATGCCCTGGGTTTACATGCTTGCGCCAATTTTCCCAATTCTAGTGAAGTCTTTGAGTTTCTGACATTCCGTAGCCTGTCCTAGAACCCATCCAACTCTATTTAAAGGTTCAACATGTTGTAAGCCTTTCCAATAACATGTTGAATGAAGAAATGCCATGACATCTTCCCCATGTTTGCAAGGATGTGTACCGTTACAGCCCTGAGAAGGCAGTTGGCAGATCCTTTGACCCTCATGTAAACCACAGGAGAAGCCAGCGGGTACACCAACACCTTACCTTGTAGTCTGCACCACTTTGGCTCCACCACTAGTGTTCTCTAATCTGTGCTACATTCAGCCTGATGAAGATCTAAACACATGACACATCACACCCTTCGGTCATGTGACTTCAGACTTGTACTTCCTGCTGCTGTAGGAGTATGACCGTATGGTGCTCTACTCTGTCTCCCATCAACTGGTCAACAGGGACACTTCACCACCCAATCACAATGTCCCATTTTGCTTTATCTCTCTCCCTCTCTCTCCCTCCCTCGCTCTCCCTCTCTCTCCCTCTCTCCCCCTCTCTCCCTCTCTACCCCTCTCCTTCTCTCTCTCTCCCTCTCTCTCCCTCTCTCTCCCTCTCTACCCCTCTCCTTCTCTCTCTCCCTCTCTCCCTCTCTCTCCCTCTCTACCCCTCTCCTTCTCTCTCTCCCTCTCTCTCCCTCTCTACCCCTCTCCTTCTCTCTCTCCCTCTCTCTCCCTCCCTCCGACAATATGGCCACAATTTTCCCACCATTCTCTCCCCAGCACCGGGACAGTAAATCTGTTCTTACTCCACTTCTCCAACAATACTTGCTGATGGCCTGACCTGCTAGCCCTTCACACAGCACTTCAGACCACTGAGCAAGAGTTTTGACTGAAATTCTCAAACTCTGTTTGTATTACATTCCATGTCTAAATGAGCACAGCCTTTTCTAAAAGAATCATTTAAAAATGAAAGTTGAGAGAGAAAAGGAGAGACAGGGGAACAAGAAGTTTTTACTTACATAAAAACAGCCATCCGCTTGCGTGGACAAAATCAGCCCCAAATGTACCAGTGATAACAAAACTCTGAATGAGAGTATGGATATTCTGTATCCAGTCCAGGACAAACTCAGTCAAGGTCATGAACCTCAAAGAATTATGAATCATCTAGATGTGGTAAGCTTATACTAGCGAAATGGTCCCTTGATTGGCTGAGGCCAAGTGGGAGACCCGCCCACTGGGAAAGGACAAGAGTGGAGAAAAGAGAGAGGAAGAGAGGGATCCGGAGGAGAGAAGGAGCCATGGGGGAGGAGATGGTAAGGTAAAGGGAAGAGGCAGGGAAAGAAAGAGAGAGGCCAGAGCTGAGTGAATCAGGGCTGAGGCCAAAGAGGAAGAGAAGTGGAGGGAGAAGGGAAGAAAAGAAATATAGAGGGGGAGAGAGAAGTAGAGAAGGGGGGGGGGGGATCGCATCATAATACTCTGTAGAATTTCACAAGGAGATGTTTCACCAGAACCAAAGCTCCTCTCTTAACAGTTTCAGGCCTACATTTATATGTGTGTGTGTGTGTGTGTGTGTGTGTGTGTGTGTGTGTGTGTGTGTGTGTGTGTGAGAGAGCACACCTGTGTTTTCTGCACACTTCAACTAACGGAGATAAACCAGAAATGTATTTTCTGACAGCACATACTCCAAGAGAATACATGTGAACCGGTAACAGGTTAGTATGACACTGAGAGAAACAGAATCCGTAGAATTCCATTGCGCTGAAAACAGACAGTTCTGCACGTTGGCTGGTTCCCCCTCAGAACCTAAACCTGGAAGCTATTAACCAAGTGGGAGACCCCCTGGGAATGCTCTGCTTCGCAACGGCAGGATCTTGGTTCTCATGATGTCATCCTACAGTTACCTACCTACAACCCATAAAGTAGTTAACTAACTATAGTAATTTGTGGTGAATCTCTTACATTCAAGCCATGTGCTAAATGCATTACTTTTTAAAATGTATAGGATAACAGCTACTAACAAAGAGAGCAACTGGCATCTATAAATATATTAAACTCTTCTTGTTCTGACCGTTGCCATGAGAAACAGAAAATTACATCTCCAACAGTAAGAGTATTGCAGTTCTTTGTCTACTTACTCGTTCAGGAGGCCAGAGAAAGCTGAAGGAGGAAATAGCAGAAAAATAACATAAATCTGTCTCAGACAGAGTGAAGATCCAAGAGTGAGAGAGTAAGCTTGAAAATCCAGGGAGAGAGGGCTAGAGAGTGAACGAGCAGGGGGCGAGAGAGCGAGAGGAAGAGAGATCGACATCAGTAGAGGAGCGAGCGAGACACTCCGTTAGCTGTGCCTCAGGAGGGCATCCCATATTTGGCTGTGAGGCAACAACAAACCCACAGCAGACAACCAAGATGCTATCAGAAAGAGCCTTACTTACATGTACTACTAACCAGGAGGCAACTTGACATAAACACTCAATCAAAAGTAATCCTTCAGATCAGTACTGGTATATTATATACATGTATATAGTCACATTCAAGTACCCAAATCTTTCTTTCCATACCACGGGGCCTTGTTAAACTCGGGGAAATCATCCATAAAAATTGCATCATACTCATTCAGGTGGCGAAAGATCAAGGTCAATTCTTGCTTAATCAATCGATCACGAAAGTAAAGTTTGCTTCTTGGTTTGAGTCAGATGGAAAAAAACTATCTATCAAGTTCAAACGAATCAGTGTTTGTTTTCTAGTAAGTCACTAGAATTCTTAGCAAGTGTTCTGCCAGGATCTGACACAAGACCCGTTATGTCTAACCACTAGTACACCAAGGACACAAAAACAATGCTTAGAACAGTAGCAAGAGAAACTTAGAAAATAATCATGATAATTATTTTTAAAAATCTGAGAAAACCAACAATGAATTTGTCCAAGTAAATTCATGAGGTTTCACTAAGACATCAACTGTTACAACTGTCACTTTAAAACAGGTAAACACTAAAAATGTGCTACAAGTACATCCAGATGGGCCCTTCCTAACGAGGTCTAGTCTGTGAGGCATCACCTCTCCAACCCCTAACGGCCACGCAGAGGCAAGGTGACATCAAGATTCTCCATGGAGACGGCGGAGAAGGTGGGGAGTGCTGAGCCGAACACAGAGGCACCCTGGGACAGGCACTTGATCTGGTCATTATCCTGCTCCGGACACCGTTGCCATGAGAACCTCTTATGAAAGACCCTTGAGTTTGTGTCTAAGATGCAGAACAGTCTCCTGTACACCCACATTGATCTCTGCCACTCGCATTCAGTTTGATTTGATATTACAATTGTATTAACCAAAGGAAACAACAGAACAGCAACTATATATATATATATGTTGAATGAGCATGATTTGCGAACATGATATTTTTTCTTAATCTACTGTATAATCCATGCATATATTTCCTCTGTTATTTTTCCATTTTAATGTTCATCTTTAATAAGAGACTGGCCGTCCTGGCGTCCCTTGACTCTGAGTTGGGTGAGGAAAACCAGAGCCCTTCAAACACTTTTCTAAGTGACCTTCGTTTAGGTCAAGTAAGCTTTCAGTGATACAGCTTGTTCTGATTTAATTAAACAGCAGCTTTTTTACCCTTGTAAATTCTGATCACTTTGATGTCATCAAGGCGGGTAAATTGATTCATTTCCCCCACTTGACCAGATTGCCGTAACCTTGATTTGAATCAGTAAGATGTGACGCGACTTTGGGAGGGATGGTGTGGTTCATCAGCAATGCAAGTTCCAAATGCCACTACTGCCATCTAGTGGTGGAGGTTAGAAAAATACCCTCTGGAGATCTACCCTCCTGGACATCTACCCTCCTGGAGATCTACCCTCCTGGAGATCAACCCTCTGGAGATCTACCCTCTGGAGATCTACCCTCCTGGACATATACCCTCCTGGAGATCAACCCTCCTGGGGATCAACCCTCCTGGAGATCTACCCTCCTGGAGATCTACCCTCTGGAGATCTAGGCTCTTTGGAGATCTACCCTCCTGGAGATCTACCCTCCTGAGGGCTGAGGCGTTCACCCCAGCCCTAACCCAGGACACCAGGTTCTAATAATTGGCTTGTTGACAAGCCAAATCATATAGGAGTGTAAACGTACGGGAGGGTAGATCTCCAGGAACAGGTTTGGACTGCCCTGACTCTACAGTAATACATAAAACACTACGACAGAGGATTGGATGGCAGCATTAGACTTCTCAACTATGTCAAGTGTGTTACTGAGTGTGTGTACTAACTACATGAATGGGTATCTTTAGACACTGTCACACACCTGGTATGTTCAGGTGGATGAAAGAAGGTGGAAATGTTCAACAACAACAACCACTGTCAATCTGAGGTCATTTGACATGAGTTGTCACACCTAAACTCCCCCCCACCCCACAGACACACACCCAAAAGAACACATAGGACAAGTTGTAACAGGAAATAACTGACTGATCACATGAGTGATATACTTCAGTTGAGCCATGCGAAACACAGAACCAATCATGTCCCCGTATCCCATATAAAGTTCACCAGATGACCACTAGATAGAGCCAACAAGCCATGCTAGCCATGCAAGCCATAGAAAATACTGAACAAGACGTAAAAAAGTAAGTACTGTGTAGCTTGTGTATACCTGAATGTGTTTGTGTGTGTGTGTGTGTGTGTGTGTGTGTGTGTGTGTGTGTGTGTGTGTGTGTGTGTGTGTGTGTGTGTGTGTGTGTGTGTGCATGGGTACATGTGTGTGTGCGTGCTGTATTACCAGTCATCACATCCACATGAGATGACTCAGATGAGTGACAGTGTCACTGAAGTCTTGAGTTCTGTGAAAAAGTGTTGCAACTCAGCATCAAGACTCCTGAGAAGCACGGTAGGATAGGCTCAGAGGGTTAAGATAGGCTCAACCCAACGGCATGGTCGTTTGGCACGTTCGTTCACTATGATAAGGATCTCTTTGCCAGATATTGCTGATGCGTTTCAAAATGCAGATAGCTCTCTCCCTGCTCCCAGCGCTATGGGTCTGTGTACGTGTATGTTTGTATGGTCATGTGTGTGTGTGTGTGTGTGTAGTCACCCCAGGGGGTCAGTTTTCTCCAAGTACCACCACAGGGATCAGGGATATTCTGGCTCTGAACTTATGTTACTTTCCCACACTCTAATAGAAACACAAGAAGCGCCCTTACACAAACAAATAACACACACACCCACACACTCAAACATACACACAAACCAGTACACACACCACCAGACACTTGTGTCTCACTTGGGCAGCTTGAAAGACATAAAGAGACTTCCGTTCTTGATTAAATGAAGCCTACAGGGCCTTGTTACAATGGCAGCTATTGTGTTGAAAATCCAACTAACTGGAAGGTGTTTTGTCTCTGTGCAGAAAAAAAGGTCATGGGCCAGTCTGAAAATATATTCATTTTCATTGAGCAGAAGGGCAGGAATTGAACCTGCAGCCTCATGATCTGCAGTCAACGACTCTACCGCTGAGCTTTCCCTAACAGACCCCTGGAATGATCCTTCCAACACTCACGTCTGGTGTAGTCTTACCAGAACTCGTAGTGTTCACCTCCTGGAGAGTGAGGTCCCCATACAGAGGAGTCTGAGAGAGCCAACTGAAAGGGGGGCACACACTCTACACAGTTTCAGTGAGGGAAGTCACACACACACACACACCCTAATCTCCTGCTAAGCTGCATCACCCAGCTAGGTTACACAAACACGCCCGCTCTGCACATTCCACTGTAATGGCACAACAAGAAGGGAGTCGAGGGAGAGAGCTGCTACTGCTGGCCAGACTACAGGAGATGCAGCTGGATCCTGGTCACACCACAGACATCTACAGTGAGTTTCAGAGGGGTGGAAGGCTGACCGAATGCGTGTGTGTGTGTACATGCGCCTGCGAGCATGCAGGTCTTTGTGTTGGGCTGGTTCCTTGATGAGCCTTTCCATCCACCCCAGGATCTCCGTCCTCTCCGTGTTGTCCTGGGCCAGGTTCCACAGGCTCACAACAAGCAGTCATGTAACATCCTTCTCATTTCCTTTACCCACATCCTCTACTCTTCACCCAATCACATCTGAGTGGGTCAACAGCACAACTTCCTGGGAATGTGTATTTAGGGATTACCAGAAAGTGTCCCGGACCACCCCTACGGCAGAGGCACCTGCCTCTGTTGACTCTGTTGTCTAGTTAATGAGCTTCAGAAACGGTCCAGGGTATTTACTGGAGAAATGATCTGCAATGCACCTGACCTCAGGACAAACAGTCTGTTATGGATTGGATTTTAAATGCTTGTCCTGTTTAATCAGTCTGTTGGCAGTGGAGACACGATGATAAGGCAGACAAATGTTTGTTGTAGCTTACCTGTAACACTGGTATGAACAGACACAGTTTGAAATAATGAACTAAAGGAGAATACTCCCAGCTTGCTCATTGAAATCAGATCCACAGAGAGAAATCATAGAGGATAGAGAAAGAGAAAGAGAAAGAAAGAGAGAGGGGGGGTGGATTTGAGGAAAATGAAGGGGAAAGTCAACTCTTATCAGTAGATGTGTGTTCATCGGGTTGTTTTTGTGAAACAAACTGCAGACTACACTTCCTGTCCAGAAAGGAAGTGTCCACGACAATCTGGAAAGTCTCAAATCTTTCAATGTTTTGGGACCAAGAAAATATGTTCAAACGTCATATAGTGAAGGCAAAGCAAGTGAACTAACTGATAATAACAGATCCATTGTAGGTATATTTACCAAATATTAACAAGTGTTTGTGTCAGAAACACACTTTTTCGTCCACTGCATTAGTCCGTTCTGAGGATGTGGGCCTATATCAGCCGAAGTTCATTTACTGAAACAGCTGTGGGATGTCTGGCAGAGTGAAAGCATCCTCCTTTGGTGCTTTTGGCCAACCACACAGATCTGAGACCTCTACTGCAAAAATCATAGGGACATTTCTGATCTCCACCAAGAGCTACGAACCTACAGTACAGTACCGTAAAGGCCTTAGCATACACACAAGCAATGCACATGTAGACGCACTCGTACAAGCGCACATATACAAACCCATACTCTGTGTATACACACACAGACACGATGGAAATCAATTACAGCGAGCCTGTTTAGGAAGTCCCCCCCCAGGAGGATCAACGAGCCCAGTGGGTCTGGAGTTGTGTGTGCGTGCATGTGTGTGTGTGTGTGCGCGTGTGTGCGTGTGTGTGTAAAGGGGGAGGGGTGGTAGCTCTTTTCCTTTTTCCATGCTTTATATCCTTATCTTGTCTTGTTGTCTTATCTCTTTCCCTCTTTCTCGCTCCCATTCCTTTTCCCGCCATCTCTTCACCTGTCTTGCTCTCTCTTCTTTCTCATCTTTCACCTTCAGCCTCAGGTTGCTTGCTTTAACTTTAACAGTGTTTGCAAAGATGGAGAATGTTGACTTGAAAGATCTTCTTTGACCCAAATGAAAAGGCTCCATTGACACTAATTGGTAGAGTCCTAAAGACGGAGTACTAAAGAGCAAATGATTAACATCCTCCTGCAGGCTTTAGGTTGTTTGATGTTGGCCAAAGGAGTGCGTGTGTGTGTGTGTGGGTGGGTACGCATGTGCCCCCCTGGTAAGAAAATATATTTGCATGACAGGCAACCCTTATTTATGTTTTACGTACATGATGATTGTAAACATGTCATGAAGACATGCAAAGCTCCCAGGTTGTAAAGTTCAGGAAGCAGAAATAGAACACAATAAAGCAAGGTCCCTTCTGTCTCTCTTAGGCCTCACGTATCTAGCTCAGCACGATGACACAAACTTCACTCCCCTTCTTACCTCCCAAACTTCCCTTTCAACCTCCATTCCCCCTATATTCTGCTAGAAACTCTTATTTTCCTACTCTCTCTGCCAGTGTTACTCTGCTAGGATCCCTCCATCATATAATCCTGTGTGCTTTGGCTTACCTCCTTAGCTGAGGTAATAAACAGTAGGCCAGGGGATACCTTGGAATTTCTCAACTACACCTTCATTACTGCCCACTCACACACACACACACACACCTCCTTGTGTAAGTGTGTGTTTGTGTGTGTATGAGAGAGAGAATGAGTGTACTTGTGCGCTTGTTTTTTGAGTACTGAAGCACATGTGTGTGCGTGTGCGTGTTGGCCATATAAGAATCAGTGACTATACTATTCGGTGTTTGGTTCCTATGGTAACTCCATAGGCATACTGTGGCTGGTGTTTTGACAGGCGCTGCGACTAGCAGGCTTTTCAATGGTCTCATTATGAGTGGAGCCTGGAGGCTGGCCTGCATACAGCCCATATCCCTGCACCACAAAGGACTCATAAAACTGACTGCAACCACTGCAGCGGCCCTCACCAGCGGCCCTCACCAGCGCCCCTCACCAGCGCCCCTCACCACACACTCTTACATAGAGGTTGGCTCTGTTGTGGTCGACACATGCACATGAGCGGGCACACACGCACGCACACGCACACACACACTGTAGGCATGCTTAACGTGGAGGTTGTGGTTGAACAAGGCAGTCAGCCATTGGACTGTATTTTCTCAGGCTTTTAATGTTTTGTGGCAGATCCTCACTGGATGTTAATAAGACCTTTACCATGAAACCTCACCTCAATCTCAATACAACCTCACCTCAACCTCTATACAACCTCACATCAAACTCAATTCAACCTCAACTCAAACTCATTACAACCTCAACTCAACCTCAATACATCGTACACCCGACCATCAACAACATCTGGCACCCTCACCAGAACTCTCTTTCCAAATACCCTTTTTCTCTCTCCATTCCTCTCTCTCTTCTCAATCCATCTCTCTTGGCAGTAACCAGGGGATAGATTCCATGGTTTGTAACTGTAAGCCAATGCCAGCTCAGTCTGTCAGTTTCACAGACAGCAGAACTAACTGCAGATAAATCACTTTTCCACTGCTGCGGAGGAGAGGATAGGTGGAGAGGAGAGGAGAGGTGGAGAGGAGAGCAGAGGAGAGGAGAAGGAGGAGAGGACAACCACGGACAAAGAGACAGACTGTGCAGTGGAGTCCCCCACTCTTTTTCCGACACACATAACAAGCGTAACATTTAAACTAAACAGACGAGCGCAAACACTGTAAATGACTTTTTCCACCAAATTTCCCACTCATAGTATTAGCTGAATTACAGCAATCTGTGAGGTGGTGGTTCCAAAGCATTCACAGTTGGGTAAAAAAAAGAAAATTGTGACAAGATGGTGAGGGTGTCAGCATGGTTAGGTTTGATGTGTGTGAGGGTTGGTTAACACATTCACAGGAGGGGCTGCAGTGGGCCTCATAACAGTGGGTCCTTTCATGGAACCTGTAGCATGGGTGTGAAAGACAAACTATCTAATGACTGAGACGCTGACCCCTAACATGTGAGTGTGTGCATGTGTGTGTAAAGCTTCTCTTACCTGTGAGAATCTGACCCCAGGGTACCGTAGCAGAGCTCTGCAGACCTTCAGGCTGGTAACAAGATCCTCCACACCATGCTTTCTGATTGGCTGAATGTCTTTCTCACTGGGGCGCCAGGTTCTTCTACAAACAACCCCCCAGACATGGTCGGAAATGTGACCTGAGGGCAGAGTCCTAACGATGGCTCTGGTGCCGGTACACACAGACTTCTTCACTTCCTGGTTGTTCCTGTAGAACCTCCGGACCAGAACAGTAGAGCGTTCCTTCTTGTTCCGTACAAATTCACTGTCTGACAGGCCTCCATCACTGTCGCTTTTTGGTGGGCTGACCATTGCCCCAGGTGATGACCCCAGTGGTGACCTGGAAGCTGTCATGGCTTCAAGGGAAGCCCGACGGAGGAAGACATTTTCCACGGAGGAGACCATGGGCTTGGGCCTCCTGTTCAGCCTCTCTAGGCTGGAGTAGCCGTCTCTCGGGCAGAGTCTGCGGGCATCACGCCTGCAGAGGGAAGCTCTAGTCTTGGGAGAGGTATCTGGGGGGCCTGGGTCTCCCTGGGGAGAATGAGAAGTTGATAACACAGACACAGGCAAGCTGCTCCGACGTTGAGCGGTGAGCTTGAGGCTGGGGCTTAATATGGGTTTGGGGCTGGGGCTGGGGCTGGGGCTGGGGCTGGGGCTGGGGCTGGGGCTGGGGCTGGGGCTGGGGCTAGGGCTGGGGCTGGGGCTGGGGAAGCAGGGGCAGGCAGAAGGGCCGGGGCTGGAGCAGTGACAGGAATTGGGACGAGCGCTGGGCCTGTGAGAGACCAGAGCAGCGCTGTTACATTCCAGTTGGCAGGAGTTTCCCTCTGGGCAGTTCCACGCTGGCATTCCACTAGCTGCTGCCTGAGGACGATCCACAGTCCCAGCAGTATAACCCCGGGGAATAGAACCCTTAGGAGCACAACCATGGGAAGTGGAACCCTGGGGAGTAGAACACTGGGCAGCGGGACCTATTTCTTGACACACAGTGTCCAGTCCACACTCGCTGTACAAGAGCCCTGTCCCGTGACTCCGGGCTCTATTTGTAAGGTCATTTGACCCACAGGGCTGTCTGGAATACATGCAGTGCTGTGTAGAAGCGACACTGTGGGAGGTTATAGAGCTAGCTGCTCTAGAACGGTAATCCCAGCCTCGACATCCTGTTTCCAGAAACTTCCCATCTAAACAGTCACAAGATAACTTCCTGTACAGCCGGAGGGGTGGGCTGGAGGTGGGGCTACACTGGCAGCTCACCAACGGTTGGTCAGAATGCCGTCTTTCTTCATTGTTCTGGTGCGTACTGGGCTCTGTAGTTCCTGGTTTACGCCGTGTCACGCAAGTCTCCTTTGCTGAAGTCATAGTGTCACTTGTTTTTCCTCTCTCTGCTGGAGCCTCAGGTCATTGAGCATCTAAAGGTCAGCAGGCCAACAATCATTTAGTTTGAAGGACAGAGATGGAGGTGTAGGTAGGCAGATCCAGGGGAACCTTCACACCAAACAGACTATGTTGTCAAAACAGAAGCCGATCCAGCTGTAAAAGCTAGGATATAAGCCTTGACCCTGGACAGCAGAAGAATTCCTGGGTACTCCGGTCCACATTCAGTGACTGTGTGTGGATATTTGGGTGTGCCGGCTAGATAGTCACTGTGATGTCACTGGTTCCTTTGCTCTGTCCTTCTGGTAAGGCCTCTCTCTGGTTTTGGAAACACACACATACATAAATTAGCATACATTATCTCTTTTTGACATCTTCTATTTCTCTCACACCCACATACCCAATATGGCATCGAAATTTCACATCCAGTTGTGAAGGTGCCTAGATTAGTGTGGTTGTTGAGACTTAAACCAGACTGATGACGTTGCTTCATCAGATATCAGTCCTTCCGTTTCAGAGGAGAGGGTGAAAGACAACATTAGTGTTTCACATTCTCGATGTGAGGGACAAAAGGTTAAAGTGAGAAAGAGAACAGAAAGCAATTATCTGTGAAAAGGGGGGGATCCGAGAGTATCTCACACCTATACACCTCACACTGCACTGTCGTCTCAGTATACCAGCCGAACTTCTGAGAGAACCTGGACATCCATTAAAAAGTGCCATGTTATATGTTCCATAATATCTCCAGATGACAGAAGATGCATAAGAACTCATCCCCCTGAACCATCTATACAATCCATTGATTGGCTTTGTTTTTGGTATAGTAACCTTGGCATCTTGTTGTGACTGTGTACCCAAAGCTCCTGTCTGGACCCCAGACCTTGACATCGTTTCCGTCTCTCTCATTATGTGCACAAGGGCATTTTCACCTACATCATGTGCCTTACTATCAATAATAACTGGAAAAAGCATGATTTTAGGTTTGCACTGGTCTTGCACAAGCAGTGGGTCTGTAAACAGTTCTGGTCAGAAAGACAGTCAGTCAGACCGTGCTGCAGCGCTAGGTCTGCGATGGCAGCAGAAAAGCCCCCTGTGAAAAACGCGTGGGTTGCTGGAATGTGAGGCCACTCCAGGGAGGGGAGATGATGTGTGTGTATGTGTGTGTGTGTGTGTGTGTAGGGGGTGGGGGGGGGGGTGGTCTAAGTCCATTGATTCTGTGTCCCTTTGCTAGCCAAACCCCAGACCAAACTTCCCACACCCACACACCAGACCATACATCAGGTTGTCTGTCTGCTGAAGGAGTAACCTCTTCTGAAGGCTGAATGTTACATGCATCAGTAGAGGAGAAGAGGAGAGAGAGACACAGACAGAAAGAGAGAGAGAGTTAGAGAGAGAGAGAGTTAGAGAGAGAGAGAGAGAGAGAGAGAGAGAGAGAGAGAGAGAGAGAGAGAGAGAGAGAGAGAGAGAGAGAGAGAGAGAGAGAGAGAGAGAGATTTTCTTCTTGACTTTGAATAGCACTGTAAAAACAGGTCAGATCAGAAGACACAACGATGTACGATGCATATCTTTCTCTGAACCCATAATGTAACAATGAGTCTTTAATCCCCCAACTCTGGCCCACTAATAGCCTGCATCAACGTGCGACCCCACATTTACCAGATATTAAAAGCCTTTGCTCCCTAACAGTCAAAAAAAATTACCATGAGCGTGTGGGATTCAAACCCTGGTTGGGTCCAGGAGCCTTGTCTCTCGGACTGTCTCAGGTCTGAGAAGCGCTGAGTGACAACAGCTCGGTGCTAACACTGGGCAGGGCTGGGGAGTCAAACCTGCAAATCAGCCCTGCCAATGGATCAAAGTTCTTCTGTTATCAGCTGCTGCGCAACCCTGACAAGACACACAAAGAGGTCTTGTAGGGCAAATCACAACTTGCTGCCGGCAGAGAAACAACCAGAGACAAGTGCAATGGGCAGCAAACCAGAAAAGATGAAATTGTTTCTAATTGACTGAACTTTGTACAATTATTACATTCAAGAAAAGGATTGTATGTATGTATCCAGGTAACTCTTAACTGCCAGTGGCAGTCATTACCTTATTGGTTGTGTGTGTGAGAGAGACTGCCTATGGGCATGGCGTAAGTTGAAGCTGAATCAACTGTACCGTCTTTATTGGTACTCACAATACCTTAGATATGAGAGAAAGACAGAGAGAGAGAGAGACAGAGAGAGACAGAGAGACAGAGAGACAGAGAGACAGAGAGACAGAGAGACAGAGAGACAGAGAGACAGAGAGAGAGAGAGAGAGAGAGAGAGAGAGAGAGAGAGAGAGAGAGAGAGAGAGATCATAACCTACATGACTGTTTCCACCAGTCACCTGGACAGAGAAGATGAAATTGATTGAAGTTAATTGACAGATGTTTGCTGATAAGTCACAAAAGTACTAAGCATTAAATTAACGCTCTGTCACTTTACTGCATACAGCCCTACTGCATTCTTTTATTTTTTCTTTACATTTTATATTATACAGTTTTGTCAGTATTCTTATGTAAATCTTTTACATTCTTACTTTTTTATATTGTATATTTAAGGACCGCACGCATATTTTTAAGATTTGTATATGTTTATTATATGTTTAATCTATCTGCCCACCAAAGTAAATTCCTTGTTTGTGTGCACTTAGTTGACGATTAAACTTTATTCCGATTCTGATTGTCACAATTAATATTATTAATAATAAAAGAGGCCTCTATGGACACGCAAAGTCAGAAGCTTTCACAATTCTTTACCAGTCACATTACACTTCTAGAGCCACGACCTACAAATCAGGTCACTAAGACAGCAGTGGAGCACGGGATTCCTAATCTAACTAGGAATCTGAGCGAGGCTAAGGGAGTGTCAGCTCCCTTAGAGTTTCAGGTTTGGTCAGTCACTCCTGTCAGATAGGATGAAAAAATCCTTCCTACACATTCTGAAGAATCATATCAGCTTCATCCAGATATTAGTTAGATGAAAGCCAAAGGGTCAGCATAGTTTACCATTCTAACATATTGTCCATTTTGTTTGTCAATATTTAAATAATGTTATAGTATTTAGAAACATGGCACATGTGTTTAGATATTTGCTCTGTGTATTGTTCTGACATCTGAGTCAAACTAAACCATCATCCACAGGTATGCAGTGGATGTCTTTTACATTGCATCACCACAGCAACCAGGAAAGGGGAAGTTTAGAACAATTGGTATAATGCTCCCTAAATCATCAATACTTTTTTGTCCCACAGTTAACTGGAGGCCTTCTGGTGGGGTTGGGGATTAGGGGTTATTCATGTGGGATTATTTCTTAACGCATCCAAGTGATGACTCACGCGCTGGTATGTGATTAGGCCAGCCTCACGTGGGGTGACTGAGAGAGTTAGAGAGAGAGTGTGTGTGTGTGTGAGAGAGAGTGAGTGAATGAGTGGGGAGGAGAAAAGAGAAAAGATTGGTGTAGGGAGACAGAAAGAGTGAGAGACAGAAAGATACACAGACACACAAGAGAGAGAGAGAGAGAGAGAGAGAGAGAGAGAGAGAGAGAGAGAGAGAGAGAGAGAGAGAGAGAGAGAGAGAGAGAGAGAGAGAGAGAGAGAGAGAGAGAGAGAGATGCTGCAGTTCTGACTGGCACAGTGAGTCTGGACAAATCCCCCTCTTTAAGAGATCACAGAAGAAAAGACATGTCATCTAATAACAAAAGATGGACATTCCTTCCTTTGCACAACAAAGACTTCACATCATTGTGTACAAAGACACACAAATTAAACATTGGGAAAAAACATATTTCCAAAAAATAAGACTTATTAACACCAGGCTTGGCCTAGAGAGAGAAAATAGGTAGTTTGGTATTTTCATAATGTGTGAAAACGTACTTAATATTGTCCACTTTAGTGTCACAAAAGTAGTCAGAGATCACGTCTGGTTACGAAGGGGAAGAACAGAACCTAACAGGATCCTGTTCATGGAGGGTCCTGGAGAACATATGGATCTGATTAGAAGGCTGGGCAGAGGACGCCAGTGGAAAGAGGGAGCCTGTGTGTGTGTGTGTGTGTGTGTGTGTGTGTGTGTGTGTGTGTGTGTGTGTGTGTGTGTGTGTGTGTGTGTGTGTGTGTGTGTGTGTGTGTGTGCGTGCGTGCGTGCGTGCATAATAACAAGGGGAGAGGGCTGACTTAAGCCTCTGGAGGGTCGATGGTACTTGCAGACTATGGACAAATGTTGTGCATATTTCTATCTCGTCTATTAGAACATTTGTACTTTGCAATAACCAGACTTAATGAAGCCTATCCTGTATACCCCATAAAGAGTGAGAGAACATATCCTTCTCTATGCATCTTTATGTTTTCTCTTGTTTTATTTACTTTGGTAAATACAGACTCTCGCCCTACATACAGAAGTAGAGCAAAATGTACCTACTGCTTAGCTAGGTAGGAAGTTATCTATACTGATTTTGCATAATTCTATAGGCATATATACATCAAGTTTATACTTTTATTGCACCGTACTCTTGTTTGAACTGCTTGGAGCATCGTCTGGACACTTACGTTGAGTAAAAATGACACTGCATATCAGAGATGAACCATTTGACACATTAAAATTAAATGCCAAAAAATGAGTTGACAATGTGACAATGACATGGAAAACTTTTTCCTATGATGCCAAATATCTGGGAGACTAGAGGTATCACGCAGAAAGCTTTGGTAGACAAACATAAACATCGACTCGTACACTCACACCTTTTCTCTGAAGTAAAAGAACGTGTGTGTTGTGAATGTCGTGCACCAATCAAATTAGAAACGATCCATTCGTCAATATTCATGAATGCAAGGATTGAAACACTAGGATTTCCCTGTCAAACGGGTTGTCAACAAATTGGTCTGAGGATCAATTTGGAGCTGATGTAGGCCAACCGATTGACTTGTTATCAATTTGTATTTGATCCTACATGATAACAAAGGTTCTGAATTGCCACAAAATATTGGGTTTACAACGCGACACGTGCATTTGCAGCCAATGTGTGTCCAGCAGAACCAATTATAGTACACAAACAAACGTTACTCACCAAACAAACTTTGCATTCGCAGCAAATCAATCCAGAAAAGTCCGATTACTTTCCGATGATAACTCTGTAACACGAGTTATGAGCTATCGGGATTGGGAAGAGAGTGACTCGGCTTGATGAGATGAGGAGAAGAAACCCAAACACCGCCTCCCGGCAGCTGGGACTAGAGGTGCTGTTAGGCTTGTAGTGGCCAGTTCGCGGCAGCTCAGGAGGACAATAGGCGTTGCAGGGCTGGTAATGATAAGCAGCCCGAATGCACAGTGCACTGTCACTACATTGGAATGTCTGGCAGCAGTATCTGTGGTTGCCTTTTGTTTCACTGTAGCTGTGGATAAAAGTTTAAAAATTAGATAAAAGGGAATTAACTAGTTTAATTTAGGTGGCTCGACAGACAGCTGCAATTTATTGATTTGTCTTTTTACTATGGTTTATAATACCTGAATGCATTTGTTAGGAGAGGCGACTCGAACACATGCTCAGAAAACTTTTTTTATCGTTTTATTATCACATTTACTTCCTATACTTAACAACCAATGTATTTTGTAGTTTAGGCTTCCCGCGCCCGCCCCTCGTCCCTCAGTCACTCCCCTTCAGGGCGTGTGTGTGTGTGTGTGTGTGTGTGGTGTGTGTGTGTGTGTGTGTGTGTGTGTGTGTGTGTGTGTGTGTGTGTGTGTGTGTGTGTGTGTGTGTGTAGGCCTGGCCTACTATTAAACTTAACTATTCAACCTGGAAAATGAGAGATTATTTTCCAATTCCCTGCCGTTCTCCTGATGGTCTTATGCCATCCTGCAAGAATGTTGGAGACCTCCGCCCTTAAATCAAACCAAGTACCGATGTCTAAACTCAAGAGATGAATTTCATTATCAATAATTGTATCCCCACGTCACAAATAGTGGTTTTCCTATTGTTCATTTGTAACACTAGTATCGTCTTCCCTTACATATTATTAACTTTTAATCAAAGGATTTAGTATACCAGATCATTTGATTAAAAGTGGTATACCCCTTTGTCTGAACTGTATCTGGATAATTTTTTTTAAAGGCAGCTAATAAAATGAGCGTATATTCTGTTAGATTTCTCTAAATAACATGCCTTCAGCATTTCACAACACATTTCACCATATGTAAACCTAGGCAAAATACGCCATCTGCTGAGTATAAGAGGTTGTTGTAGTTTGTGTTGCCTACTGTTTGTCAAAAACCATTACTGTAATTACAGAGGAAGGGGGTAATACATATCTTCATAGTTTAAAAAAACTATTCCATGTGAACTGCATAAAGTCTGTTTAAACTAAGCTTTTAGGACCTTGTTTTAATGCGATATATTCCTTCTTCACAATTTAGTTTTGTTTATCAATGCAATGGAAGAAAGCTGTAGAAAGGGCATGTCTAAAATTGTCTAAAGCCCTAACAGGGGAACATGATAATGGTTGCCCCCCCCCCCCCCCCCCCCCCCCCCCACACCACCACACAGGTAGAGAGACTGAAAGCACTGACAGCTACCTGACTCAGTGGTTTGTGCAAATCAATAGAGATTTCAGTTGTTGTCCTGCATTGAGTTGTTAGTTTAGCTGGATTACAACAATGGCTGTGTGTAACAATAGCAAATGGATTTGTGAATCAGATTATCTGTATTCTGAGAAGGCCTGAGTCCTTAAACTCACAATGGGGCCCAGCTGGCAAGGGAGAAACCAGTAATGAGAAACATGATTTGTGGAGTTTGTCATCACACACATTCAATGCTAAATTAAGACCAAATATATATTGTTTATCTGCAATTTATTTCAGAATCAACTCACAAAATATTTTACATTTTCAAGAATACCTTCAAATACTCATTGAAAGTAATATTGTGTAAAGCAGTTCTTATGAGTCTAATGTTTCAGTACAAATGTAATCCACTGGATTAGTGTTTTGCTCAAAGGTAATACATGTAAATGCTTAATAACAAGTAACTGTAAGAATAATAAGAATACTCTATTGTGCTTTGACTACTATTAGTTAAGCTAATTTATTCAATCCATAGCAAAAATAAAGATGCTTTTATATGCCTTTACATCTCTGACCACCTGAATTCAAATATGGTCCCATGAACAATGGTGACATGTTAATATACTGTTTATAAACAATATAGAAAAAGACATCATACAACCATATCTTTAAAAAAAGGTTTGTATCACTATAAGAGCCCTAAACAGTCATAGTTGCATATGATTGTGCAAATTTAAGTAAGAGCATATATATTTACCACAGCAAGGTAAATACTAATTCAAGTCTTAGACTTTCTTTTTTTATTTCTGAAGAAAGTGCTTTTATAAAGTATTCACAACTGAGTTTGTCTCCTGAAAAACAGTAAGATACCATATAAAATAGCGGTTTGCATAAATAAGAAAACTACAGAGTAAAAGCTTAATGATCACAGTGGTGTCAAAACTCATGTAATATAACAGAGTGTGCAAACTCAAATGCTTAATTTTTAATAGCAAGTAGAAATATGAAAGGAAGGCAGTTGGTTTTTAAAAGGTGTTCCACAGTCTTGCCATGAATGCCTGAATGACCATCAACCGACCAATAGTTCTTGTTTTTAGATTTCAAACTTTGATATGATGTATGCATCATTCTGTTTTACCAGCAACTGGTTTTCTCCCAGTTTGTTACTAGACTTTTTATTTCTGTATTGCTAATGTATATCACCACTGGGAAAATAGAATGGAGATGTGCGTTTGATCACACTCAATTCTAACCCTCAATATTTCCAAGTGCAAAAAAGTTTTTCAAACACCTTTCATCTTAAGTTCACCCTATCACACAGTTAACCATTTCCAGACTATATGGGTTACAAAAAGATTGTATGTAATTAAATGCTCAATACTAAAAGTATCAATATTCAGCATCTCTCTGAGAGTGTAAAACCTTACAGTAACGTTGTGTAAGAAGTTTCTTTGGTTTACCTCAAACATCAGCATTATACAATATCATCAAATGACATCTTCTAAAACATATTGTATGACACATCAGGTGTCAGGTAGGACATCATCATTAAATACATTTACGTTTTAAGGTTTTCTCATTTTGTATGGTTAACATTTAATAACTTAATAATAACATTTCAAAAAATTCAACCCTTATTAAGACAAGGGTTTTCTTGTGCATCTTTAAGTCAACTCTTCATCTTGTTGGCATACAACTTCCTGAGGGCCACTCCACTAGTGCTGACCACCACACACAGAGCCCCTCCCAGGCTCCACCAGGTCGGCTTACGGTCGAAGAACAGGAACTGGAAAGAAAAGGCCAGGACCACGTCCACCGTCCTCATCAAGGCCACAGGCCCGGCTTTCTCTATCTGCAGAGCCTTGGTGAGGAAGATCTGCCCAGCGATCCCCAGCACCGCAATCAGCATCAGGATCCAGCGGTCCCGCCCACAAAAGGGCAGAGTCCACTCCTCCATCACTGACAGAGCGATGATGCACTCTATGAAGCCCATGACTGCGTAGTACCACACAGAGAGGTAGTAGTGGACACTCTTACCCATCTTCCTGAGAACGACAAAGACAAACGCGGCAGCGATGGCGCCGCCGAAGGCAGCGATTGTCCCCTTGAGGTGATTGGTGTAGTCTCCCTCGATACCCTCCGTACGCGCCCCGAAGAGGAAGGGTGGCCGAGCAATGAGGATGACACCTGCCAGGGTGAAGACGGTGAAAACGCAGTCCCAAATGGTGCACCTGGAGAGGACACAATAAGGACAGTGAATTCTTTTTTTACTTGTGAAACATTTTGAGAACTGCTTTGAAAATAAGTTCAGTAAAGTGGTAGTTGTAGTAGCAGCGCTTTTACTTCTCCTTAAGAAAAATCCAGGCGAGCAGGGAGGTGAAGACAGGGTTAGAGAACATGATGACGGTGGCATCCGCCAGGGGCATCTGCTGCACGGCGTAGTAGAGCAGGATCATGGCGTTGGAGCCCAGGAGGCCGCGCAGCACCAGGTAAACACGTTTGTCCCTCGGGCCCAGGAATCCAACACTGCAGGGGAGGGATGGAGACCAGGAGATGAGACGGAAGGAAGGAAGGAAGGAAAGGAGAGAGAGAGACAGAGAGAGAGAGAGAGAGAGAGAGAGAGAGAGAGAGAGAGAGAGAGAGAGAGAGAGAGAGAGAGAGAGAGAGAGAGAGAGAGAGAGAGAGAGACCAATAACGAATAACATCTGAGAGAAGAGCAGTCTGACATAACAGCCAATCAGAACAGGACTTATGTCTGTTTCCACCAAATAATTAGCTATAACAATTAGACTGGATGACAGGGTACAGCACACACAAAACACAGATGTAACATGACATTCAGCAATCACCTGTACAGACACGATGAAAGCAGTAAATTGACCGATGTTGGCTAATAAGTCACGAAAGGAATGTAGTCACGATTAATATGATTAATAATGAAAGAGGCCTCTATTAGAACTTTGAGATTTGTTTTCGAATGAAAATCGATAGAAATAAAATGTATTATTATTATTATTATTATGGAAAAGCAAAGTCAGAAGCTTTCACAATTCTTGAAAGAGAGAGAGAGAGAGAGAGAGAGAGAGAGAGAGAGAGAGAGAGAGAGATAGCTTGTGTGTATGTGTGTACCACGTACTTGTGATAGAGCAGCAGAGGCATGACAAACAGCATCTGGAAGAAGCAGCGAATGGCGCTGATCTCTATGGCATGGATGCCCTCAATGCTCTTCACCAGGAGGGCGATGACAGAGAAGAATACTGTAGATAGGAGCCCATAGAAAAGACCCAAGCCTGGACACTTGCGCTTCTTCTCTGGTTCTGGTGACGGACAGAGGGAGGAGGAGTAGTGGGTAGAGGTTATTACAAAGAGAGAGATACAGTAGAATGGTATGAGGCCTGAGCTGAAAAGATCAAGCTCCACAAAAGAGAGACAGTCTGGTTGTCAAGGAAGCTCTATGGGAAACCAGGAAAGGCAGCTTCACCTTTGGGAACCTTATTTGTACACCATAGGGGGCTTAGCTTTAACAAAGGACGGCACAAAAACAACATGACTAATGGATAGATTACTGTCATGTTGGCTAAAATATTAATGTCAATCTGATATCTGAATGATTTTAGGTTTTTATATAGAAAATATATTTAATTTGTTTCTATATAAAACATATTTAAACTCCCATTATTTAAAAGGCCATTAAGAGGAAGGCTTTGAATCATGTCAGCCTGACACAGCAATTTTTAATAAACAAGGAAACTATTGTCTCTTCAATGAGAACCTTGACTCATCACAAGCAGCAAATAATGAAGGCTATTCCCTTGCTTGATCATTGTACAATCTTTAAAGTAGCCTAATGCTTTGACTCAGATATTTTGGAATGGGCCTATGTTGTATGGAAATAAAAGGGTATTTACGTTTTTAAATATTAGGCTAATGGTTGGAATAAATATATACATGGCTTCTACTTTAGAGTTTGAGAATAACTGCACCGTCATACTGGATGATATTTAGATGATAAACCGTATTATCAGACCATTAAATAGCTACATAATTCTACATCTCACGATAAAGAAACTGTTTGAATAACGTACACGAGTTTGAATTACTATCAGGACTATATTACTTGGGAGTAATTTCTACACTGTACAGAACAAGAGATTACGTCAGTTACATAACGTGCTACGAGAGAGGTCATTGGCTGTCGAACTGCTAATCATTTTCTTTCAATATCATTTTAATCTCAAAGTTAATCATACAGGGACGCTGATCCGGAAACTTACATCGACGAAATAGATATGATGAATGTAATATAATAGCAATAATTTAAAAATCACTATGATGTTCCAGTGCTCAACTACCTTTATCAAACGGGGTTTCTCCCCCGGCTGGGATGGGATTCCCGTCGCTGCAGTCAGTTCTCCAACATGTGTACCGGGAACAGAACCGAAGAATGGCATTGGTGTTGTCCACTTGTTTTGTGGTGCTGCCTGCCTTTTCATCATCATTGCTGAAACACGGTGAATCATGACTACTTTGTAAGTAAACCCTTTCTGTTGCGTGTACATCGTCTTCCTCGTCTTCGATATCGGCAACTTTGTGAAACACTACTCTGATATCTTCCTGTCTGCGTGGTACGACCGATAAAACTCGGTCGTCTATGGAAGCGCTACTTTCTGTCATATCACCCTCGGAAAGATGCAACAGGTGGCATGCCTTGGAGTGCGTGTTTTCCCTTGTCCTGAGTGAAACAGAGCGATTAATATGTAACCTTGGTGTCTACAGAGCAGCATGCAATGATTACTTTAACCACAGGAGGCAGAAAACCCCGGTTGCGCAGTTGGACAATCAAAACGTTGCCCAACGTTTAAAACTGAGTTCCCATGGGGTCAAGTTACCTCTCCCACCACACCTTATTATCCAAATGTGTAACTAAAATGTTTGGCAAAAAAAGGCTTTTTATTTTTAAGGTTTCATTAAACTGGTTTATTACACAAAATACAAATAAAGATAAAGACCATGAACATACAATAAGACACTACCCCAACTCAAGATTAAAATGACACAAGATTGGTTTGTGTGATAGGCTACTAGGACACTAAAAGTAAGTTCATCAATTGAAAAAGTGATTTAAAATCTAAACTAAACTACAAAGCGCCATATGAAAGATATAGCATTGGAGTGGTCCCCTCTAAATACAAAAGGTTGTGTCATATAAATTACTTTACATATTATTGTAAAAACGTAAACATTTCATTTGGCAAGTAGATGTCAGTCAAATGTTAGCTGTGAATACCTATGTTATACGTATTTGCTTTACCTTAAAGGTGGATTTTGTGAAAGCACAGGTGCCAGATTCTGCATAGTGCGGGGCTTAGTTCCAGTTGAAGTCAACAATGGCTTTGTCTAAGATGGAGTAAAGAGGCTAGAGTACAGGGAGAGAGGGGAAAGGGGGAGTGCAGTGAATATTTCTAGCAAGGCATTCATCAAAAATTGTGTTAATTATTCATTATTAGTGGACTATATATCATGCATACAGCCTGACAAAATGTTTTATCATTGTGTAATCCTTATAGCGGTACAGTTTAAACAGAGTACACTGCATCAATATAACCCCCTTCATGTTGCTCACAGTGCTGCGAACACTACATTGCCGTATCATACTGTATCATCACACCTGTAATTGTTTCCATTATCAATTACTCAGGTCTGTCATAAGATACCTTTACTTTAGATCTGTTCTCAATTACTCAGGTCTATCATAAGGTGCTCATAGATCTGAGATTTCCCTTTGAAGCTGGAAGCTAGGAGGAACTCCCTGTTGTCGATGGAAAGCAAAGAGAAAGCTCTAGGTGATTGAATGTTGAGCTCCTGGGCGTGAACGAACAGGCCACTCTTGACATCCCACTGGTACACCTGCGTCAGTGAGTAGTCGCTGCCCAAGATGGCGTATTGCCAGTTGCCCACGGCGACTGGCTGGAACACCATGGAGCCTCTTGAAGGCACCGTCTGGACCTCCTTGAACATGGCGCCATCCCAGCGCATCACCTTCGAGTCACCAATGAAGCGGGTGAGGCAGATGAAGAGGTCGCCTTTGACCTTGAAGTGCTTGACGGCGAAGACGTCCTCCATCTCAGGAATATCGGTTCGTCGGTCAAACTGCTTCAGGGCCTTGTTCCACTGGTAGACCACAGGCCTCTGGGAGCTACTGGAAAGGATTAGGTGGGGCTTGGTGGAGATCTCCAGGTACTCCACATCTGTGTCCCGGTACCATGGGTGGAGAGACTGGTGAGAGTAGAACCCATTACCGTTCCACTTGTACACGGTGGTGGAACCGGCCTTGGAGCTGTCGGCTATAACAAAGAAGGACTCGCCATCAATGAGGAACGTCTCAATGTCATTGGGCTTCCGGATCTTCAAGATGTCTATGTCTTGTATCTTTATAAACTTATTGGCGCTAGTGTCACGTTTGTAGATGTGGGAGCCAGCAAACAGCTGGGCCACGATAACGAACAGCTGGTTGTCGATCACCATGGGTTTACACACCACAGTAGAGGTGCCTGGGAAAGTAGAGGGGGCAAAGGTTTATCAGGTTTTAATGTACTAGACAAAGGTTGTTGATGGATCAGTACTCTGAAACGTATATCAGAATTATACAGTGGCTTTACAATAGGGCACCCTTCCACAAAAATCTTCTCAGCTTCGGGTAGTATTACTGCTCGACATATTAGAAGAAATTATGCTGTGGGACTGGAATGAAGCAGTGTACTGTTGTAGTTTGTTCAGGAAACTGAAAACCAGCATTACTCACTTTCAATACTATCAAAAGTTCGAAAGACCATTTCAACATGGTCCCATTCCTGGAAGCTGCATGTTCCAGTGAATGGTTGGGCAAACACAACATATTGATCTTTGCCAAAGGTAAAGTCCTCTACGGAGATGGATTCAAACTTCAGAGACTGATAGGAGGCAAACTCTGCAACAACAAAATCCACAAAAATATTCATCTTAGACACATAAACAGCACAATCTTTATCTCACACTGCAAACTTGGTACAGTACACATCCACAGTTTGGAGGTTAATAAGAGCACATTTAAATCCTAACAAACTTCACAAAGCCAGTGCTGAGTACAATGAGGTGGACATAGTTAAGAGGATTAGAAATTCTTGAGAGTCGAATACCAGTAACCAGACAAGTCACCTGCTGTGATGCAGTCGAAGGATTGAGGCAGGAGATCATTGATCTTCTTGCCCTGTTGAACAGGGGGTCCACTACAGTAGATCTCATCTACTGTGGCATTGGTGCTGTGCATCCATTCAACCAGCCACTTCAGCTTGCAGTCACATACCAGGCTGTTCCCCCGCAGATCCCTGTGTGGCCACAGTGTTGTGTCAACAAAAAACTGAAACGTTTAATTGACGGACTTACAGAAATTGATATGAAAAGAAACGTAGCCTTTTGGTTTTCCGTCCCCTCTGTGTCATCGTCTTAAGAGTGTGTGTTATGTCATTAGAGGACACTACTAATACTCACACTTTCGACAAGGCATCCATACCATTGAAAACATCTTTGGGCAATGTTTCCAAGTTATTGTAAGCTAGGCTCCTGAAGAAGAAAAAAACATTTAGAGAGGTAACATTTACCGCATAAATATCTAGGTGATCTGTTCATTTTTTTTTTTCTATATCCAAACAAACGTTTTTGATGAGGGGTGAGATCCTAAACACATTTTTTTTAAATCAGTTGCTTAATAATAAGTGGTCAAGGAGAGAGTCTTACGTCCAAGGGACTGGGGTAAAGAAGCGTTTAGTGTTACAGAACACATAGTATATTTAGGTTTGACCTTTATACAGGTCAGCTTGTTCTTGGTTATGTTTTGAATGCACTGTACTCTAACATTTCAGAGTTGCAAACAGTGTGTGCATTCCACAAAAATATTGTGAAAGTTATGGATTTTATTGATCCCAAAGGGTGAATATATCACCAATTCTGCATAACAAAATTACTGTACAAATCCACTTCTCCTCTCATTCCTCTTTCCAATTTGTTTGACAACATTAACATTAAACTGAAATTAAAACACTGATATAAAACAGAGATGCAGCCATTCCACAGTGATGCAAAGCGATACCCAGGACAAGACAGCCAGCCAATCATTTGTTTTGGCAACCTGATCTGGCAGACAAGACAGACTCACCTTGGTCAATATCACTGGGATAGCATAGCTTGTAGCATTTCTGACATTGACAAAGATTACAGTACTGAAAGGGACAATGGGACATTGATGTATTGGTATATTGTACTGGTACTTACAGATGTATCAGGGCTTTCAGGCCTCTGAAAGCAAACGGGGAGATAGATTCTATCTTGTTGTTTTCGATGAACCTGTTAAATTAGGGAATAACAGGTTTATACACAAATACAAAGCAATGCAAATGTTAGTAGTAAACATACACATTTTAAATGTTGCAGATGAGTTACTTACAGGTACTCTAGGTGGGGCAAACCTAGGAAGGCATCTTCATCAATGAAGTCAAATGAATTAGCAGTGAATAAGCTGTGAGAAAAAGACACAAATAACTATGTGTCCTTAATCTATATATGCATCATTAATGGCTCACCAGATGATGATCACATCGTAATCATAAAGAGACAATGTGGTCCTTCTTTTGAATGCCGGAATTTGAGATTCCGTTTCCAACATTTTTACATAACTGAGGGAGGCAAAGCTTAAGGTCAATAATTTCCCAAACAAAATGAAGACAATCAGAATTCATTAAAAAAAGAAATGCAAGGCAATCCCATAGATTAGATACTTTTTGTTGCCCCTGATTGTGTTCCTACTTGATGTATATTTAATCTGATGCATCAATTTGACCATGTCTCCCAGCAATCACATAGCATTCCAGCCAATCTTGAGATGGCACAACTCCAATGACAATAATAACAGATCAGTGGCTCCCATAGTTCCCATTAAACAGCGTTGATATTTTGTACACGTTCAGACTCATTTGGCCCCAAACTGGAGAGGAGTCATGCCAAGATAAATGTTTTGCAAGATTGAATGAATGCTTTGTGACACATTTTTATGAGGGCAACTGAAGTACCTGTATGGAATGTCCATTAGGGTAACTGTGAGTACATTGTTGAGCTTGGGGGCGAGTTATGAGCATGTTTTAAGAAATGGAACAAAGCAATGAACTCACTGTTAGAATAAATAATGGAACATGGTTTTTGTTTAAGGAATGCGTGATGTTATATACAATTTATCAAAGACATCAGAGCGTTTGTGGTGCTAAATACATTGATGGAACAGAAGCCTATGGTTATTCCTCCCAGAAGCACATTGCATAACCGCAACACCAAGAGAGAATCCCCTTGAAACCATCACGCATACAGAACAGTCTAGCCATGAGGGAACGCGACTCCACTGGGAGGCCACTGATCAGGGCTTTGTTGATGCAAATATCAGACCCCATGGGGAACATAAAGATGGAGACTTGCGTGAGGAAGACGGACTGCATATGAATAAATATAGCATATAGAAAACTTACAGAAGCTGAAGGGCCGGTGTGTGAACGAAGCTACCACCTGTGATTTCATTGAAGCCAGACTTGACAAAAGACCTGTATAGTGGCATGGGACAATAAACATATGAGAAGAATGTGTGAAAAGGCCAATATTCAGTTGTATTAACATGATGCGAAATCAATTTAAATTCAATGTATTGATATGTACATTCACCATAAACCCACACCTTAATAAACATTCAAAAATTTTAAAACGTTTGAACAAAGCAATATATGACCATCAAATGATGGTCCATGTTGACAACAAAAAAAGTCCAGTTATTCAGTTCCAACTTACAAAGAGACGACGTCGGTTGGGAAACTGTGCGGGACGGATCGGATATTCTCGCACAGGGCATTATCTTTAGTACAGGTACAAGATGCAGGACATCTGGGTTGCTTTACTCTTCTGCTCTCCGCTAAGAGAACGACGGAGGCGACCCATAGAAACACTGCACATCCTTTCACGGCTCTGTTTCCATATCCCATCCTTTCTGTCTTCTCTGGTCACAACCAGCTCTGAAAATATCCCTAAACATTAACCTCTTTTTCAATATCCAATATCGGATATTCGAATCACAGACGAATTGACCGAATGTGGTTAAATTTGATCCGTGAGTGTCCGTTGAAACGTGGTGAGAATGCCGCTTGTGTCTCAATGACTAGACTAGGCAGTACTCCAAGAGATTCGTTCTGCAAGGCGATAAGAATGAGAAATGCAGAATGGGAGATTAAATAAAAAGACAAAGGTTGATCGTTGAAGATTGAATAAAAATGTAATGGCAAAGCGATATCCTTCGATTCTTCTAACCTTACCAGCGCATAAAATAATAAAGCAATGGTTTAGCTTATAATTAGACATAAAAACGTTTTATTATGGGTGTGTGACTGCCTCGACCATAAGAAAAGATGAAAGCGTGAAATCTCAGGGGACAGGGTTAGAAAGAAAGCCAGAGAGAGAAGGGAAGAGAGAGAGCGCTTATTTTATGAGCGACGAATGCGCTGTTATTTATGCGCGCTCATGAACCGGAACGGTCTATTCACAAGGATGGGGAAAGCTGCCTTAATATCACGGAAAGTCTGGCGTCTTTTTGAAGCTGTTAACTGGTTGCCTATAAGAAGTTTATATTAAACTGAATATATACATACATAAGTAGCCTAAGCAGAACAACACGATTATCAATAGAACCTTATTGTTCAGTTGACAAGTAAACACTGGACAAACATTAAATATTCATCCTTTTCTGATTTGTTCTGGGGATGTTATTGATCAGTTGTCATATGCTTCACCAAAAATAGTCGTTTTCCTATGTTGCTCTGCTCTCTCTCTCTGAAAGCACATTGAGTCAAATGCTGTGTCTTTGTTGAGTTCAATGGGGAGTAAAGCCTTCAAAGCTGAGCAACAGTGGAGTCCTGTTCAAGACCATGGAACAGTTTCACCCCTGCCCACCCTGATTTCCTGAAGAGTTCAGATACAGTATTCAAAAGAATAAGGGAACTATTGTTTACAGATTGGAATCTTTGCATTCCAGTAGATTATGGTTATGACAAATTATGGGCAATCCATGGTTGTGCTTTTTTTCCGCATTGCCATATAAGTCCTACAAAAATTCAGTGTATGACTTCATAGTTGAATAATTGGTATAGCTGCCTCTCTATAGTTGCCTATAATTAAACACATCCCTTAATACACCTCTTCAATCATAGCCTATTGGATCATAAATGGAACACAGGCATATGCCTATATATCCTATATTATAGTGTACCATAGCCTACAGCTCTTTAACGGGCATGTAGGCGCAAAAACAACTTATATTAATGGAAAATCATTTCAGTCAAATAAAAAATTACGTGATCTACTATTTGTCATGTCAATGGCTACGTCATCCATATGCGACTATAATCTTAATTGTATCTTCAAACTTTGGATATATTCTTGGAATACTTCTCTTTATAGCCTACTTATATATATTTTTGTAGTACAACATTTTTGCCGAACCTGAGAATAGACTGCAAATGAGAAATTTAGAGAATATCTCACTCTCATTCGTCCACCACTTTTTAACGTCGTCATCATTCCGCGTGTTGTAAACAGAATAGCTTCTCTAGCTTGCCAATCTGGCTAGCAGATATTTTGTGCACAATATGGACAATCTCGTAAAGGTAGTCACAATTGATTTCATGTTATAGATTAGACACAGTTGATAGCATTATTTGCTAACTAGTTTGCTTGTACAATGGGTTTCTTTGTCAAAGCAGGAAGGGGTATGCTAGCCGACAGCAAATGCTCGATGTCTTTGCACAATAGTAGTGCTACTAATCTTATAATTGATTTTTATACAGGTATGGCAGACTGAATTAACATACTGTCTTGAGCAATACTGCATTATCACATGGAGCTATAATCTGTTATAATCGGTAATGTTATGTGGAGTGTCCTTCAAGTTTGAGGACAACACTGATACTGCACAGCTTTGCAGTATTGCGTTTCCCTATTCCGCTGATGAGACCTTTCATAAAGCTGACTACAATCATAAACGTGTTTAGATGGCAATATGGGAACAGCTAGTTTGCCCTTCTTCTTTTTAGACATCAGGTGATAAGGACGTTAGCCAGCCAGCCATATTCAGATGATGATTAAAGAAGAAGCCCAATGCCACTCCAAACACAAAACACCGAAAAGGCACAGTTGAAGCCTGGTCTTCGAACATTGATGTTGTTGACACATGTAATGATGTTCCCAATGGATAGCAGTATTAACAGAGTTTTCCACCTGCAGGTGCATGGAGGTGGGGGCTATGACTCAGAATTCAGTGATGAGGACAGCCAGGGAGAGACCTCTCAGCGAGGGGTCAAAAGGTGAGTTGTGTGTGCACATGCGCTTATGCTACACCAAGACCTACTTTGCTCTTAGGTTAAATGCTTTTGTGTATTTATTTATGTATGTATTTATTACATGTCATGTCTTTACCATTGTTGAATGTCAGGAAGCGTGAAGATGAGCTGCTACAGAAGCCTTTCCAGAAAGGCAAACACACCAAGGTGGCACACAGGACTGTGGCGTCTGATGAATGGGATAGGTTAGGAGGCCTATTTTACCAACACTGTCAAACATGGTAACCCAATGGCAATGGGGATGACTTTCATTATGCTCATCTGATTGGTTGTTTTTGTTTTTTCTCTCACAGGGAAGAAGCCAGAAACAGGCGACACCACTTAATATCAATGAACGCTGTATCCTTCTCACAGGTCTCCGTTGTTAGTTAGGGAATGTACTGGAGTTGGTTTGGTAACTCATGTGTGGTTAGGGTTTACTATTGGGTATCATAGGCTAATTATTGGTAACCTCTCCAGAGACCTTAAGGTCAAATAAGGTTAACAGGCATCCATATTCCTTAACACAGCTTTCACCAGTTTGAGAGGCATAGAAAGTTTGTTGGTGACTACATATTGTACTATGGGGGGAGGATGGAGGATCTCAAGCGGTCCACGTGAGTGGCATCCCTTCACTTCTTGTGTCGTTGTTTCAGAATAAAAGTGGTTTGTTGTTATATTGGTGTGTGTATTTGTATTCCTCTCCATTGCTCACACTAGGGCCAATGATAAAACGGATATGGATGTGGTGCGTGAAAACCACCGCTTCCTGTGGAGAGACGATGACGAGGAGGATATGACATGGTATGTCTTCAGAACAGGACACGGAATGTCCACTAAATATGTATATTTATAATGGTAGTTCACATGTCTGTTGACCTGAATGTTTCAGGTGCTTTTAATTGTTTCTTTGTCAGGGAGAAGAAGCTGGCCAAGAAGTACTATGACAAACTTTTTAAAGAATACTGCATTGCTGACCTTAGCAGATACAAGGAAAACAAAGTAGGTCATTTTACATTAAAGGGGCAATTGACTTCAAAACCGATTTTACCTTGTCATTGTTGAAAAACGACAGTTCGGAGGGTAAACTGAACATACCGTAAATATTAAATTCCATTGACACCTCTTTCCTATTCAAATCTCAAAAAGAAAAAATTTGGCTGTAAAACGCTAGCTTTTCAACAAAGCCACCGGTCCTACGTAGGACCGGTGATCGCCCTCTTATTGGCTCTGGTCTGTATCTTTGTCACGCCCCAGAATTTACATCCAGACCAGCCCGAGGTAGCGTCTATCTCCGATACTAGTTTAGCTGCGCGCTGCTCTGTGTAGGCTACTTATAAGGAATTACAAAGAAAAACGTTTTGAATTATAACAAGAATATTGAAAATGGACCACGGTCGTAAATGCTGTGTTCCAGGCTGTATAGGGAAAGCTAACACTCACAGTCTTCCCAAGGAGCCAAACATTCAACAGGCATGGCTGCTGTTGTCTATGAGAAGATCCCGGCGAAGTTCGACACTCAATCATTCATTTGCTCTGAACATTTCACCCAAGACAGTTTTGACAACCTTGGACAATTTCAAGCAGGATATGCTAGGAAGCTGAACCTGGAAAGAGGTGCTGTTCCAACCGTATGCTCATTGCAACCGCAAGCTATAAGGACAGTATGATGTTGTGCTAACAGTTATTAGCAATGCTAACGTTTCCTGTATATAGCATACCAGGTAGAACGTTTCTACACACATCAAATGACTCTAGCTAGACTAGCTGTAGTCGGCATTAGAAGGGAAGCTTCCAAAAAAAATAGCCAGAAAACGAACTGCAGTCTGGCTTATTGCTAACGCCTGTCTAGATAATCTATTTGAAAGAACTGGAGAAAGGCAGGTTTTAGATACAGAATACGTTAGCATTGCTAGTAACTGTTACTAGTAACACATAGACTGTAGGCATGTAAACAAGTTTAGCTTGCTAGTTAACGCAAGAGCATAGAATGTGTGATAATTTAGCTTAGTTTATTGGCAATGGGGCTAACGTTGATTCATGTTCCTGACTGTGTTTCATTCAAATAAATAACCTGTGTAATGAAAATCTACAATTCACGATGCATGTTTGTCCAGATCTTTGTCATGTTATTTTTCAGCAAGATATCTAGAGCTAGCTAACTGAAGCCGAGTAGAATCACGATATGGTTTGGTTGCTAAGCTGCAGTTTGCTTCAACAACAGAAGTGGAAACAAGTAATGTTATCATTTCAAATGATATATAGTCAATCTGTTGAAAACAGTGTTGTGTAGACACAATAGATTTATTTGCCGTTTTTATTTCAAGTCTCCAACTTCGGTGTTTCAGCGAGTGCTGCTGTTGGCCGTGTTGCGTTTTTGCTCCCAGCTTCACTCGTTGATAACCAACCAATCAGCGCGCATCTTATCTAAATATTAATGAGCATACCATAAAAGGATAAAAGCTAGTGTTTTTTCCCGGGAACATTTCAGAGGATCTGTCAGAGGGCATAGAACAGCACCCGGGCCATTTTCAACCCAACCAATGTTACACACCCTATTCGGAGACCTTAAGGAACAGTGTGAAATACCCCAAAAACCCAGTCAATTGCCCCTTTAAATTTAATTGTTACCTATTTTACTGGTATATTGAAACTAATCAGAACATTTTTCCTTTTTCATTTCAGTTTGGGTTCCGATGGCGTGTTGAAAATGAAGTGGTCTCTGGCAAAGGTAAAGTAGTTGTATGATGTTTATAGCTGTGGCATAAATAGTTGTGTTCCATGAAGCATTTTGCTTTTTAAACAGTTTGTACTATCTCCACTAGGTGGCAGTGGAGATTCAGCCAAACTCTCCTACAACTTCTTATCCTCCAGAAATACATGTGTCAATTATGAAGATCAGTTAACTTGCAAGTAATTGAGGTTGATTTGAAAAGTTTCACAGTTGTCAAGTTGTCACTTTCCAGTTGGTGACATATTCATTTCAGACAAATCAAGCCCACCCAGGTATTTGATATTATTAGCAAGTTAATTGACTCAGGTGTGGTCACAAAGCCACTGTCACTTATCAGAGAAATGTAATTGGCAGTGATCATTTACTCCACAAAAAAATAATTCCTATACTGCATTGGAGCTAGTGGATTAACTCATTCTCAGCACTTTCCTTTTTCCTCTGGTTGTGCAAAAGCACAGTAACACCCCCCCCCCCCCCCCCCCCTTGCAGAGAGTGTTAATCATCCATTAGGAGACAAACAGCACTCCCCATAATATATATGTGTGGTGTGGGATAAAGATAGCCTTTAATGGGAAGTCTTAGTCCCAAGCGAGAGAGTGAGCGTTGACACACTTTGTGTCCTGCATAAAGAGCAATGCTCTGATCTGTTTCCTCTTCAAGTCTGCCTCCTGGGAAAGCTTAATTAGCCAATATGGTGTTCCAGATTAAGCCTCTGTAATCTTTACCTCTCTGTTAGTTTGGCTCATGCCCCAGAGATAGTTTCCCAGGATTAAGAATTGACGGTCAGATCAATGAAGAGCATTGTGATGCCACTTAATAATCATACATTTTCTATGTTAACTTAAATAATAATTTGTCTACAATTGAGTCTCATACACTACATTTACATTTAGTAATTTAGCAGACGCTCTTAAAAGTAAGTACAGGGACATTCTCCCCGAGGCAAGTAGGGTGAAGTGCTTTGCCCAAGGACACAACGTCATTTGGCTCGGCCAGGAACCGAACTGGCAACCTTCAGATTACTAGCCCGATTCCCTCACCGTTCAGCCACCTGACTCCCTAAAGCTTATATACTACACAGCTAACTGCTATACTCCACCAGAGATAATACCTGCAATATGAAAGAATAGGCTTACTTGGTGGACAAAGGTGATTTTTATTCTGATCTAGTACTCTGATCTGTGTAATTATCTTATTCATCAAGCCCAGACCCATAAGCTGGTGCTGCACCAGGCCACAAGCAGGAGGTATTGCATCACGGCAGGGTGGGGTTGAGTCCTGACCCCTAGGTATTGATCTGGTGGTTACAGGGAGACGATGTACCATGGGGCATATTTACCCAAGTTAGATCATTACTGTTGCTGACCCAATAAGGAAAAATATAGATGTCAGTTTTCTGGACAAAGGTTGGGTTACTGTAGTCTGTTCGGCATGTGGGTGTCTCAGGACATGCAGTCTCTATCCTGCCGCTGCCTTGTAACTGTATCTGCCCTGGCTGTGTGGATGGTTTTCTTCTGCCCTATTACAGACTCAGGCCGCACCGTATATCACCCTGAGTCTCCCCAGCCTTGCTTACACAAGTGTCTTACCACAGCACAGCCTTATCCATAGGTGTGCTAGATTTGATTAGCTCGATCTCTCGTCTGAAATGAAATGTTGACTGGCATTAAATATGATATTACTGCTGCTACATTAGTCACAGAGACCACTAGTTAGTTTACTCTCAGGTTCCCTCAGACACAACCTTCCCAGAATGCTTAAGGAATGTTGGGTAAAGATGTTTGTTATCAGTTGTGTGTTTCAGACACAGTCTGTTTGATATGACTGAGTTGGATGTGCTTCGTTCAAAGTCCCAGAGAGATAAGTGCTCGTCACTGTGTGCTAAAGCCTGTCCATCATTGTGTTGAAACTAGGGAAGACAAGGACCTGAGGGACTATCAGGACAGGATAACAACGTTTCTAATAGAGAAACACTGTGACCCTGGAGTCTAGCCCAAGTTCCTTTTGACCCAGCTCTAGCCTTTTTTTCTCCCTCTGTCCCTGCATAGGATCCATGAGGCTGAGGGCCAAATATCCATTGTGAAACATGAAATGCTCTCATTTGACATATCATTTCAATAGACAGTGGCATATTGAGTCAGGTGGCTGAGTAGTGAGGGAATCGGCTGGTAGTCTGAGGGTCGCCAGTTCGATTCCCGGCTGAGCCAAATGACGTTGTGTCCTTGGGCAAGGCACTTCACTCTACTTGCCTCGGGGGAATGTCCCTGTACTTACTGTAAGTTGCTCTGGATAAGAGTGTCTGCTAAATGACTAAATGTAAATATTGACGACTCACTGGGATCAAAAGCAGAAACGTCCTCTTTCGCATATGACCGGATGCTGCGCTTGACCTCGTACACTGGGAATGGTGCGATCCCCTGAGACAAGTCATAAAGCTGTCCCCACTCCACAACCCTCCGCTGCAGCTCTGTTTTTGTCCTGTCACAACGTGTGGGCTGGTCTGCTCTTGTGAAGAGATTACATATTACCAGTATTGGATTTGTGTGTGAATCCCTCATGGCGTACCCCTCGTAGTCCTCACATATTCCTCTGTATGTGTGGGGGATGACGTGAGCGCATCCTAATGCTAATCCAGGAGGAAAACCCTGCTGACGTAGCCCAGGACGTCACAACCATCAGACTGACTGACAGGTGGGAGGCAGGGTAGGCCCGGCCACCTCAGGTTCATCTGACCTGGTGGCACGTGACAAATCTCCCGTCAGGCAAATCAACATCTCCCAGGCCTTGAGCTGGAGGTCAGATGAGGAGGTAGCTCCATGTCTAACAGGCCGGGGATGAAGAAAGAACAACCCATGACGCATTACCCTCCCTGGGCCTGCTGCTCTCTGGAGAACCCCCCACTCCCCCCCCCCTCTTCTGTTTCTCAATTCCCATTGACACGAACCCGACCCCTCTTGGCCTGTGCGACGCGCTGCAGCCAGGAATAGAAGCAGCACCTGGCTGCAGAGGGCTGGAGGACGGGTGGCCAAGCAGAAGGAGGGGCGGGGAGAGCATGGAACTCCAGAGTGATTAGCTCGAGGGTGGGAAGGTCAACTTAGCTGCCAAGCTGGTGATAGGAGGGCTGAAGGAAGGACTGGCAGAGGAGGAGGAGAGATAGAAAATAGGTGGAGGGAAAGGAAGACAGATAGAGATTAGTCAGGTGGACAAGACAACCAAGTCAGACTACCGGCTGTGACCTCATGGTGGAGTGGCATGGTGGAGGAAGGAGGGAGAGAGATGGAGGGAAGAGAGAGAACATGGTTCAGTGGATTGATGCTGACTGGACCCATCTGGACCATGAATGTTATGAATGTCACATAAATATATGTTAATAAATATAAATAATGCCTGTGGGGTTTTTTTACAGGTCAATTTATGTGTGGGAACAAGCGTTGTGAGAAGCAGGAGGGGCTGAAAAGCTGGGAGGTGAATTTTGCCTACGTGGAGCAAGGAGACAAGAGGAATGCACTCGTCAAACTAAGTAAGCTTTGTGTGTGTTGGTTAAACTGGGTCAGCTACGGTACCACTATGGCAGTGTGTTCACCCAGCTGTTTAACCAATCCTCTAGTCAGTAGTAATGATCCATACAGGATCACCAGTATCATGCTGGAGCCAATCCCATTAGAAAACCCTGGAGAGGATCTACTAAACTGGATTTACCCTGGACATTCCACCTAGCTCCCCTAGTTACTCTGGTCAACTTTCCTTTAGTCTGGGTAAATTCAAAAGGTTGTCTCAGCAGTTGGACAGGCATTACTCAAAATACAGTGGCCTTGCCTTAACCTCTGAACAACAGAGAACCCGTTTGACTGATTCCTCATGAGAAAAGTGATGATGACGATGGTGATGAAGGTGCTCTACTGTCTCTTCTGTCTTTGTAGGACTGTGTCCAGAATGCACCTTTAAACTCAACTACCATCACAAGTATGTTTACCCTTCTTTACATAAACCCCCCCAAAAAGTTGGTTCTTCAGATTATTGATAACCAAACCCGTATATCTCTGATTCGTTGATTGGTAACTGTCAGAGGTGGTCTGCGGGTTGGAATAGTTCTCCCATTTAGCTGCGGTAGCTGTATGTTTGTCCCACAATCCTGGCAAACATGGTTGGCTCAAAGGTAATTTTTGACATCACTTTCAGGAGGAAGGAGGTGAAAGCCAAGAAGAAGGTGGATAGGTCGTCTTTGGAGGAGGCAGGGGAATCCCAGTCGAAGAGATCAAAGAGATCGTCATCTCGCTCCAAGAAAAACAGACGCAAAGACAAACGTAAGAGGAAGCATAAAGGTAAGATCTCTTAGTCCCATGAAGGGAGTCAGATGGCTGAGCGGTTAGGGATTTGGGCTTTTACTCAGAAGGTTGCCGGTTCGATGCAAAAAAAGACGTTGTGTCCTTGGGCAAGGCACTTCGCCCTACTTGCCTCTGGGAGAATGTCCCTGAACCTACTGTAAATCGCTACAGTATATTGGGAAAACATGCTTTTTCTAAGAATACTACAAAGGCTAACAAATTATTAGGAGTCTCTGATTGCTTAGCAACGTTAGAATATGAGTTAGTTGTTGAACTTTGATCATTACTAGTCTGTGCTGTCAATGGTGGTGGAGTTGAACTACTCTCCACTGTTCTTCCTTACAGAACATTCCTTCTCCAATGACTCTGAGGACTCCCAACACTCTGACAAAGGTGCCTTTCATACTCACACACGCTGACACACACACACACACACACACACACACACACACACACACACACACACACACACACACACACACACACACACACCACCACCACCACCACCACCTAAGAGGTTTATTATCCTACTCCCCCAGGGCAGTGGAGAATTCACTGGCCTCACTGAAATATAGCTGTCTCACACACACGACCACAGGCCTCAGTGTTAACTGTCCGTTAAGAACCCCTAAAAACACACAAGCCAGACTCCTAGGAGTCTCTGGTATGAGAATGTGTTAGAGCTGTCAGCCAGACAGCACTCAATGTTTTTGCTGTGTTTCTAGAGCTGATGGTTAATTGTTGCTGTTTTTTTTAACACATGAGCACATATCCACACACATATATAAACTTCTCTATCATTAGATGTATGTTTTTCAGTCCAACTGCCAATTCCCCTCCAGATACTAAACAATGGCAGAAATGGAGTAGAGTAGGAAATGGTACATGATCATTTCAAATCAAAATGTATTTGTATAGCCCGTTTTACATGCAAGCATGTCACAGAGGGCTTCACATTAGCCCACACATTTCTTCATGTTGGTGACTGACACCTTTCTTAACCTCTCATAGCAGATGTTGAGGGCGGGAATGAGGCAGAGGGCCCGTCGGAGGCGGAGCACTGGAGCGGTCCCGCCCCTGCTGTGGAGGAGAAATCAAGGTAAAGAGCTTCACTGTGGATGGAACAATAGATCAGACCCTCAATCTCCAGACAGAAGCATCTTTAGAAACTTCTAATAGATTTGAACTGGATAGTAAAAGCAAGATGGCCGTTATTCCCTTAAGCCTGTTGAGAGAACACAAAGGGGACTGTTCACAAATAAATGTATATAATATGTCAAGGTTAAGCTAAGCATAGCCTGTTTGTCTCTGGACCCAACTTGTGATATTGTGTGGAAGCTTCTGACTTGAAACTCACTCAGTCATTTTGTTTTTCCTGTCTTTTTAGGGAGGAGGAGTTTGATGAATATTTCGAGGACATGTTCCTTTAAGTCCACTGGCTCAGTCTGTGATTTGTATATTGTATATTTTTTGAGTTTTGTGACAGAATAAAATTCTTGTCTCTGTCAAACCCTCTGACTTTAAAACACTATAATCAAGTATGACAATATAACTCATCTCTGATGAGCTGCACATTTGGACCTAGGAGACTCCTAATGAAAGGTGAATCTTAGAAGGGGGGGGGGGAATAATTGAGACAGCATCTGCAGATGGACAGAGACAGAGACGTGGAGGTGGCCCAGTACCTTTCAATTCCTCCAGATCCTCCCTGCAGCCTGACTGGAGCATTCTGATCAATCCAAGGTCACTGTTCTGCTACAGCCAGGATGGTGCGTGTCGATTGGCCCCAGATTAGCGACATTAGCGTTTAATCACTTCTAATTACTTTCTCACCTTTTTCTCCTTCCTCCCTTAAAGACTCCTTCTAAAGAGTGGTACAGTGTATGGGGTATCTCAGTGCCTGTCGGTGTGGTCGGTAGTAGCCGGCAGTGTAACTAATTGAACAGGTATCTGTTTTTGGATCGAGCTCATCCATATCTACCCTTTGTTTGAGTGATGATTATTGATCCCTACTGAATCCCCCTCTCCAGTCACTGAACACTCAATGTCTCGCTGTCTTTGTCAGATGTACAATTTTACATATGAGCATAATCTTGACGCTCTCATTAAACAATGTGGTTTCACTGGTTGTAAAGCCACTCTTCAGACTAAGTTAGCTGACATGTGGAGAGTGCATGAGAAGATGGAGGACAGGAAGGATGTACACACAGAAACACACCCTCACCAACAGCACAATAAACAGAAGGAAACACACCCTCACCTACAGCACAATAATCAGAAGGAAACACACCCTCAACTACAGCACAATAATCAGAAGCGGAGAGTGTATTGTGGCCTTGGTCAGCTCCGGGTGATCGGCTGATCGGCTTGTCCAGGGAGATGATCCAGCTTTATAGAGTAATCCCACTGCACGCCACAGGAGTCAAGGCAAGGACTGTCTTCATCTCAGCCTCCAAGGAGCCTCAAGTTCACCCGTCTGTGTCTGTGTGCATGTGCCGTGGGACCTACAGCAACATGCTGCAGTAACAGGTCTAAATGCTTCTAAGATTGGGGTTTATTGATATTTGTATTAGACTTTGCGTAGTTAGGGACGGGACAAAAGCATTGGTATGGTCTCACAAACATGAGACCCTGATCCATTTAACTTTATTTAATGCTTTTATTTGTATACAGAGTACTGCTTATGACACATACATACAGTATAGCTCATTTCATAGGACATCAAATGTTACATTTCTAATCTCTCAATGACAACTCAATAGAATTAGCAGATATACAGTACATCCTTTAGATTCCATGCAATCGTGAAACCTGGGATGAGACCCATCATGCTTTGTCTTATCCCACAGTTTGTCATGTCCCTGATTGGCAGGGCCATCATCCAAGATGTCTGCCCAGTAACTCCAGGAACAGAGTTTCAGTGAAGTCTGTCAAATCCACTCTGATTGGATTAGAGCTCTTGAATGATTTTCCATTGATTAGAAGAGAAGACAGGTTTCTTAAGATAGTCAACCTTTCTAGTTCCTGATTAGTTAGATGTCACGGTTCTAATTGTGTCTCAAGACAGATAGACAGACACATACACAGAGAGAGGGGTCTAATTGGCTAAAGGACATTGTTGGTTAAAGGGAATTGTACAGAAATATTGTAGACTTTTAAGACACTACTCATTCATAAATAATGAACCCTATGCGCAATGTGTCTATCATGACCCTTTGGGCATGAGCAAAGTATTGTCTGGTACACCTGTAATAGAACTTGGCCCATTCTGCATCTACAGGATGTTAGTTCGTATTCTCCCATACAGCACACACACAAGGCCCATTCCACAGAAGATAGGAGGAGAGGACTTAAGTAGTCTCCGCTTGATCTTTGGTAAGCAGGGTATTTAAAATGTATAGCTGTGTGAACCTTTGAATCTGGCTGGAATTCAAACTCAAATCTCATCAGATCTGCTTAGTCAGGTTCTAAAGATACCAAAGATTGACTGGGTGGCTTGACACCTCCTAGCAAGCGTGAGAGAAAAAAAGGTTTACATATAGTTTACACGTCAATCAAGGACATTTCATCATTTTAAATGTTTATGTATTATTTAGTTACGAGGTGATAAAACTATATTCCTTTGGAACTTGTAAGATGTATGTCATCACCTTTGAACGATTATTTAATTAAAATCCTTGCTACGGATCAAGTAGGTATAAATGTGATATTATGTATATTCCAAGTAGCAATAATATTCTCAGTTCATAGATCAAAAGCGCAGTTTACAGTATTGTTTCCAAAGTTTACAATACACACATGCATTACCTGTTGCTTGAATGCAAATTCAAGTCAATCAATACTGAGATTGTTCACACTAGAAGATAGTGAGGCTTAACTCTGCTCTTAAAACACAAAGTAGAAAATATCTGACAATCAAAAAATATAACTTCTTTGCATATTAACATTAGCGTACCCTTACAAGGCTCATAAGCGCTTATATTTTCGAGGATCAAGACTATCATCATCAGCCCAGGTTGGTGGGGCTGCTTGTCTCAAATTTGGGTAGTCTTGGGTACGAAGAACCTGAGGATTGTACAGTTTCTATCTCTACAGATTTCCACTCTGTAATATCTTTGTTTTTGATGTTGTAATATTACTGAGACATTCTGTAGTATTCAGACATATCAGACATGATTTCTGCTCTCACTCAGGAGAGGATGATTTACCAGTGGTTTCCTAGGTGGCGTGGGAGGCCCGATAGGCGGGGACCTTAGGAGATGACGCATGTTTTGGACTTTGCTCCTTCTGCTACTTCGGCTGTACACAAACACACAGGAAGGGAAAAGAGGTGAGAACATTTTCATGTTTTAATCCCCTCTGAGATAGTCACCTCATTAAAACAGGATTACTGATAGTACTGTCACAGTATAACTATTAAAACTGCAATGCTCTCATAACTTACTTCCCAACTACACCGCTGTCTAACTGCTGAGATGTGAGTCTAAAGGCAATCTCTATTAACTAATACTTATCATATTTGCTACCAATACCCTTCTACGTCCTGGAATACACATGTCTAGCCCATGTCCTAGTTACGTTTTTTGTCTGCGTCTTCCAGTTTCTTTTTCTCCTCCTCAATCTTGGCAAGCTTGGCTGCGTGGATATCGGCCAGCTCCTTCCAGTGCACCCTGTTGTTGTTTAGGCCATCAAACATGGGAGTGATCTCTTTATGGAACCTGGAAAATTCCTGTCACAGAAAGAAACAGGGGCCCCGGTTTATAGCATGTAGATGCTAGTCCTGAACCATCCTTCACCCTGGAGCGCACATACACACACACACAGCTCCTGGGGCTAACATTCCTGCTGTTGAGGAATCATGTGCACTCTTGCATTTACTGTATTCTAAGAATCCATGTCTGTCACTCGAAATGATTGATGATGATTGAATGAATGATTGATTCTTTGAGGAATCCGTTGTCCCTTTTGATCAGGAAAGATGCTAAAAGACATTCTTCTATACAAACCTTGTACACAAATGAGCAGACAAAGTCAATGAAACCGCACTGCATCTTGGGTAACTCAGCTGAGCAGTTCCTGTCCATCATGGGCTGAGAAGAGAAGAAACAGATCCTAGGAGTCAACATGGTTTTCACATCAAAAACCTGTACACTGGGATCTGAATGACCAAATTCTTACACTGCAAACACGTGTAGCATATCACATTAGAACACATCTCTCATAATGCAAAGAAAATGTTAATAAAACCTATTTACAACATGTCCGTATAAACATCCATACTCAATGCTGTACACAATATACAATATAATCTGCTTCCTATGAGGCGAACAGATCGAGGGACTCACAATGGGCTGCTGGTCCAGAACGGTTCTCTCCAGGTCTCCCTGCTCCCAGAACTCTGCAGCTACCATCAGAGCAACCTGGAGACAAGCAGACAGGGCATAGCTTTAGTGTGCAGAACGGTCCATCAAAAGAATGGCTTAAGATTGAAGGACTGTAGTAAGTGTGAGGCCGCCCACCTTACTCTGAACCTCCCAGGGCTTGGTGATAGCAGACAAGTCACAGCCTGTCATCATCATGGCCCTGCAGGAGAGTTCGAGAAAGAGAAGTAGAGGGAGAAAGGGAAAGTTAATATTTGTTCATATAAGGGTGAAACAGTAAACATAATGATTGTTTTCAGTTTCATTACATAAATGATAGGCTGGGTCATCATTACGAACAGGACATAGAACATACATGACAATTTCCTTTCTGATGGCATTGTTGGAAATGTGGGAAATCGCATCCGCTTCAACCATTGGCTCAGTGGCATCAACAATCTTCTGGAACATTGTTCTCTTTCTGAAGAAGTGACACATACATGAAGTTCAGTTATGTATATGAGATGAACATGTATATGAGACACACAGAAAACTCAGACAACGATGGTGTGTAATGAATGTGGTCTCTGGTTCTTGATGTATAGTGAACTGTCCATAAGAACAGACTTTTCTTGGGAGGTAGTAGCCCATGAGGAACCATAAAAAACCAAGAGACCAGACATGAGCAGAGATGTTGGATGTTGAACCCACTTAAAGTACAAGGCCAGATCTGTGGCAATGATGCAGACGTCAAATAAGTGCTGGACGGTCTCAAACTGGCGCTTTTGGAGGTTGCAGAAGATGTTCAGGCTCTGGTGGGGGGTAGAGGTGGGGGAGGGGTGGAGGGTAGGGAAAGGAGGAGGAGGAAGGGAGAGAGGACAGAGAGATGTTGTCTGAACATCAACAACCACTGAGAATCCAGGTAGTGTTGTGTCTTCTGTTCTATCCGTACCTCCTCAGCCATGAGAGTCTTACTGTACTCCAGATGATGCCTCTCCATGATGGAGGAGCCGTGGAGACGAGCCAGGGGAGAACCACTCCTGGAGGTCAGATGGACAGGAGAGGGTCAGGGGTCAAGGGGTCAACATCAACATCAGTGTGTGTACAATGCTCTGTGAATGCTATGATAAACGAGGAGAACTTGCTTAGTCTGGTAGAGATTGTTGGTCCCTCTGTGGTCAATATCGTGGCAGAATGCAGCGGCCACCATGGCGAAGGCATCCAGGTCGGAGTAGTACCTCCTCAGTTTCCCTGTCTGAAGGGCGACAACAAGAGAGATGGGTTCAAGGTGAGCTTTCTACATTAGTAGTTGACCTCAGCTGTAACTTGATGCTAATGGGTCGGCTGTGCCTTTGTTAACTGTCCGGGACTAGAGAAGGATAGACCACAACTAAAGTAGATAGGCTAGAGACAGGGCGACCCTGGCAGCCAGACCAAACTTACCTGTAGCAGACAGAACATAGTCTGGCCCACATTGAAACCATGTCTCCAATTGTGGTAAGTGATGTCACGGTAACCCTTTCTGACTGTGTACATCCATCGTGTCAGAGTCTGATTGGACCAGACAGAAGGTAGAGGGAAAGGGATAAACAATCTGATGTGAACCAACCAAACATGGTCATCGCACCAAAAGGATGTGGCTCAACCAATAAAGTTTGAGACTTACTAGGAGAGAATGCAGCACATTACATTGATCAACATAATGCAGTTGGTACTTGCTTAAAAAACAGCAGGTCTACTGACCTCTGCAGGCACTTTGAACTTTTCCACAACGTTGAGTTCAAAGAAGCAACGGATTCCACATTTAATGAGGTTGTGCTCTGTCACAGGGAAGTCACTGAAGTGAAACTCTAACAGATCCACATCTTTGGCCAGAGGACAGTTGGTTCTCTACAAGCACAACAGAAAACAATCAAAAGGTAATGGGTCAGAATGGATGGATGGATGGATGCACAGACAGACAAGCAAACAAGCCATCAGTGTATAGACAAACCTACCAATAGTTTGTACATCTCCTTTTGGTCACAGTCTTCAGGGTCCTGGTCAAACTTCTCCTTAGTGTTCTGATTAAGAACAGAAAAATGTTTAGGGGCACCTTGAGGACACGGTTGATGCCAAGCAAAGACATATTTAACATGATCAATTCAACACCTCTCTCCTAGTTCATGGTATGAAATCACAGTTGGAAAATGGTTTTAATATTTTGAGTTAGGAAGTAGATTAAAGTTTTTATTCTCACCAGGATGGTTTGCATCTCAGTATTGGTGCACCTAGTCTGGCACAATAACATCTCCTGGGCAATATCCTTTCTATTCTCCATTTTGTTCAACCTATCATATGTGTCACAGTTCAGCACCGACCAGCCCAGGAACTGGGTGAGGGCCTGGAACAAAGGACTCCAAAATATTACACACATACAGTACATTTGCTAAATATCTGAACGTCCATATACAGGCCACAAAAGAAAATAATAATAATAAAAACAGAAAGAGAGAGACAAATTTACCTCAGTGATCTGTTCGTCGTGCTCGTCAAAAGGTTTGCCATCCTTTCTGTTGAAGAAGGTGGCAATGCCAACTATTTCTTCTTTTTTGTTGACAATGGGAAGCGACAAGACGTTCTTTAAGACGAACCCTCTATCGTCAACAGCTTCTTTCTTGAAGACAAACATCAAGATGGAATTAGAGACATGTCAAAGTCTGATCTGGAGTTCAATAAAAAACCTGTGGTCAAGCTTACCTGGAATGTAAAGTAGTCATCAGCAGCAACGTTCATCATGTTGCAGATCTGCATGAAGGGGGAAAACAGATATGAGTCGACATGAACTCATCGAATACAAGTGCTTTTATCCTGTGGCAATGACATACGTATTGCACTATCAACTTACAAAGCCATTCTCCGACACATAGGTCGGCAGCCCACTGACAAGAGCCCAGTGGTCAACTGGAGGTCCCCTGTAAAGAAAGAGAGAGAAATAGGTCAACGAGACACCCCTGCTGACCAGTGTCCCACAAGGCATGAAACTCACGGTATGACTTGGATTTCCTCCTTCTCTCCCTCCAGGAGATAGTCGATGATCTTGTAGAAGATCACTTCCTGTTTGGGGAGAACGAAAGTATAAACATTCATCGTCACCTTTTGGTTTTTCATTCTCTTCCTTCTCATCATGGAAATACTACCGATGTGAATGAGAGGAAAGCAGTACTAGGCTAGGATCAGATCTTACCCTTCCGTCTGGGGTCTTTGGCCCCTTGTATGGCTCCACATCTCCCAGTTTTACAGGCCATTCATCGTAGAACTCCTACATGATATTGAACAAACAGCTATTAGGAACTGGTCATTGATCATTGTAATAATGTTTGCAATTTGCAAGTGCGTCTCTGGGAACGGACCTTTTCTTTGGTCATGTCCAGCAGGCCAACGGAGTAGCGTTCACAATTGAGGTAGATTCTCACAGTATAGAGGGCTTTGTGGAACTGTCTCTCAATGTCTGTCAACTCTTCAAATACCTTGCTGGCTGACCACAGAAGCACCTGGTGACAACCACAGGACAACAATGGAGAAGAGTGTGCACCCCTTCACAAAGGTAATGGTTTGTTTATGTCTGACTGAATTTCACCAAACACTCCATACTCTCTCTCTCTCTCTCTCTCTCTCTCTCTCTCTCTCTCTCTCTCTCTCTCTGTCTCTGTCTCTGTCTCTCTCTCTCTCTCTCTCAGGCCCACACACAGTGTTAATGCTTGATGGTGATTTGTTTACCTGACTCCTTCTAGACTCCACGTTGAACATGTACATGGTGTGATGCTGCAGGGCTATGACTGTTGCAAAGGTCATGTACTTGTTGAAGAGCTAAGAACAAAATCAGATTAAGAGGTGTCGTCATTTGGCGATACAACAACTGGGAGGATTATTCTTCCCATTTTCTCTTTATTTTCTCTGGAGAATAACCTTACCTCTTCATCCTGCTTGCTGAACTCATTGGCTCCGATTTTGTTGAGTACCATTATAACACCAAGGCATTCCTTATCAGCCAAGATGGGATATGTGAGCATGTTCTTGGTCTTGTAGCCTGTCTGCTTGTCCACAAAGTCACTGAAACGTTTGTTCTGGGTAGAAGCATATGGAGAAAAAGATCTTACAGGAATGATCAATGACTTCAATCACAGACAAGACAATTTAATAACAAAGGGCTCTGTGCCTTTGATTATAGAACATTACATGTATTCATTTGAAATTCCTTTGTTCTAGTATTTATACATCTACTTAAAATAAAAACTCGATCCTGCAACATAAATGAAACCTGATGGGCCTTATAGTCTACTGAAATCATGATGTCTGTTTTCCATTTCCATTTAAAAACTCACTCTGAAGTAAAAGTCACAGCAAACAGGTTTGTTAACTGAATATTTTGTTATTGTATAAAAACTGAATTATGTATTATCCCAAAACATTAACAGATACGCTGAATACTAAATATTTTAGGTCCATATAATAACTGATCCTATTAAATTGGTCAATTCATGGACACTTAAAATATCAATAATTATACAACGGGTAAAATAAATAGCACAAAATATATATTAATGAATAATTGACAATTATTTATTAACTGAAGTCAATATAATTAATTCAAAGTAAGACGTTTTTCAAGGGTCAGAACGACCCGCCAGTCATTTCAAAGCACTCTTTTAAGCACACACTGGCACTTACCTGTGTCACGTCGGCAACGACAGCTGGCTTTTTGGAGTGTGCCGTAAACCCTACTATACCAATGTCGGTGGGGAACACTATCTCAGTCGTAGGGCTGACCAAATTTGATTCATATTTGGACGTTGGGGTCACGTCAAAAAGCAGTGTCGTAAGCTCTGGTATTCCATTTCTTGATCTGCATATAAAATAGCTGCACCTGTCACCATTTACCAGCATGCAAACTCTCTGCAGGACCTTGTGCATGGCCTTTTCCATAACGGCGACAGTTTGCATCTCAGTGATCAAGTCAAAGATGATAGCGGCCTCCTGAATTTGGGAGACATCTTTGAACGAAGCCGGATCTTTGATCTCAAGCTTCTCTGCGAATGCGGCCGCAAGGGCTTCGGGGCGCATCTTCTTGTCAAAGTACTCTTTTGCAAATTGCGGATTATTCTCCAAGTACTTCTCCACGCTATCCTTGTCTGCCATTTTAAACTGTTTTACCTTTCCCTCTCTTTGACTCTTATTGAAGCATCACCCGAAGGAAGGTAGAAGGAAAGCAGCCCTCGACAGGTGTTGCTGGGTTTCTAATGGCCTCCGTTCGCGGCGCAGACGTGCATCCTCCGCTGAGGTCCCTGAGCAAATCACGAAAACCTCCTTCACACTCAGACAAGCTGGCAGAATGTAGTGGCTTAGAAGCTGAAAGGATCAAAGTGTCCGCTAATTAATGTGACGTCACGACATTAAACCCCCTAAGCTTCCTTAACCTGCAAATCCCGAGACTGATCATTTTATATTGGACAATCCCATTTGAGGGAGGAAAGGCAGGTTGGTATCTAGAGGCTACCTGTTTCTCACACAGTAAGTCTATATGGTGGAGAAGGTGTGTGCTACAGATGGTAAAAAACTGTCACCTCCCAATCTTGAATTTACTCTTAAAAGGACTGGAGATATTGTGTAGTCAAGACAGTGGACACACTGTCACTGTCACATATTTAAATAATAGACTAAATAAAACCATTTAATATCTACGTCTGAAGTGTATCTGTTAAAGAAAGCAGTCTGAAGACATACAAGTGCCACACCCTTGGTGTAAAAGGAAGGAATGAAACCATTCCAGTCCCACTCTAATTCTTGCTTAATGGATTAAAGAGGTCTTTCCCTGTCACAATGTTTGGGTATGTTACTGTCACTGACTGTCATTGTCTATTATTCAATCCAAACTGGGCTTCTAACTATGGAGCTTTGCCTAGGGATCCATGAGACAGTTAGTTCTGTGAAATGAGAGCCTAAACTAAGGTAGGCTATTATTAACTAGTCACAGCATGTGTCTGTCTGACTGGTAAAACCAAGAGTGCCCCCGTATTTTAACCACATAGATTACCACAGACTTAACAGACATCACAAAGGGTTTGTGTATATGTGTGTGCCTGTGTGTGTGTGCGGCATAGGTGCTGAATCCAAGTCAGACTGTAAGGCAATAAAAAGACCTGCATCATTAGGACTTGGCAGCATAAATCCCAGATTAAGTAAAAGTGATTACTGGGATGAGAGAGAGAGAGAGAGAGAGAGAGAGAGAGAGAGAGAGAGAGAGAGAGAGATAAAGAGAGAGAGAGAGATAAAGAGAGAGAGAGAGATAAAGAGAGAGAGAGACAAAGGGGCACAGAAAAAGAGAGAAAAATACACAGAGGAAGTGAAACATAGCTTGGCAATTTGGGTAACCACATGGACCCAGTGGAGAGGTTTATCTGATAAGAAGAGCCAGGAAAGCCACGAGATGGCCCTTTGTGAGGTAACAAGAGGACAGCTTTGGCCTTTGTAACGTAGTGGGGTGACTAATACTATGAGAGTCTTGGGGTAGTCCTTGGATATGATATGAACATGAAGTGTCTTTAGTCTTGTCTTGTCATAGAGTATGTCCAATTAAACTAGAGAATCTCAAGTATCAAAAGTAAAATGTCAAAAGTATTAGGCCAGAGACCCTATTTGCGCTGACGAAAGAAAATGTATGGTGGAGGCTCAAAGAATTGGGAATGTGAGAGAAGAAATAGAAAAACTATTGAGGACTAAAGAGACCAACAAAAGTTAGAAAGAAAAGGTGCAGTTGTAAAGTACTAGAACTGAGCTCTGCCTTAAGGGAGGAAGGAAACAAGGATGAAAGGATGTATTTCTTTGGTATTGGACTTGGGCCCAGGCCTGCCTTGGCACGGGCTCAGGCTGGTTAAAGCGTTTTAGTCGTCACTTAGAGAAGCCGGTCAGATGAGTGGGTGAGAGGCCATGGCCTCCATCTTCCTACTGGGGATGCCAGCCAAGGTAACAGGAACCCTTCCCAAGCTGGCTGTCTGGGGCTGTTGTCACAATGCCATGTAAAATCTGAAAAAGTTGTCTCCCTTGGTTAATGTATTGCAGTACGGTAGCTTGGTTGTGTCCGAAATACATTAAGTTTATTATTTTATCAAAATAAATTGAATGTCGGTAACAGAAATTATTTATATGAATGCTTTTTCTACACAAGGGGGTACTTCTTTCAGAACACTCCACAAACTCATACAGTACATGTTTGTGACATGTTATGTAACATATAGTTTATACAACCTAGGAAAGGCATAACCATATTTCTCATGGACATGTTTTTGCTGTCAGCATGACAGCCATTTCAGGGGTCTATGAATGCTTTTTCGATTAGCCATGATTATATAACCGGCAGATGTTTGGCCTCTGGTCTGGAGGTGGTGTTTACTTTACTGAGAAAGTGAGCCCAAGGGCTGGGTTATATACACGATCCCAGGAAGCAAAAAGGCTCCTTTGTAAAAATGAAAAAAGAAAAAGACGACTTTTTGATGCACGGATTTATTTAAAAATTTGAGGGAAGCTGGGTTTAACATGCTAACAGAAATACACAAGTATGCAATGTGGATGGAAGATGAAGATGGTCCAAGGCAAACAATAACACAGAAGAAAGGGTCAGTGGACATAGGCTGATCTGTGTCTCTAATGCTGGGAATATACAGTGTGTTACTGGGAATCAGTGGCCTCACAGCCCTGCAGAAACTTCAGCAGCACATGTTTTTTTTTGTTTCACATCATGCTTGTGGGTTCAAATCACACCCAATGGACGAAATATTACTGATTGAATACATTTGAAGATTTGGAAGGATTTAGACTTTGGGTTGAATTACAATGTGGTCTGTTTGGTGACGGTAGCAGACAGGCAATTCTGTCAATCCTCCCAGATAGCACAGTTGCTGAAACTCAAGTAAGAAATTCTGGGCTTTGCAGAGGGTAAGAAAGTAAATTACATTAGCTAGAAAACACAAGTCACAACGCCCGGGAGAAGGTAGAGACAGCAAGCTGAAACATGCTCCATACTCTCAAACTCTTCGCTTCTTAGAACTTATATATGTGGGGACTTACATAACCACTCACTCACTCACACTCGTTTATTCACACATACACACTCACTCACATACTGCCAGGCCAAACAACTGTGATTTATTGATCCCATTTGATGCACAGTGAGGTTCTTGGGGGGTGAATGTACTCAACATGTCATTTTCCAGATGTTTCTGTCTGCATACCTCATAGCTCTTTCATAAGGTCTCCGTAACAGAGACTTTAAACAACTTTGACTTTAGGGGAAAAACACTTTTTTGAGCCAGATGTGAAATGTGCAGAGTGCAACTAAAGAACTGGGACATGCCAGCTGCGTTACGCAAATATCGGGGGAAGGTAAAGAAGGTGGTGAGCAAGAGCGAACAGGAGAGGAGAGGCTGTTTTTAGGGGCCGTCCCAGGTCTCCAGTTGTTGTTGTTATGCAAGTCAGTCTGTGGTATATAAAGCCTGACTTGGGGGTGAAGCACCACAGGACCTCTGAGAAGCATCTCATCCACCTTTTTCTTTTGAAGGTATTGAAACTACTTTCGTGCTGCACAAACAGGAATATTGTGACGTCCACATATAGCTGTACTCTGTCAGGATTCGGAGAAACGTTTATTTCCCCTCGTCGTTCACCTTTTTGAAAGCCTATGCAATCTTTCCTCAAATGTTTTTTTGATAGCTGATGGAAGAGTATGAGCATGATGGGTGTGTTGCCGTTCTCTGCCAGAAAGTATTTCCTAATGTCTGGCTCTGTCTCCACAGATCTGCTGAAGATTGACGCAGGATGCTGAGGATAGCTGTGGTTCTCTCTATCCTGGCCGTGTGCTTGGCACAGGACTGTCAGGTAGCCAACATCAAAGTCAAGGAGAACCTTGATAGAACCAGGGTGAGTGGCCATTGGCAAATATTTAACTCTCTAATTACAAAAAAAAAAAAATCTTGAAAAACACACATTCAATGTTTAGGGATTTGATTCTGAAATATAATTTAAATTGTATCAGTTCATCATGAGTAACATTGTATGAATTGAATGACGGAAATACAAAATAGTATGGTTAGCTAGCCACTGATGTGAACTTTGCTCCGTCATTGCAGTACGCAGGGACCTGGTATGCTGTGGCCAAGAAAGACCCGGTTGGTCTGTTCCTTCTGGACAACGTGGTCGCCCAGTACAAATTGGAGGATGGAGGGAAGATGACAGCGTCTGCCCATGGCAGGGTCATTATTCTGAAGTAAGGCCAGTTATACACTCCACTACATGCTCACGCTCAGCTGTTAGGGTCTAAACTAAGGATTTAAGCATGAAATGAGAGGTATAAAAGCTACCTGCAATTCCAAGTCATTTGCATTGATACATTCTCTTTCAAAGACATACTGATAACCTGTGACTTTTTCCAGATAAGACTGATAGCTAAGTCCCAGCAAAGTAAAATCACTGATGCATTCAATATCATTGATCCTCCTGTCTCTACTCCACTCCTCCCCTCTGTGCTGTCCGTCCCCGTCTGCCTCATAGCAACTGGGAGATGTGCGCAAACATGTTTGCCACCTTCGAGGACACTCCTGATCCCTCCAAGTTCAAGATGAGATACTGGGGCGCTGCCTCTTACCTGCAGACTGGATGTAAGTAAGCGGGGCTGGGAACACCAACACACACCATGAGACACACCTCAATGTACGACAGCTCACTAAAGATTGCCTGAGTTCTAATTTCCATGTTGACACGTCATCAACATATTGGGGGTTGTGTTGTGAGTTCTAGTAGAAAGCTATGGTACAGAACCAGTCTAGACTGGGAGGATCCAGTCCTCTAACATCATCATAATTGAACATTAACTGAATGCCTGATGTAATCTTAGGCAGTAGTTATGTTTGCTATCTAGTTAGGTATTTGATTTATAGTAATGTAATGACTGGTAAAAAGGTGGAGACATCCTGAGGGGTTGAGACACATATTTGTTTACCAGTTAATCATTCTAGTCATTTTTGCCTCCCCCTATTCTCCCCACCACCACCACTACCACCCAAACACAAAACACACTATTCTTTCTCAAATACACACAGACGATGACCACTGGGTGATCGACACCGACTACGACAACTACGCAATCCATTACTCCTGCAGAGAGATTGATACTGACGGCACCTGTCTGGACGGCTACTCCTTCATCTTCTCACGCCACCCCACTGGCCTGAGGCCAGAGGACCAGCGCATCGTCACCCAGAGGAAACAGGAACTCTGCCTCCTGGGAAAATACAGACGCGTCCCACACACTGGTAAGATGGCAATGAGTTAAACACTGACCACCACTGCCATAGTTAATATCAAGGGTTGGTTATCAAAAGCCAACAAGGCATTCTGACACCCAATAATATCCAGTTAAGTAAGGAATATATTGAGCAGTAATATAAAAATTGTTAAGAAAACTACTTGATAAATATAGAATATTCAATATCAAATGTCAGGGTCACAATTCCTGTTGTCTCAGATATATGAATGTTCTCTTCTTCTTTCCAGGTTTCTGTGAGAGCAGTTAATCTGGCAAACAGAACGTGATGCATCATGGGCATAGTGCTCAACTACACAACATGATAATTACACTGTAAATAAGTACAGAACAATGTTTTTCAACCCACCAAACGTTACTGATCTGGACCCTTCCATGAGAAGCAAAGGACTCCATGTAGCAATGATCAGATCAGAGATGCTTGATGGAAGTCACAGACATAAACAGACCAAAGCAATATAACTGAATGTAAAGCCTTGTACTGTGATTCATGACTATTTGAACCACTTTTTGAAATAAAATATTCATACAGTACAGGTTGACAAAACGTTGTCATAATTTATTTCTGAAATCTTGACATGAGGACAGAATGGCAAAAAGGTTAATCATTTAGACAAAGATTTCAGAAAAAACTAAGCACAACTAAGGAGGGAAGGTTATTTATTAGAACAGTTCAATTGCATACCCATCATGCTATGGACAGATAAGACAAAAGGTGCAGCCAATGAGAAAGGGTTACATGTTTATGACAATGTATAGTGTATAAGCATACAACGAGGCTGAATACTAATGGGAAACAAAACACATTTTAATTGGGAAACCTAGTCTTTTTTTCCAGAAGGTGAAAATCAGTGCATTAGATGGTTCCCTGACTTGATAGTAAATTAAGACACAAACAGGTTTTCATGATCTTCCCATGAGATGCAGTTAATCAGCATCATGTCATTGAACCAACAGCTCAGCCGTTACCACATCAGAAAGCTGAGATGGCTACCGTCCCACCAAAGTGCCTGTTGACACATTCCTTGAATAAAGGCACCTTCACTTCCTCCCTATCCAGAGGAGCTTCAATAAGCCTGTGCCTTAAATAGTTTAGTACAAGGATTTACTTATGCAATCTCATTCCAGCTTTAGACCTGCCCATTTGTAAAGTCAGGGTTGAGTCGGAAGTGAACCTTGTTCCAATACTACCAATTCCAAAAAACGCTGCAATACTGGCATGGAGGGACATGTCATAAATTAAAGGTAAACTATAGAGAACCAAAAAACAATGGAGAATGAGGACTTCTTTGGTATCCAAAGAGCTAGATTAAGCCTTTAAGTAACACCTTATTCACAAATAGCATCTAAGCCCAAAACAGTACACAAAACAGCAAGGTACTTAGAAAACCATAAATAATTATATAATTTCCATGTCAAAACATCACACAAGCTTTGTAAACACTTAAACATATAATCCAAATAAATTCAGAATAGCTTCATTTTCTATTTAAATGGTCATCGATTTATTTCAAAACAAATTACAAGTTACCAACTTGGGAATCTTGCAGCACTGATATTTTACTTTTAAAATACTATCTGTTTGTAGCCTACTCCTTATTTAGGAGAAACAATCAAATGAGCATATAAAAAACAGCATGAAAATAAGTACAAACCAAAACAATATATTCCTCTTCTATTTGTATAATAAAAACAAATAGCATACAAATAAAATGAAGACCAAAACCGACAGAGCTGTGACAGAGCAGTGACAGACATATTCCCTTGTGAATTTCCCAAGTCCACACCTAGCCCAGAAACATCCCACAGACCTGATTGAAGCGTGTTTCCAATCCAGCTTGCCCGTAAGAGGGCACAAACGGACAGTTTGCGGACATGGAGTCCAACATGTGCCAAAGCAGGAGTGTGGACTGCCCTCAAATAGCACTTGAAATCCTTTCAAATACATGAGCTCCCTTAATTGATTGATTGATAGATCTGACCTGATAAGGAGAACACCACACCAAACCAATAGGGCACTCAATATCAGCTTGAGCCAGCATCAGGGTTGGGTTTCTTAGAACCAGGCATAAAGTAAATCTTAAGATTCTACACTTGGGCCTAAACGTATGTAAAGGGATTTCTAGTCTATTTGAGTGAAGCCTGTTGTTGATAGGATGGAGCCCGTTTCCTAAATTTAACTGTGTTAACATTTCATCCTCATATGGCTTCAACCAATCCCTGATCAGATATGCGTCAACTGGTGACAGCGGTCATGTTTCTGTGGAGATTACCTCAAGGAGGATAGGAGTTATGGCTGGTTTGAGGACAGTGCACACAGGGCCTGGATCTGCCTCAGTTGAAGCAGTAGTCAATGTGAGCCAGCAGCTCCCGATGCTGACTGGTGGCGTATGGGGCGCGACACTTCGGGCATTCAAGGAAACTCTCGTCCAATTGGCTGGAGGGCTTGCTGGGCGAGGAGGGTGCGCGGTCATCAATGGACAGCCTCTCAAACTCCAGCTTGTTGTACGAGCTTGGTTCAGAGAAACGGCTCTGCTGTTTCTGAAAGACAGCCAATCAGAGGAATCAATCAACTGACAACCTGACATTCTCTTATCAAGATAAACACATTCTTTGGGTTTTCCCCCCCAAACGGTTTAGATAAGTCAGCGCATGTTTCTACAAACGTGGCTAGCAAATAACTTACAGAAGACTCCAGCCTGGTAATCTGGTCCCGGGCCTTTCGCAGCTCCTTCAGAACCTTTTGTAACTGGTGCTGCAGACTCTGGCGATCAAGCTTCTCGTTCTCAAAGTCTTTGGCAGAAAGCTGGACCTGGGGGAAGTGAAAAGACAGAATACAAGTGTGTGTGTGTGTGTGTGTGTGTGTGTGTGTGCGTGTGAGAGTGAGTGAGTGTGAGAGAGATATATTTCACAATCTACCATAAGGAATGTTCTCTGTGGGCAACCACACATTATCTTGGAAGCACTAGATCTCGGAAGGCGTTTTAATATCAACTGGAGCGTGTAACCACCTGCTGTTCCAGCACAGCCATTCTCCTCTTCTCCTCATTCTGGCTCAGCAGAGACTTCTGAAGGAGATTCACCTGGAGAGGGAAAGGTGCCATTAGTTTAGAGGATGAGAAAAAACAAGAATGCCTGATTGTCAATACCTCTTTCTGTCTGTGTGTGTGTGTGAAGTTCCTTCCTTTGTGTGTGTGTGTGTGTACCTGTAGCAGCAGGTCAGCAGAGCGCTTCCTCTCCTCCTCCAGCCTGACGTCCATACTCTCCAGCTCCACCCGCATCCTGTCAGTCCTCTCTGTCGAGCACTTCCTCTCCTCGCTCACAGTGTGCCTGACAAGGATACATCAGACTTTTGGTTACCATGAAAACCTTGTAATAGAAGGTACAGAAATTCCAGCTACATTGGAAAAACTTAAGGAAATAATGACAAATATTTTGAAGATAAATACTCATATTGAGCACTCAGACTGAAATGCACAATCCTCTAATGAAATGCACAATCCCATCCTGAAGTGTGGTCCGACAGTGAAGGGGTTAGGGTCACCTGTTGCAGAGGCGTTCAGCTTGCAGCTGCTCCCTAGTCTCCTCCAGCTGGAGGCTCCTCTCCTCATACCTCCTCTGCAGCTCCCCCAGCTCAGCCTGGGCCCTGCTGGCCTGCTCCCGCTGGCCCTCCGCGTCCCTCTTGGCCCCCTGCAGCAGCTGGTTGCAGTGCTCCTGCATTCGAGCCTGCGCCTGGGATTTCTCTGGGGATTGGTGAGCACAGAATGGAAGAAATGCCAGCCTAGTTTTAATTAGGAGCCACTGGCAAGCTCTCTCACATCTGCACACGCTAACAGTGTGTCAATGGGAAAACGAAAGCTGTGAGCGTTTAAGGGTTGGATGTGTAACAGCACATTTTCTTCAGAATGTTTAGGAGTTTTATGCCCCGAGCTGCCACAATAAATCTTGTAGAACAGGGAGTCCAGCTCTCTCCGCCCCCCCCCCCCCCCCCCCCCCCCCTGCTCTCTTCCCCTTTCTGTGGTACCATCAGTGCTGGCATCTGAGTGCTGGGTCTGCTGGAGCGCCTGCAGGGCTGTGTTGGCTGTGCTGAGCTGCTGTTCCAGCTCCAGGGTGCGGGCCAAGACAGCCTTCACGTAGGCCTCTCTCTGATGGTCGTAAACAAGCCACTGCTGGTTCTTCTCCAGGGCCTTTTACGCAACCACCACAGAGAGTGAGAAGCACAAAACAGGATTAAGCATGAGCTTGATTGTGAAATACAGAAGTATTCGCCCTAAAGCACACAAACACACATGTTAAGTTTGGAAAAGATTCCAATTATTATTATAATTATTAGATTATGCCTTACGCACAGATTCCATATTGTGCACGCGGTGAACTTACATTCACTGTACAATCACCATATGTGACTCTCAGTGGTAGAAGTGCTGATAAATGGTTCAACTCACATCTCTCAGTTGGTCGTGAACCACCACTAGGTCCCCAGATGGAACGTGGCCGTTCTGCAAGAGCAACACACTGGTGTTAATGTCACACCTTTACAGACCCGTTAGGGAAGGCCATGTGTCTGAAGAAGACAGCCCACAACACATAGTAGACTCGCCCCTCCTCCAAAAGCTGTCCTTAAAGGGTGAACCACAGCCATTCCACAACAGAGACTATCCTCCATCAAAATAATCTTGAGGTAGCTGGACCATGACCTGTCGTAACATGACCTTTCCCTCGACAGACAAAACATCCATGTCATAATCATATCAGCTCTGACCCAAGTCACCGTCTGATCCCTGGTGAGACCCGGCATAGCTGCTCACCATGATCCCCCATTAGGCTGGGTGATCTGCTCAGGGCGAGAAGGCCGGCCATCATAAGCTTGTCAAAGTTTTCCACACGATTTAACCTCAGGAGGTCCCTACTTCCCAGTCCAGCCCACACTAGAGATGACTAAGGGGCTCCATGTGTAGGGTAATGCCCTAGATAGGGCTACAGGCTTTTCTCTCTAGGGGCTTCATCAAATGCTACCTCATTGATTGTTTGATGAACCAGTGCTGACATTATCTGGGTACCAGAGCTATTGCAAGGAAACATCTATTAAAAGATCATCAAGAGTTTGACACTGATTGTTCTGATGAAAAATGATTGTTTAGGCTTTAACATCAATATGCTAGAGGATTACATATTGTTTTTTATTTTAAGTGTTCCTGTTTGGACTGTCCAACTGGGTAAACTCGGTTATGTCAGACAGGGAAGGCATACAGAGATCCAACACTGCCATCTAGTGGTTAAAAGTAAAACTACCTCTCGTGATTCAATTGACTCATTTAGAGCAAGTTTCTCCAGAACATACAAAAAGGCAGAAATGCCCACCAATTTCTCTCTCTTGCTTAATTACACACACACACACACACACACACCTGTAAAGCAACAGGGTCCTGTTTCTCCAGGGCCTGGCATCGGGCAGAAAGAGCAGCAAACTTGTTCTTCAGGTTCTCCGTCTCTTCTGACAGAGACTGATAGAGTTTGTCTTTTTGCTCAGCCTCTCTCCTACGCTGCTCCAACTGAGCCTGCAGAGATGCCACCAACTGATAGCAGAGAAAGAGGTACCTTCAGTATGTGTTACTCTACAATAACTCAAGACTATATTACAACACTATTTTCATAGAAAGACAGTTCATTAACAGTAATATTGGCAACAGCTGATTTTCAACAGGATTCCCAAATTAGTGAGAGAAAAGACAGCGAGATAACATTAAGCTTTTTAAATCTTAAGACATGGCACATACCACACCATTATTCATTAGGCTACAAAATGAACTGATGCTTTGCTATATGATATAAAACAATTGTATTGATCCAAGCAAATAAAATTAAAAACACAAACAACTAACTAGTAAACAAGGCTGTCTTGGTAACCTAGCCCTCTGTGTGTGTGTGTCTGTGTGTGTGTGTGTCTGAGAGAGAGAATGGGAGAGATTCACCTCTCCTCCCTTAGAAGATAGTTGCCGTCTGAGGGTGTCCATTTCTTGATCCTTCACTAGTAGCTGTTGGCTGTTTCTCTCTCTCAGTGTCTCCAGCGACAGAATCCTCTGGAGAGGACAAAACATCACAGAGAAAATACATTTAGAGTGGAATAAGAAGGAAAGGTTCTGTACTATGATTTAAAACTGGAAATACTGTGCACTGTGTGTTGCTGTCACTGATTTCCCCAACTTTGTAAATGGGAAGTGGAGCCATTCATAGCTAATTGAGAACATTACAATCCATTTTGAATGGCATGCCATAGTTGAATGCCACAATTGCATCTGCACAATGACATTGTAGTTTAGTGTTTAGCATTTTGTGTGAACACAATGAGAATGAAAGTGTGGTGGCCAACTGCTTTGTAACGTTTTGAGAATGAGGTTAAACATTTGGTAATTGGGTCTAAGGGATTAAGAAAAACTGAAGTAAACGATGTTGCTTACCTCCAGAAGTTTGCTTTTGTCTGAATCTGGAGGTTTGGCAACTCGTTTAGATACCTCGTCCACCTTCCTCCGCAGATGAGCATTTTCCTTGCGGAGTCTATCCATCTCCACCTCTGCCTTGGCGCTGTTGGACTTGAAGCCCAGCTTGTTGACGATGGTCTCCTTTGCGCCTTTCGCCGCCATGTCTGGAGTGTAAACTTGACATGCAAAGATATCCTTGTTATGTTATGAAGCAAACAATATATCTAAGTAAATCATGTTGGCCAGCTAGCTAGCTCTAGCTAGCGTACCTTTTCAGCTATTCTAGACTTGCCAAAAAAACAACTAGTACCGCGTCTGGGTCACAAAGTTGACACCAACAAACCCAATTATTTTTCCAAAAGGAAAATAAACAACTTACGGTGGAATATTTTTGTATTTAGCAAGCAAGACAAGCAAAATCTGGAGCTTTCGTTTTGACAGTATCTTAACACAACGGCTATAAGTTGCTTCCTTGTTGATTACAAGTTTGAATACAGCGCGGTTTGCGTCATATCCGCCATGAGGATTGTTGTGCCATCACATGCATGGCTTAAGAGGCACCCCCTGGCGGGCGCGCGCGTAAACCAATCAAAAAGTTAAGGATTTCGTCTTGATATCGCAACCAAACAGAGGGAAGACATATATCTCACATTATACTTTATTTGTTATAGAATTCAAGAGAAGAATGTCGGTTATCTGTGTAAATAACAAATGTTCTCAACACAATATCCTTAAAACTCGTCTGGTGTAGATGCTGGTGTAGATGTGAAGAAACATGCGGGGGGAGAGCATTTCATGGCAGGCCTTGTTTTCCATTTGCTGCAAATGCAATGCACCCCTTGCTAAATCTGACTAGGAACGTGTTACATGCCTGAAACTTACACTGGTTACTCATATTAGTCCCCTCAGTGCAGTAAGAATAATTTGATGCTGGGATATACAGAAGAGACATTAGAGGGGGGTGCATTTTATGGCAGGCTTGTTGTATACCTTCTTGCCATGAAATGAACCCCTTGCTAACTCTGACTAGGAAATTGTGATATTGGTTAATTCATTGGCACGAAATACAGGCTTTAAAGTATAGTAGGCTATAGTAATTGGTACTTGCTCGTTATTCAGTCGCTGTTTTCAGAGTCTGTAAACTAGTGCATTGAACAGATTTCCCTGGAGGCCTGAGGAAAGTGATGTTACTCATCACCCCTCTCCTCGTTCACTTTTTCTAAAGGTTTAACCATAAAAAATAAAAAATAAACGTTGATAAAGGTTGATAAACAATTTCGAAAAAAGTCAGTAAAGGTTAAAAAATAATTTTGAAAAATGTTTTGAAAGGTTAAAAAAATATTTTCGAATAAGGTTTCGAAAAGTTGAAAAAGTTTCAACAATTATTTTCGATTTATTTTAAAAAATAGGTTTGCATCATTGATGAGAACTCTGCTATACTCTACATGTGCTCTACATTACATGCATTTTCGGTTCAGGGATTATTTACAATAAATTAGAGTAGCGATGTAGGCTACACCAGAACCATTTCTACACGAGACGGATAGCACTAGCTAGCTGTAACAGAAGGGACTGACTAACGATTGAGCAATACTATACTATACTTTAAAGCCTGTAGTTGAGTGCAGATTAACTAACCAACATCAATACATTTACATTATGCTAATGGAAAGTAGGGAGCCTAGAGTACACTATGAATTAACACACGCGATTATAGAAATCACATTCAATTCAACCAAACATCAAGAGAAAACGTAATAATTTCGCGCGCGCGCAAGAAAGGGGGGGAACTGAATTCTCCGGAACACCGGCAGTTCATTTGCATACGGTAGTGCCTACAAAGTGACGACACTTTGCCCCCAATGCATTCTGGGTGTCATCAAAGCTAGCGAAAGGCCAAGAGCGGTAACTAAAACTCCCTCAGATAAACCGTACTATGAGCCAGTTACAGTGAGTGACAGTTACCTAGCTAGCTAACAACAAAGCAGCAACTGTGGATGCCTGTTTAATATTGAGCTCCCAGTAGATTTTTATTCTCTTACTTTTAACAGAAAAGGGAACATGAAAGCGCATTGATCATATTGTTGGAAGTGACAAGGCATCCGTTTTCGAAAGCAAACTCGAAGAGTTTTGGTAACATTATTTAGCAAGCCAAGAGAATAATATATTTTGCTAATTGACTGCAAATTTGTCTGGATAGATTCTGAGTTGGGATTCACGTGCAGGTATGTAGACAGTAATTTAATTTACCATACGAAGCAGCAGTAGTTTTAACCTTTGGCTAAAACTGATTTGTTTCTCGCGGGATCCAACCCACTGTTTATTACCATTGGGTAATGGGCATGCCACCTCCCCTTTATCCACATGGCCTTGGTTTGACAGGCCTTGTACGTGTTGTATTGACCACCCGGGTGTTAATTTGTCAGATATGGAAGCAAATCAGTGACACAATGTTTTGGATTTTTTAAAGGAATTGAATACTTAACATTGACATTGAAACGCCACCGATTGTAATGAATTTTTTAAATTCTGATCCCCAAATTCAAGGTTGAGAAACTTGAAATTCAGGTTGCTAAAATTAGAACAGTAAAATTCAGATCCCAAAAATTCAAGCCTCAGAAATTCAAATAGATCCAAATTCAGGCAGTTCAAATTCAAATGGTGAATTTCAGATCCCAAAAATTCAATAAGACAATAAAAAAGACAAATTCAGATTGCAACATCCGGTCTGAGGCCAGCAGTATCCCGGATGTTGCAATCGGTATTTTTTCGGATAACATTTTTTGTGTTCAAAATTTTTGGATTTGAATTTCACAATACAAACTTTATTCAATTAGAATTAATGAAGCTTGAATTTTTGGGATCTGAATTTTACTTTTCTAATTTGGGCAAACTGAATTTCTGAAGGTAGAATTTTTTAAATAAAATTATTGGGATATTAATTTTACTGTTCGAATTTGAGCTACTTGAATTTCCAAACCTTGAATTTTGGGATCTGATTTTAATTACCTTTTATAAATACATTTTTCTATTTTAAAGAGGTGAATTCAAAACCAACAAATTGGGCGTTTTGTACATTTCAAAATCAAGTATTCAATACCTTAAAAAAAAGTGCTACTCTGACTTATGGAGTTTCCAAGGCACACCCCAGGAAAATGCACACATTTGGGGATCTGGTTATCCTCAATGTACCCTTAATCTCATAATGCATAACAATACAGTCCAAAGCACAGAAGCTGTCATACTAGGATGGATGAAGGTTTCTGTGTAATCTTAGAGGCTTTCGATGTATCTCAGTAATTGAGTTATATCAGTTCCAATAAAGGGGCAAAAGGAAAACGAGCTAATCAGTCGAGACAAAACCATTGTCACTAGTATGGTCAATTTAAAGTGATGTATAGATAAGTTTACTGTTTTCTTTAGAGCACTTAGAATGTTTGTTTTATCAATCTGGTTTTTGGAACACCTGTTTAGTCACGCATGCATACACTGTATTCTTTTGTAGTTCTCCCCTCTGTCATTCCCTAACCAGCTTCTTTTGTTGCATGAATAGCTTAACCTGAAACTGACCTCAGCAGTCGGTACAACGTGCAAAATGAAAGGACTGATTTCAGCGTTTGAGGGGCAGACAGAGACAGAAGGAGGGGCGAGTGAGAGAGGGAGGGGTGTCGCTAAGCGGCTCCCTGTAACAGGAAGCGGAGCACGCAGCAGCGACACTGCTCAGTAGTGCTAAGTTGCCTGATCTCTCTGGCGCATGAGCACGTATGTGTCTGTGTCTGTGTGTGTTTGTGTGTGTGTGGCAGGGATGTTTGTCCATGGGGCTTTTCCCTGGGATGAACGTTGTTGACGAAGGCTGGAATCTGGAGAGCTGGGGCTGGACAGATCTGTTTGTATTCCACTTTCTCTCTCTCTCTCCTCCCTCTCTCTCTCTCACCTCTCTTTTAGCTTATTTGTTGGTGTGCTGTGCGGTATTCAGATGGAAAGGTCACTTGTTCTTGTATGTGTGTCATCAGGCTATATCCGCGTGTTGGTGTGTCAATGAGATTAGCTTGCAGTGCTCTAATAGGACTACAGGCCTAACTATCTTGTAATAGCTTCCTTTACGTGAGAAGCAACCTTATTGTAATGAACTATTCTAGCTAGAAGACTCCTTGTTGTTATGTTAGTCCTCTCCTTTCAGTCAGGGATACATGTGTAGCAGATCCAAAGTCCAGCTGTGAATGATAGGATTGTTACTTCAGAAATGTAGGCCTACTCAGCTCTGTTGAAATCTTGGCCACATCTTGGTACCAGCTAGAGCGTATTGCTATACAGCCTGTTTGAGTTTCTGTGTCTGCGTATCATGTATTGCCGGTGCCATGATATTTATGTCCCTAACCTTGGTTGTAATGTTTCCATGTTCAGACATGGAGTGCCCGTCATGTGACCTGTTGCCCCTAACCTTGGTTGTAATGTTTCCATGTTCAGACATGGAGTGCCCGTCATGTGACCTGTTGCTATCAATATCGTCTGGCTTCCTGTGTTCCCTGTTGGTTTATTATTGGGAACATTATCCAACTTCTGTGTTCACAGCTGTTTATTGTTGGGGACATCCTCTGTTTTCCTGACTGGGGATTGGGTCTGTCTACCAGCTCAAGCTTCATCATAACCCATAGTACAATAGAACAGGCTGTTTCGAGCAGGAGCCAGCTGCCCCCCCCCTTACTCTCTGAGTGCCATAGCAGCTATGAAGGAAGTCAAACCACAGTAACCAGTCATCCATTTGACCCATGTCAGAAACATATTTCAGTTGCATGTTCAGTGCTTTTGAGCCAGGGTTCAATGTATTATTACTTTGAGGAATCTAGATGGAATTGGGAGTGTGATTCATTTCCTGAATGTATTGTTTTAAAGGAGGTGTCTTGTCGTCTCGTTTGGCTCGGTGCTTCACCCCCCCTCTTCTCTCTAACAGCTCCAGCTACTGGACATCTGGCCTGGACTTTGACAAGGAGCAGTGCATTGCCACAGCGCTCACATCCATATCCGAGGCTTCCACAATGTCCCGGCGTAGCCTCCGGATACACTCTACCACGGGTCACTATGGAGATGAAAGCCTGCTGGACTCAGCCCCCAGCCTAGGCTTCAACGCCTCCTACAGCGCTGGAGGCGCCAGTCGCAGAGACGCCATCCAGTCAGTCACTGCATCGGGGATTAGTTATTGCATTATAGGAAGTCACACACTTGGGTTCAGGTTTTAACTATACAACTTCTTCCAGCTTTTTATTATTATTTTGCTCTCTCCCTCTACCTCCACACAATATTCCCTCGCTCCAGGGCAATTAAGAGCAGGCGGACTCAGTCTCTGCTCCAGACCCCCAGGAAGAGTGCCCAGGGCCAGGCCCACAACAGCAGCCTCCACAGCTGTGCTGCCAGCGATGCTTCTCTGCTCTCCTCTATGCTGGACGAGTCCTGCATCCAGGAGAGGACACTGGTCGACAACTTCTGGGGTGAGCATACACACACTCACAGACGCGCTCACACACAATGACATGGAAGTGTATCCTCGCCCATGTGATTGTTTCACAGTGTCAACGTTTCCCTCTGTCCTGTAGGATTGGATGAGGAGGCTGAACTCCAAGGTAATAGGCTTGTTTGCTGGCTGATATGTTTTTGCCTCAATCATACAATGTTAACTTATTAGTATGTTTGCTAATGATCTTTCTCTCCTCTCTTTGACTCGGACCATGCTAGACCAAACCATAGTGCTTCAAACTAACGGAGAGACCTCAGCCCAGACCCAGACATCCATGGTCAACGGTTACTTCTGTACTGTCCACACAGACGGGCAGGGACCCCTCACTACCTACCCCTCTGCTTCCTCCTCTTCCAAGTACATCACTTCCTCTTCTACGGCAGCCCTTGCCCGCCCGGCCATCAGTGAGCACGCTCAGACTACAGGCCCCGCCTCCTCAGCCTTGTCCCCGCCCCCCACAATCTACAGTAGAGACAAGAGCCGCAAGACCAAGACAGGTGAAGAGGGCGGGGGGTGGGGTGGGGGTGGGGGGGTGCTTGAATCAGAAAGAGGCCAGTAGACTGGCTAGAACACTCTCTGAGAGACAGATTCAGAAATAAAGAGACATGATTTGACTCAGGTGTGTCCTGCATTGGAAGTTGGTTTGATCTAGTGTCTAGCTGGGTCTAATAATTTGCCCTCCTTTGTTATTGTTTTATGTTTCATACTGGCGTTAAGACATGCACTTATGAACACAAAACTGCTGTTCAATGCTACCATACATCATTCTTCATACCAGGACTCCTAGCATCCGTGTGGATCCTGAGTGTGTACATGTGGAACAGGGCAGCAGCCTGCATGGTTTCTCTCTTCTCTCTGCTCCTCCACCAGCTGACCAGAGAGGGCACAGGTAGCAGCTGCAGGGCCCAGGGCCCAAACCCCTAGCCAAACTCTTACCCTCCCCGTCTCCTGTCCTCCAGCACAAGCCTCAGTAGGGCTCCATCACAGCACTGGCCTTCTCTCTCTGTCTCTCTGTCTCTGTCTGTCTGTCCTGCAGCTCAGGAATGACCTCCACAGAGAACTTTCCAGAACTCTTAACTCACAGCCCTCCTTCCATTGTTCTGTAGCACCTGCACTGGAAGGGCCACAAACACTTGGATGGAGTCTCACCTTAAAGGCACATAGATACTCACTCTTTTTAGGTGTGGGTGTGTGTTGTTTCGCAGTTACTATTCCTGCAGTATAACTTTGTCTGGGATTTACCATGTGTGTATGCCTAGGGAAATCACTTGGTGTGGGTCAGTAAATCTCCACAATGGTCATCTCCTCCTTGTCAAAACTGATAATAACTCAACTTAGAAAGACCTACACTGTCTGCTTACTGAACATGGTTAATGTTACTCCCTTTCTCCTACTTTTTTCTTTCCTTCATCCTCTGGCTCTCTTTTACAGGTGTGCTGTACGCAGTGTGCTCCATGTGTCTAAAGTACAGCAGAAGAGCTGCAGCCTCCACAGTGTCAGTGTCGACTGTAGTCTTGCAGTGTGCAGTGGCGTTGGCCTCTGCTGCCTTGCAGGTTGCTGTGCTCAGGTGGAGCCATGGGGCCCAGACAAGGCATGGAACAGTAGTAGACAACGGTAGTCGTTTACAATATACTAACCCCCATTGATGCCTCTCACGCTCAGCTGGGTTATTCATGGATCCCCATTCATGGTCTAGGGGAAGGTGTGGAGGTGGTGTTTTCGCTCTGCTCGGCATGGTCCTCTTGTCCTTTGCACTGGAGTGTGAACTCCACTGTCCCTGTCTAACCCTTTCTGACTTTTTTTCCCTTTACCTCCCTACTTACTAGCTGTTTAGTATTTTGATGTCTCTTACTCGGATGTCACAACAGCTGGGTTTCCCTATCAAACAAATGGACGCCTTTTACTTTGCCTGTCGCCTTGGTAACATGCAAATGGTGTTGTGGCATTTGTTTTCTCTCCCTACTTTTGAAACTCCATTCACTGTTCATCCTCAGCACAGGTGAAGGGGATACTGGGATTTGACTGGACTTTTAAACTTGGACTTAACCTCTCTCGCTCTCTCTCTGTCTCTTATACAGATGCTCACAGCAGTTCCTGTGGAAGTATGAACGTGAAGGAGCTGGAGGCTGAAGAGGGACACCTGGATCTGAACGGACCTCTGTGTAAGTGTGCCGTGTCTGTCAGCCGGGTGACTCATGAGGGGTCTAGGCTAATGGAGGATTTGACACCATGGCTAAGAGGGAGGGAGAGAGACGATCCATTTGAGATGTGTTCACTATGAGGGATGTGATTGGAATCTGAGCTTTGGTGCGTATCATTCTGTCCTGGCTGTCCGTCCCTGCTCCTTTACTGTTGTTCCCCACAGGTGATGACTGCAAAGAAAAACACCGCATGGATTCACATGCAGCCTGTGCATCTTCATCTATTTGGTTGTCCAGGTCACTCTGCCTGTTGGGGCCATTGTGGATCATCATTGCTTACACAGGTCACCAACCTAAACTAACCCCCTTTTAGCCTATCCCGACACACTTTTTACAAACTCAAACTGGTCGGATCAACACCAGACAGCCTTGGAAACTACTAACTAGTCATGGCAATCCATTGAACTTCATGTCACTGTTGAGTGAAGAGATTACCGGAATGTTTTTGCTCACATCGTTGGTTCCCCAGGGTCCTGCCTGCTGTTGATTGGTCAAAAAGTGGGCATTGCCAGCGGGGCAATAACGCAAAGGCTGATGTTGGCTGCCCTGTCCCCATTGGCTGCCCTGTCCCCAGGTTATCATCCTACAACTTATTTAACCAACCCCTTTCATACCCTCCAGATAGCTGTCAGGCAGACTCTTCCCTTGTGTTCCCCCTTTAACATCCTCTTCTCTCTCCGCATGTGGAATCTTGCCTGCTTGTGGCTGCATAACCTGTAAATGGGGCCTTAATGAGGAACCCCCCATCCTAGCTTTTACAGTCCCTCTGCTGGACAGTTTGTGTGGTGGTTCTTAGTGAAGGGTGGGTCACCTTGGAGGGCTCATGTGCTTTAGCATGCCCTGTGTCACTGTCTCTCCCTCAGTAAGTTTAGGTTGACCTCTCGACATGATCCATCTGTCTAACTGGTGTATCCCTCCCCCTTCGCTGTGTTGTGTGTTATTCTAATGCCTTGCACTCCTTGCTGTATGGTTCACCTACAAATGCTCTAAGTCTACACCATGTTACACAATATGTAGGTTTATAGCGGTATTGCTGGATTAACATGACGCTTTAAAAAGACAATACAGTTAAACTGGAAACTCGTCAGGGTTTAGCCTACAACTTGTCAAGCAGCTCTGCATCTGGGGGTTTAATCAGAGGCTCACCTGGAATATAAGGCCTCCTTATCTCCCTGCTTCTGAGGGCACTTTCATACTTAAGATTCCTAATGATGGAACACAGCCTTCTACCTTCCCTGAGTAATCCCCTCCTTGCCCTGCCTTTACCATGTGTGTGTGCCCACAGGGAAGGCAGCGACGGGTGTATTCCGGTGGCTAAGGACCGGATGGTATCATCTCATCACGCTCATGTCCTTTCTCAATGGGTTTGTCTTGACACGGTGAGTCCTGGCCTTCACATAGACCGTGCCTGATTCTTAAACCAGCTAGTGACTGAAACTCCTCATTCGCCGTTAAGAGCTGGTGCGTTTTTTGGTTTTGTCAGGTGTCTTCCCAGGCTGCTTAAACTGCTTCTGCTGCCGTGCCTACTACTTGTGGGTATGTGTCTTACCTGCCGCTATCCAGACTTGAAAGGCTGCCCCCGTAGCCTAACAGTAGCATACTGTTGACTCGCTCCCTCTCTGTCTCTGTCTCATTCTGGGTATGTGATATACAGCTCGTGTGCGTCTCTCTACAGCTGTGTGGTGTTGGGGACCCTCAAGCTTGCTGTCTGGCCTGCCAGCCTTCAGCATGACAGAGTGGGTGCCAGCCAGCCTCTCCGTCCCCAGAGACGGACACACACCCAGGGCTGCCCTCTTCACAGCTCCCCCGTCAGAGCCACACGTAAGGGTCGTTGTGTTTACCAACATGCATGGAGGCGGTGCGATGTCATCTGGGACGTCAAGCATGTACAGTATCAAAACGGCATATACAGTAGATGTATGCATTAAGCCCCTTGATGAGGTGTGTGTGTGTCTTGGCGTCTCTTTGCACGCGTTCACCCCTCCTGTGGTCGTTTTCTGCCAGCAGGAAGAGGGCTCCGTGTCCTCCCTCCACTCTGAGCGCCTAGCCCGGCTGGAGGAGAGCCTATCCAAGCTGTGGGAGCATGTGGAGGGGGGAGGCCAGAGGATGGAGCAGCAGCACGGGGAGGTGATGGGACTCTACCAGGCCCTCCAGGAGCAGCTCCCCTCTCAGGCAGAAGGGGGCAGCCTGGAGCCCTGGGTGTCCAGGCTGCTGGAGGACCGGCTGGTGAGACTCAGGGCAGAGATGGCGGAGGAAGAGTCTGCCCACAGGGAACAGGTGAGGCTGGAGGAGCCAAAGACCATCACACCAGCAAACATGGGTCATATTGGGTGGTGTCTAAGCAGTTATTTATAGCTGTGTGTTTTCTCTTTCATAGCATTACCTGTTTTTTTTCTCCTCCTCCCCCCCCCCCCCCCCCCCCCCCCCCCCTCCCTTCCTCTACCACCCGGTCTTCCTCTGTCTCTCCTGCCTCTCCTAGTCTCAGCAGCAGGAGGTTAGGAGCTCTCGTCTGGATCAAATGGAGCTCCTGCTGCAAGCCCTCAGTCTCAAAACAGAGGTACACACACACACACTTTCACACAGAGGTACACACACACTTTCAAGTCCTGGAATTAAATCCTTGATTCGTAGTAATATGTTTGCTGTCAACTGGGGTTTTTTCTTTAGGAGGTACAGAAGAGACAAGAGACAATGACACCTCCTTCAGTATTTGCTCCAGTATCTACACCATCACCTCCACTTGTACCTGTTCCAGACATGTAAGTTAGTAAAACTTTGGATTTCTAAATGTATCTCCCGAGTTCTAAGTTATGAAGTTTAGAATGGTCTCTGGATCTGTTTTACCTTAAGCGTGGACCGCGATTCCCATGATGCTTTGCTGGCAGAAGTGCAAAGGCTGGAGCTTGTGCTGGTCGGCATCAGAGAGGACCTGCAGGGGGTGATGGGATGTCAGGGCAGATGTGGCCAGCTGGACTCCCTCCAGGACACAGTGAGTTACAAACACAAGGCAGTCCTCAAGGTCAACGCCAGGTGGCTGACATAGACAGCGAAGGCTCATCTCTATCTTCTGTCAGGTTTCAGCGCAGGTGTCAGACCAGGTGCGTCAAGAGCTCCGGAGCCTGTTCTACGGCAGTCAGAAGGACCCACCTGAAGACCCCCACTCTTCTGAGCCAGGTTCTGGGGAGACAGAACTGCCCGACTCCCTGCTGCTGTGGCTGTCTGAACGCTACGTGAGCGGGGCTGACCTGCAGGCCTCGCTGGCCTCCTTGGAGCTGCGCATCCTGCAGAACGTCAGTGTGCAGCTGCAGCACGACCACGGCAGCCAGCAGGGGCCCTGCACACAGAGCCTCACCCAGACCGTGCTGCAGACCGTGGGAGCTGCAGGGGCCACCCAGGTGACGGAGGAGGTGGGTGTCTATGGTGATCTGGTGTCACCTTTTTGAAAACTTGAAGCTTACATGAGCATGATGCGTTTTCTTGTCTTTACTGTTTACTATGGCCTCTGAGCGCACCTTCTCCTCTTACCCTAGGAAGTGCAGCTGATTGTGAGAAATGCCCTGAAGTTATACTCCGAGGATCGGACAGGCCTGGTGGACTATGCCCTTGAGTCTGGAGGTGAGGTGACTGGACCCTGACCCAAGTGACTGCTGAGATGGGTGTGACCTGCTTGGGTTGTTTACATTAATGTTTGAACTCTGAGATACCACAGGTTTAATGTGTGACACGTTAACCACCTAGACATGACCACCTCGAAACATTGCAACAATATTTTAGTTGTGTGTGTGTGTGTGTGTGTGTGTGCAGGTGGCAGCATCATGAGCACTCGCTGTTCAGAGACCTACGAGACCAAGACGGCTCTGATGAGTCTGTTTGGCCTGCCGCTCTGGTACTTCTCCCAGTCTCCTCGAGTCGTCATTCAGGTAGCGCTCCGATCGACGTGACCCCCTGGGAAACGGCTTCAGTGCTTTTGGTGTTTGGTGGTACCTAATGCTTGTGATGATCATTCTTTTGTAACCTCCATCTTGATCACATTGTTCTCACTCTCTCTAGCCTGACATCAATCCAGGGAACTGCTGGGCATTCCGAGGCTCCAGTGGTTACCTGGTGATCCGCCTCTCCATGAAGATCCGCCCCTCTGCCTTCTCAATGGAGCACATCCCCAAAGCCCTGTCCCCAACAGGACGGATCAGCAGCGCCCCACGCCAGTTCACTGTCTACGTAAGACTCATTCACCATTATCTTTTAAACTCTTGTTGCTTGACAAAGGATTCAAATCATCGTAATTTATATTTGAACTGTTTAACACCGCTATTGTTTGCCAGGGCCTGGATGATGAGAGCCAGGAGAGGGGGAAGTTATTAGGCAACTACACCTATGTGGAGGATGGAGATGCACTGCAGACTTACCCTGTCTCTGTAAGTGTACAAGCATTGGCTTAGGACCTATTCTGTGTCAAGTACACCACTCTGCCTTAGTAAATACTCTCTGCTGTCAAATCTGAAATGTACTCTCAGATTCTTAACTGAATGCCTTGTTTGTTCTGTCCACAGGAAGTGAATGTCGATGCCTACCAGATCGTTGAGGTGCGGGTGCTGTCCAACTGGGGCCATCAGGAGTACACCTGCCTGTACCGTGTCAGAGTACATGGAGAGCCCGTTTAAAACGGAGCAGGTCATAGACTGGTATTGGTAAATCTTTTGGTGTTCCAATTCTAATGACTTGTCATGGGTGCCTAGTATCTGCCTTCGTGTTCATTATGCAAACAAGGAATGTGTTTGAAAGAGTTTGGGTGAACACACAAACACACTGACACCATTGGTTCTTTAGCTCTGTAGATAAGATGCACTGTATTTGTAACTGTATTGGTTAAATGTTTCAACCAAACTTCCCTCTGTCTTCATTCAATTGGAGTTGTGTAGGAGACCAAAAATAGATGGATGTCGTTGGGCCCTTACAGCTCAATGTGAAGGTATTCTTTACCATACTATCCATTTGGACACAAAAACCACTGGAGGAATGTAACTTAAACGCTGTCAATAGTTTTGTCTTTTTAAAAGTCTACAAATATCAGTGTTGCTTTGAATTGTACATTATGCTGAACTTGTCAAATGTAATTTTACTTTAATAATTTGTTTTTAAAGGAAGGAATTGCACAAAAGTAATAAGAAAATGCACTGATTGTAGGGCATACTGTAATATTGTTAATTGTTTATCACAACCCAATATAGATAAACTGCAAGTGCCCAGTTATAAATATTTTATTTATTTCTGTATTTTTCAGTTATTGAAATAAGAATCTGTATTTTTGTACATTATTTTCAGACAGTTTAAATGTGTTGTAAAGATACGGGTTTTTATATTTTATTTTGTACATGGTTGCATTTGAAAATGTTATAATAAAGTTCTTACTTTTATGACTGTTGCATTGCTATTGAAAATTGAAAATACTATTCTATATGTGCTGTATTTGTATAGACTCGCAGGCCAAAGTTAAGATAATGGTAAAACAGTTTGGGATAGATGGGAAAAGTATTGAGGCATAAAAACATAGTTTAGAAGTGAAATAAATGATTTTGGCCACAGAGGAAACAACGTGACACCATGGTAACCACAACTAACTACGGCAAGCTGAATATGCCAAATCAATTTCAGCACATTCGTTTCCTATCCTGTCAACGTTTGGTTGGGACGAGAGTTGCTGCTGGGAACAAACAATGATGTCGGAGCAGGAGGCTCTGAAGTGCTCCAGCGCAAGGAATCGTGGTGGTGTGCAGAGAGTTGAAGGGAAACTGCGAGCCAGTGTAGAAAAGGGGGATTACTATGAGGCGCATCAGATGTATAGGACCTTATTTTTTAGGTAAGTTTTGTTAATTTGCTGTGGTTAGCCCGTTTAATGTCTCAGTTGGCTTCAGGGCCTGCCTGTTCCAGATCATTCTGCTTGTCAACACAATTGACTGTGATTGGTAGACTCATGGTATTGTCCCACCCTCTTGGACATGTTCTGCGATTTGTTTGGGCAGTCTGCATGTCAATGACTCAAAGTCACCGGAGAATGCTAGGCATCGACGTTTGAGCTAGCCAGCTAGCTGTAGTTAAAAGCTAGCTGTCAAGCTAGCTCGCAGCAATCTAAACACAACGATATACTAATGGCAATCATGTCCGTGATGTCGAATATGTGGACAGCCGATTTTAGCCAAACCCCAGTTTATGACAACCTGGCTGGTAACCTTTGTGTTTATCATAATTAGCTAGCAAGCTCAGCCTAGAAAGCTGGTAGCAGGATGTGGTTTGCCAGTCCAGTGGCCCGGCCTGTGCATAGTCATTACCTAGCTAGTACATTATGGTTTTGTAGCTGATAGCCATCTTCGGGATAGTTAATGTGAGTGCTAGCATCAAGCTACATTTGAAAATGGTCATAGGTACTGACTATCGTATCTACAGTAGTATATTCGTTATTCGTATATTCGTTTCGTTTATCTAGTTACAACTAACTAGATAGTTGCCTAGCTTACAATATTATTTGATCCAGTAGCGTGTCAGTGACATTATGTGTCTGCAAACAGGTATGTGTCACAGACCAAACATGCAGAAGCACGGGAGTTGATGTACAATGGCGCCTTGCTCTTCTTCAGCTATAACCAGGTATTTAAATTCGGCCTAGTTTTGCCAAATAATTGCTCGAGTTTAATATAATTAGCTTACCAGTAGCAAATTCAGTCAGATAATTTTTTTATAATTACTATTGTAGAAGGAAAGCAGACCTATAATGCCTTGCAGGTTTTGCTGTAAATATGCAACTTTGTAAGAGGTGTCTCACTCACAGCAAAACAGTGCAGCAGACCTGTCCATGTTGGTACTAGAGTCTCTGGAGAAATCTGAGGCTAAGGTAGAGGATGAAGATTTAGGTGAGTTGCACCGCATGGTTTATGTTAACTGATGGAGGAAATGGGGACCCATATGTGGTGGCATTCTGTTGTTGACTGTGTTTTTATCATTATTATTGTGTCTTGTTTCAGAGCATCTGGCAAAGCTTTTTAGCTTGATGGATCCTAACTCCCCAGAGCGAGTAGCATTTGTGTCCCGTGCCCTCAAATGGTCGACAGGAGGCTCTGGAAAGCTGGGGCATCCAAAACTACACCAGCTCCTGGCTGTCACTCTGTGGAAGGGTATGGACCAGCAATGAGTTGCCTGAAACAGACACAAATATATCCGATACCATGCACAATAATTTGGTGACTACAGAGAATTAGGAATGGCATAATGTGTTGTTGTAAGAGTAAGTTTGGCAAGACTAGAGCATGCACTGGTGTAGGACTGGGGTTGATTGCCATTAGCTGTAAGCTAAGGCTTCTTAACAATGTTCTACCAAAGACCATGTTTTCATGTGTCCAGAGCAAAACTACAGTGAATCTCGCTACCACTTCCTCCACTCGTCTGATGGGGAGGGCTGTGCCAAGATGCTGGTGGAGTACTCTTCATCCCGGGGCTTCCGGAGCGAGGTGGACATGTTTGTGGCGCAGGCCGTCCTACAGTAAGTCTGTCTGTGTCAGCAGCAAGCAAACAGTCCTTATAACCAGCCAGCACGATCTGCTGTGCTCTTCCACTTGCTAACAGGCTTTGCCCTGTCTCCTCTGTTTCCCCCTGCCTGTCTATCCGGTCCTCCATCCCTACAGGTTCCTCTGTCTAAAGAACAAGAACAGTGCATCTGTGGTGTTCACTACATACACACAGAAACACCCGTCTATAGAGAAAGGCCCTCCCTTTGTCCAGCCTCTGCTCAACTTCATCTGGTTCCTCCTGTTGGCAGTGGACGGGTAAGACTGGCCACCACCACCCCACATACTTTTACCTCTGTTCTTCTGCTAAACCCGCCGTCTGAAATAACAAACTGGTCCTCCAAGAATCCCTGTCTCGTGTTGGTAGTGGTGGGGAAAGTATTGGTGACCTTTGTCCTCCCAACTCTTCTTCTGTGGTGTTGTGTTGCCCCGTACAGAGGGAAGTTAACAGTGTTCACGGTGCTGTGTGAGCAGTACCAGCCCTCCCTGAAGAGGGACCCTATGTATAATGAGGTGAGTTAGCAGGAGAGTCTGCTGCCGGTCATGGCCTGTGTCAGTAGCAGGGGCTGGTTGATTACCCCATTGGTTAACTGTAATTTTTTGTTTTTGTTCCCCTTTGCCATTGTATTGCTGCTGCACCAGTATCTCGACAGAATAGGACAGCTCTTCTTTGGGGTGCCGCCAAAACAGTCCTCGTCATATGGTGGGCTGCTAGGTGAGTGCTTTTATAATTTTTCTTTTTTTTTCTGTAGACCATCAAAAAACATTAGAATAAGTCAACTCCATAAATAGTTAGCGGTGGCTTGTTGGGATCTGGATAAACTGGTAAAGATGTGTGTGAACTCGGTCTGTCCCTTGGCCGTTCTACCAGGTAACCTGCTGAACAGCCTGATGGGATCAGGTGACGACGAGGAGGGGGAGGAAGCACAAGAGGACAGCAGCCCTATCGAGCTGGACTGAGAGCAGCGGAGCACCAGAGGCGGGCTGAACCCTCTCCCCACCCCGCCTCTTCCCAGAGGTGTTACAAAGGCGTGCAGGTTCCCCGTCCCTCAACACTCAACCCCAGATTGCAGATGGTCCAACCATCCCATCACAAACAGAACATTCAGCTGCCCAAACCTTCCCTCCTCCCAGTACTGCCTGGACTGCGCCAAATTGCAAACTCTTCTATTTCCGTTTTGAGCTAGTATTATTATATAATATTTGTTTTCATCGTTTTGTTTCTTTTAGTGTTTGGACATTTTCAGTGTAGGGGTATGGTTTCAAAAGTGGCAGCTGTCATCCCTCCATCTTTCCCGTTCTCCTTTTTGGGCTTTGTTCGTTTCTTTCATTTACACGGACAGAGAGACACAATGGCTCCGTTTTCATCATTTCTGTTATAAATGTACTCAGTAACCCTGCCCTTTTGATTCTTGTAGTGAAGGCTGTCTATGTCTCTGTGGCAACCATGGCAACCACCATGGGCGCTGGTGGAAGTTTGTATTACAGAGTTATTATTAACTTGTTGTCCATGTAAATGTTCAATAACAATAATCATTGTGCTAAGGCGATGGGATGAAATGCATGGTCGAGAGTCTGTGGAGAGACTTCATTATCTATTATACAGCTGTCAGCTTGTTTAGAACTGGGCTGCATCCAGGACGCTGTCGTGTTCACGGCGGTTCACGTCCTGTAGGAAGTCCTGAGAAACCGGACTGATCACTTCACATCTGTTACCACATGGGAGACTGACTACATGTTTGTTCAGATCGACACAAGTGAATATGTATACAAACCAGGCATGGTCGGATCGTATACCCTGTGTCCGTAGGAGTGTATGCAGTGTGTGTGTGCGTGCGAGAATGTGATAACGAATGTCAAAGGCATGCTCATGTGAATGCAAGTCTGTTTGTCTTTTACAGAGGATGCCTTCTACTCCCTTAACATTACATTTTCACTTGGTTTAAAGCAGTTGACTGCTCTATTGTTTTTGATCCAAATGTTAGTTAAAACCAGAATGAACAAATTTAACTTAATAAAATCATCCCTGTTGTATAACAATTTTGTATGAAATTATCCCGGGAAGGTTGTTCATTATACCTGCTTTTATTTCATGTATATTCCTTTATTCCAACATACAGTAGAATTGTTTTGCAAAACATATTGTATTCTTCAAGCCTGTCTTCAGACAGTATCCTGCTTATATCTCAGTGTAGAGTTTTCAGTAGTCATAACCTCATGGATTCACATTGACGAGGGGGACAATTGTGTTGTGTGACGAATACAGGTTTTTCACTTTTGTGTTGGTCTGTCTTGAAAATAAAATTACTTTAGAAGTTGTGGGTGAATCTCCCAATAAACATATTACATCGTGTGGAGATTTTGTGACATGACAACCATGTGACGTCCATGTCAAGATAAGGGTATCATTGTACTATCTTACAACTACAAGCATTGGTTCAATGCACTAGCTTACCACCAGACAAAACAGGTAGCCTAACAGCATTAACGAGCCGTGAATGTACAAGTCCTTACTGTATGTGAGCTGTGTGTGTGTGTGTGTGTGTTGGGTGTGCAAAATGTCTAAGAACAAAGTTGGCATACAATTCTGACCAAAGGCTATTACACCTAGGCTCTGGCTGACCAAGCCAGCATGTTGATCAATCATACCATTTTGTTTTTGATAATTTCATGTGAATGCAAATGGGGGTTGTTTGCCTTTGAAATATCACTACTTGAGTAAATAAACACAACTAATGAATATCTTCTGTCTCCAAGTTGGCTCTCCTTCACCCCCTCTGCTGGACACAGTGGAGGATGCACCACAACTAAAACATTTGCCCAGAAAAATCATGTTTCATTTGTTTTACTGATTTTACATCCAGACTTGATCATTTAGAAAATGTTAGTGCAGCATGAAGATACATCAATTCATACAAATACATAAACAAGAACACTGAAGTACAAAGAAGCTTAATGGCACGATATGAATTATCAAATATTTATAAGGCTAGTATATTTTTAAATACAATGACAATATAGCAGGTACAATCGCCGTGCATGTTTCTGTGAATCTAGGAAAGGCATGCCAGGAAACATGGCCCGCCCGCCCTCCTGTGCTCAGGTTCCCTGTTGTTCAGGTGCGTGTCTGCAAGGTGAGTCTCTGGACCATGTCTGAGATGTGGGCCATATCTAGCTGCTGGCCCTGGTGCTTGATGAAGTCCAGAGTTCGCACCTGCCCCAAACACACACACAGGCACACGCACAAAGCAAAATCAAAAAGAATCGTGGAAACAACATCATCTGCCAAACCAGCAGAGCTGGAACAACCTACAGTAGAAACAGTACGCAGATGACGCCAACTGTAGAACCAAAACATGTGTTTGTTAAAGGCGAGGAGCATACGCGTGTCTTACGGAGGTGCGTGTGTCGCAATGGCCATGCTTGTGGCTGAGGTTCCACAGGTTAACGGCCAGCTGGTTGAGCTTGTTGTTCCTTAGGTCTCCATGGGCCAGCATGTAGCCGAATAGGGAGAAGGCCAGGCTACCCTGACGACGAACACCCTGGACAGAGTCACCACAGGAGAGGGGTTAGATGTCGATAAAAATAAGTAAAGAGCAGACATACAGAAAGATAAATAGAGGAGTATAAACAGTAAGAGATGGTTCATGGTCTTTCTGAGAGCCACATTCCTACCTCCTCTCTCCCCAGGGTCTTCAGGTGGTCCAGCACCTGGCCAATCAGAGTCTCACACAGCTTGTTGATCTCAGCCACAAACTTGGGATCTCCTCCGTACAGGGTCTCATTCGAGTCCACTGAGACAGAGACAAGGTAGGCGTTAACTCAAATAACAGTGACCTCCCTGTGTGATTGTGTGTGTGTGTGTGTGTGATATACCTTTTGGGATAGAGTAGAGGTAGCTCTCCTGGCTCATGGCCGCCAGCAGGGGTAGAGCGCTGATGTAGACACGGATCTTAGCATCACCGCTGTCATCCCAAGTGTAGTCCTGTACCATATTCAGCAGACCTCGCACCAGATATAACACCCCCTGCTCTGGGTGGTCCTACTCACACACACACACACGCACACACACAACTATTTTTTTATATTCTCAGTTACAATGTCTCTCTCTATTAACAGGATGTGTCACTAAGCTGATGAGATGAGGGACCCTGCTGGGTTACCGGGACGACAAGAAGCGTGGACAGGAAGTTGTTGATGAAGTCGAGCAGGAAGCTCTCGGAGGAGCGCTGCTTGCCCTCGATGCTGATGCTGCGCGGAACCTCAGGAAGCACGCTCACCGCCGCTTTCAGGAACGCGTCGGCTGAGAGACATAAGAAAAGAAAGAAGAAAGGATGAGAGCGAGAGTGAGAGAAACACCTAGTGAGTGATTGATTGACAGAGGGATTAAGACAAGGTGTGCCGAAGGGAGAAGACCCAATATAATTCAGTCGCGTGCTCAGCCCAATCAACTCACCCTGGGAAAAACACTGGTTGGCCAGAGCCACCTGTCCTGACAGCAGGTACAGGTTGAGACGACTGAAGATGCTGGTGAGGGATGGAATGGTGATAAAACTGTAGGCAGCACATGCCTGACAGAAAGAGAGGGAAAAAGACAAGAGGGAGCGAGAAGGAAGGAAGAACATGCTTCTGTTACACACACGGTCCAGTACTTTTTGAAGGGACCATAAAGTCAGGTAGGGTAGGGATGTAGCCGAGAATCTGACCCTGACAAAGGCAGCTGTCTTGCGGGAGTGATTCCCCCTCATCACACGCCTGGTCTCCATGGCCAACTGGTTAACCGTCTGAGAATAAAACACACACACATTTAGCTTGATGTCAGTACAGTAACTTGGTTACACACACAAACACACACACACAGAGGTCTGCATTCCTCACATGTATGAGCTGCACCAGGACAGGCTCCAGGTTGCAAAAGGTAGCTCTGGCCTCCACACAGAAACTCAACTGCTGCTCAAAGTCCCGACCAAACGACACCTGGGGAAAGAAAGAGACAGTTTGGAAAACTACAAAAAAAATTGTACACTTAATGGGAATGGCAGTAAAAATTGAAAAAGTTATAGAGTAGTGTGTGTCTAGACCACAGGCAGCAGAGAGACTAACCATGCGGATGAAACCATTGATCAGCAGTGCCAGAGATCTCTTTTCATCCTCCAGAGTCAGAGCACTGAGGGACAAAGACAATTACTTGGTAATTGATAACACACAAACACACACACACACACAGACAGACACACGGCTGGACCTACTTGACCGAGTCGTGCATGGTCTTGCAGACGTGCAACAGAGCGTTGAGGATGACCGGGTCTCTGGTGGGCTCCAACTGGTGTCTGATTGGACAGAGACAACAATCACATATGGTGTTGCCGGGCAGAAACACTCGGGAACGTGAGGTTTGGCCCTGGGCCTAGATCAGATCCTATACCTACACATTACATTACTTTGTCTAATAAGTCTATTGTACTTGTGAGTGGTTGGATCTGCTGTGCTTTAGTGTTAGGTGGGTCTGCACATACTTGATGAAGACCTCCATGATGGACTTGCAGACCTCCACCCTGACGCTGTCCTTCTGGAACATGTCTAGGAAAGGCAGGAAACGCTCCTGAAGGTAACAGCAGGTAAACAGGAAGTAAACAAACAAACAAACAAAAAAAGGTCACAACAGACAAGTTAGAACAAAGCTACAAAAATGATACGTAAAACTTCAGCTGATGTTTTACATGATATCTTACCATGGAGAAGAGGACTGAGAAGTCCGTAAAGTAGGTGAGGATCTTCCTGATCACAGACTGCAACTGTGAACCCACACAAACATGAATGATTGGTTTAGCTCATCATCAACCATACTTATCAATCAATGGGCCACACTTTAGGTACAGTGTTTACCTGTGAATAGGCATCCTCAAAAGCACGGTCTGGGGTCATGTGTCTGATGATGTCAGAGAGAACTGTGTTGACCTCACGTTTCTAGGGACAGAAGGAGTAATGGCTGTTATTATATTATGAGTTTACACATTATGAAGTCTGACTCTTCTGCTCTCAATCTTGGATTCCACTCACAGTGAAGTTACGACAGGTAAACTCCACCCAGATCTCGGCACAGTTTATGTAGTCCTGAGAAGAGGAGACACATGAAAACCACGTATGGATGGTCTTCACTCAAAATAAATGTTTTATTTGCACAGTATTGTAGATTTCTGTTAAACAGTGTACCTGGGGACTGCGGACTTTAGTGATGACCTTCCAGGCCTCGTTGAGGATGGGCAGTCTCTCAGGCTCCGAAGGGTCTGCACAGGCAAGACTTCGACCTAACGAGCCAAACAACAGGTGCTGTGGGAGAACACAGAGGATGGAGGGATGGTGAGGAGAGGGCAATGGAAAGAGAAAAAGAGAGAGGAGAAACAAGAAGACAGAATGTGGCTTGCAGATACATGGTCAATAATGTTTACCTTATTTAGATTCTAACCCAAAGTATGGGTTGAACCCTGTGCCTGCGTCGTAACAGTGATGTCACTGACCTTGGGGAAACCCGCCTCGTCACATTCTTTGATCATGCCGATAAAGTCTGTTGCCCTTGTCGCCACAAACTCCGCCCTGAACGCCCACATCACCGAGTTCAGAAGCAAGGCACTGTGAACAATAAGGATATGGATCAGACATGGAAACCCCTTACTATTACGCTATTCCGGTCACAGTCCTATCCTCTACCCTAGCCTCCTCACATGCAGCCCCCCAGGTCCTACGACATCATCTGAGACTCACTTGTTTCCCAGCTTCTTGCACCTCTCCATCATCTCAGTCAGCAGAGCCTGAAACACAGCAGCTAGTTAGGACGATGAGCAGCATGGAGCAGTTGCATCATGCGTTTGTGTGTGTGTGTTTACCTCTGGTGCCTTGTAGGCAACACACTGGAGGATCCAGTTGATGGCAGGTGAGTAGAGGGTGAGGTAGACAGGGACCTCCACCCTCTGCAGAACCAACTGGTTTTGAACACTGTCCCCGTGGATCTGACGGAAGGTTTCCAGGAGATCAAAGAAGTTCTTGTTCAGGCTGTCCCTCAGCTGAGGCGCCACTTCCATCCCCACCTGACCGCACACAGGCACAGGGGTTGGTCAAACGAGAAGAATATGTAATGCAGTCTGGGCATTAACAGAATTACTCTCATTCTCGAAGGAGACCAGTCTTTCAATGCATCTCAGTACCCTTACAACCATACGTTTTAGCTTGGTAAATACTACATACATACACGTATATATATACACGTATATGTATATACATAGTATATAGTATGGTAGTGTGGGTATTGGGACACACCCTGTCTTACCCTGCAGAGGTAGGCCCTGGCATAGACAGCCACAAGGGGGTCTCCTATGCCCCGGATCATGGCTGTGAGACGAGGAAGCGTCTCTTGGATACCCCTGAGGAGACAGAGGGAGAGTTTGAAAGAATGGAAAGAAGAAGTTAAGCGAGAGTGAAGAAGCTAATTCACGTTAAAACAACTCTTTAGTAGAAAGAATATGCCTAGGATTTTTTTTTTCTGGTAAAGGTAGGTGACCAACTCACGATTTGGTCAGGAAACGGTTACATTTTAAGATGGCCGCCTCAACATATCTGTTCAAGCACAGTCAAAGATTCAACTAGTACATTAAATAGAGTAAATGTATATGAATAGGACTTGTGTGTTTGGACGGTGGAATGGAATAACAGCATGTTAGAGGATACAGTCGAGGGATGAGTTCCCTAATGGAGGCAATCTTGAAGAACCAGTTGAGACAGGTCTCCTTGGCAGTGTCGTTCACTTCATCAGCAGTGAAAGAGTCTAGAAAGTACAGGGTAGGATGAGTAGATGTATCAGATGGAGGAAGAGAGTCAGGGCTACAAAAGACAGACCTAAAAAGAGACAGAAAAGATGGCTGGTGGGTCAAACCTGACAGGGGTCGAGGGTCAGAGCACATTGACCAGATTCTGTCATACACCAGCTTCCCTGCAACAGAGAATTAACATTTAGTCAATCTCTGTTTGATGACAATCAGCAAACATAACTTAGTTGTGATACAATAGACAGTAATGCACTAATATGTTTCTATCAAATTCCATGCTTTGACAAATGAACTGAAGGGAGGTGTGAGTTCTCACCAAATGTGTCCAGGATGTCAGTAATGAGGACAAACTTGCTGGGGTAAAACTGGATGACTGAGGTGTCCGAAAGCAGCTTGGAGCACTGGGAAGAAATGGTTGACAAAATACTACAGAATGAGTATTAACATCTAAAACATCTCATAAAATTTACTGTTTTCGAACACGCACATGAGAGGTTCCAAAAGAAACAAAACATCTTAACTTGGTCAGAATAACTGAACATTTTACAAAACTTTAGGTGCGATTCACACCTGGATAACAATCTTCAGGGCCTTGACCTTCTGGTCTGAGGACCAAGCCTCCTTCAGGTTCTGGTTGAGTTCTTCGATGCGGTTGACATAGTCCTGCTGGGACAGGTTCAGAAGCTCCCTCTGGGAGCCCTGAAAGAAAAACACACACATTCAACTCTGACAGCTCTTATCTCTCTGTCTGGATCGTCTACCCTATGTTTACCATGTTCAACCCTCCCTCCAACTCACTTCTTCCAGGTCATCCAGCTCCTCAAGACGGGTGCGCACCTTCTCTGAGACAGCGGAGGAGCCGGGACTAGGAGCCTTACCTGGGAACCAAGACAAGGACGCCAGAAGATGGATTATGGCTACAAGTAGGCTCCATCAGAGAGCCTTAAATGCAGGAAAGCCTCTTTCAAATGAAGTTATGGAATGGGTTATGGGACTTTAGTTAGTGGCCTCACCTTTGTCAGAGCCCATGTATAGATTCTGCAAGAAAACAAGAAAGCATGTATCCATTGTTATGTTTTCATCCCAGAGATGGCTACCTAAGTATCTTGTTCTCTATAAGGTGTACTAACCCATGTAATATCTAGACAGACTCACAATGGAGAGTTTCTCATTGGTGGTAAACCTGGCCAGGATCTCTCCACGTTTGGATGACCAGGGCTCAAAGTTTATGCCCACATCTTCCTCTTGTTCCTTCTCCCTCCTCTTTCTCCCCAAATCCTTAATAAGAGACACAGAAAGTAAGGTTGAAGAGCAAGACAAAGTGATTATATTTTTTTCATCATGAATGACTAAGGAGTAAGGACCTATGAACCATAACAAATGTATACAGGCTAGCTGTCTTGTCTGACTATGTGTATTAACCTGCTCAGCGGTGTATTTAACTGTCTGTCTGTCTCAACTGATCAACCAGTTTTTATCAGCCTTTGGCTCCCTGCCCTTCCAGGCCAGTATACTCACTCCGGTGGAGCTGCTGTGTGACAGGGTGGGGGTCTCACTGGCAGCTGCAAACATGGACAGGGGATCTGTTCCGTCCAACATGGAGCTCAATGGATCCAGGGCCACAGAGCTGGAGGACGAGGAAGAGGAGGATGTGCTACCTTTACGCCCCCCACGACGTGACTTCCCTGAGTCTGTCACCTGAGTGGGGAGCAAAGGATGAGCTGTTGACTGAAGTTTCCGTTTTACGAAGGTCTGAAAACGTTAACTGTCTGGTATTATCTGGAAATGATTCATTGATGATAATCGTAAGTAGGCCTATGCAATTTTCGAAAGGAAGGTAGATTGACATGGTGCTGTGTATATTACTCACTGTAATGGGTTTGAGGGGATGATAGTCGCCGAACTCCACAGGCAAGACCTCCAGACGACAGCTCTGTAGCTCGGCGTCATATTTGCGGCTACGAGAATGCCTAACGTAGAAAAAAAAAACTGCTGTAACCACAGTATATGACAACAATTCACGACAAAGTATATTTACGTTTCATAGCAGCACAGTAAAACGTCGTTTGCAGCGGAATGCATTCCCATGTAACATCAATCTCGATTACATGTGTATAGTGATACGTTTATACCAATGAACTCCATGCTAAAAAGATTTTAAGACTACATTTCCAGATTTATAATGAGAAAAGATGTACATACCACTGAACCGCAGCCATTTTTATTCAGTCATATGACGACTCCTGGTCGGGTAAACTTCCGGGATTGTGTTCCAACTTTGGGGAAACGTGATATTTCTATTATATGTTGGCCTATTTAACTTTTAACTTTCAGACAGATACTTTAAATGAGAGACAACAACGTATTGTACATAGAGATAATGAAGAGATGATCAGAGTTAGATAAGGAGATATTTCAGTATAGAGGAAAAACGACATGTCCCAGAATGCAACGCTCATCTGTCAAAGGCAAGCAGTAGCAAGAGCAGGGCTGGAGCTAGGGCAACCCCGCTCAACAACCAAAAATCTTGGATGCAGAGGAGCCTGTATTTCTAATGACTTTAGTATCCATGCATTTTATTTAACTGGATCTTTTGGTTTTACAAGGTATGTAGCTTGCCACTGGTCACTTCATTTTTAATGACAGCTAGCTCACTAGTAGTGCTAGCTAGAAAGCCAATGTGGCAATGTTAGCTAGGCTACCTATTGCTTTACTTAGCGAGTGACTAGTAGCTAGGCAGGATGTGTTCATGTCTATGTGATATTGCTAGCATCTTCGCAAGATGATAACATTGCATGCATGCAACAAGCATGATTGGGCCAGTTAGAAGACAGAAAACCATCCCTGAAGGGCTGTGTTGACTTCACTGCACTGGGCTTGGCACTTGCAAGGCTGATGTAGCTTAGTCTTTAGGTGAGATGGCTGGAGGACAGCAAAGCTTATTACACTGGTGAGCAGCAGGGGACGATCACTTAACTGCGGCTTTATAGTGTTGTTATGGAGACTGCTCTCTCAATGCAACCCTCCTCTCTTTCTCTGCTCTGCCACCCGAATCAGATTAATGACATTTTTATACTTCTTAAAATAAAACTACCAGGCCTCTACTTTGAAGGGTGGAAAATTCAACTAATGGATTCAGTGCTGACTGACTTTTGTTTTGTTAAAGTGTGATTTAATTTACATTACTAGCACAATAGACTTGTAAACCTGGCATGAGCCAGAAGGAGACGGGAGGAGCCAGTTGATTTAACTGGATGCCTCTCATCCTAGTCAGGCTATGTGGCATATGCTGTCACAGCATGCCAGTCAAAGCTAATGATTATTCACTGACATGGCCTGGGGACGTTCTTTAATTTCTGTCATTATATCTTTTGTGAGCAACTGTGTCTCTGCCCTATTGTTAACATAGGGGGCAGTGCTGTTGACCAAATGCCTGCTTAGTAGGGCTGAGGGAAAAAATGGTTTTATAACAATGAGTTTACTAAAATGCAAGAAAAACTATACATTTCAAGGTTTCAATGCAGTGGGATTTTTTTCTTCAACACTTAACTACCTATTGCAGTCAAATAGAAACAAGTAACACTAAACAGCAAACTGGAATAAAATGTAAGCATATATTGAATCGAAATTAGATTAAAAATGGATTTAAAAAAAATTAAATACATTTTTAATCGAATCGTGACCCCAGATTCGATTTGCATCGAATCGAGAGGTACCACAAGATTCCCGCACCTACTCCTTCCACATTACGGTGAAGGCCCAGCTGTTCTAACTAATAATTGATACTACTATTCTGGAGAACGTAAACAAGGCTGCCATTTTTATCAGTGAAACCAATACTCACTTTCATGAAATGATGCCTGGATCAAGTAACCACATATTCCTCTTCTAAGAAATGCATCCCTCTTTTTCGTTCCTACAGGGTTACTTGTTTTGCATTTCCCCTCTGCATTTCTAAGAAGAGGTTGGCCACAGAACCTGTATGGCTAATGAATTATTGAAGGTATATGTTTTTAGAGAGTGGAGATGTTACCTGAGAGCCCTTGTCCTATTTTCGAGGCACTTTTGGACACAGTCCTGTGCTGTTTTCAATCACCATGATGACGAGGATGGTGCCAATGGTGCAGGTTGATAAGATGCGTGTGTGTGCAGATGCATCTCGTGAAGGCTTCGGTTCCAAGCCAAGTTTTTGCCTTGTGGAAACCTGGGTCGCTTTTATTCTCCGCTCAGGGGTCCTTTGACAGGTGAGATGGGCAGACTGCGTGGCTGAGGGATTGTGGGCAGGGCATCTGGTTCAGGTTCAAATTAAGGTTGGCAAAGCCTGGGCGCTTCGCCAGTCAAGTCTTCAGTTCAGTTAGAGTTCCGTTCGAGATGACGACGGTGTCCTTTCCTGAAGGGACAGACTAACCACCATGGCATCATCACCAGAGATGGGGATCAAGCTGCGCCATGACGAACTGCTGTTTCTGGCGGCATGTGTGTGTAATTTCTGGTGTGTGTGTCTGTGTGTGTGTGTGTGCGTAGAAGGCGGCAGGGGGATGCGTAGCAGCTGGAGGTGGCAGTTCTCCAGGGCCATGCGTCTGCTCCTGCGCTGGTGCCGTCTGTGCCCCAGGAGAGGGGTCGGCGGTGCCTCCAAGCCTAAGAGGAAGCTCCAGGAACTGTGGAGCTACTTCAAGCTGCTCCTCAAGTCACTATATTTCAACAGCCTGTCCAACTCTGACACCCTCCTGGACTGTGTGTTTGAGCCTGTGTACTGGATAGTGGACCATGTCACTCGCTGGTTTGGTGTGGTGAGTGGACTTGATTTATTCAGATTGGAGTTGATTGTACTTTTTACCTCCAAAAATCGATTCCTTCAGCAAGCTTTAGCTAGCAAACTAGCTGTACCTTCTCTATCATGAATACACGGGACACCCCCAATTTTCTAATCTTTTCTTTCTCCTGTCTTCCTCCTCGTTTCTCTCCTCCAGGTATTTGTAACGTTGGTGATTCTCCTCACTGGCTCCGTCCTGGTCATTGTCTACCTCTTTGTGTTGCCCATCATCCTTAGCACCTACCCTCTCCAGTGGATTGTCTGGCACCTGAGTTATGGCCACTGGATCCTCACCATGGTCCTCTTCCACTATTACAAGGCCACCACTACCTCTGCAGGACACCCTCCTAAGGTGCCTTTCCTAATGCCTGCTGAAAATAAACTCCTAGGCAGGATGGATTAAAGTTTTCCTTGAAAAGCCTAAGCCCAGCTATCTTACCTTCAGGATTGTTCTTCTGTAGCTCCAGTGCCCTTCATTGATAATGAACTGTTTTGAAAACCTTTTCACACATCAAAGGACCATTTTGGACCATTTTGATTGTATTTGTACAAATAAATACCAATGAGACAGGGGACTGTGTGTATGAGATTAACACCTTGTTTTGTTGTGTTGCCTCTTAGGAGAAGACTGACATCCCATCAGTGTCTATCTGTAAGAAATGCATCGTTCCCAAGCCAGCTAGGACCCACCACTGTAGCATCTGCAACACGTAAGGACCAAACTCTGATCATACTCAATTCTAATGGGCAAAACGTAATGTGTAAACATGTCAATTTGTTAGTAGTTTAGTGGGTGGTAAAATGCTGATGTTTATTCTTCTATTGTACAGGTGTGTTCTGAAGATGGACCACCACTGCCGTATCCTTATACTGTAAAGATCACAGATTCATCACTTTCATGTTACCACACTGAGATGGCTTGACCTGATGCTCTGTGTTGCCGTTGCCTTAACCATGAACCCAGCCTGGCTAAACAACTGTGTGGGGCACTTCAACCATCGCTACTTCTTCTGTTTCTGCTTGTACATGACACTAGGTTGTATGTACTGCAGCGTCAGCTGCAAAGAAATGTTCATAGAGGCTTACAATGCTGTGGAGGTGAGTGGTGATAGCTAACAGCAAAGAATGACAGGGTGTAAAAAAAAAAAAAAAAAAAAAAAAAAAAACTGTACATACATGAGAGAAACTTAACAGCTGAAGTTTCTGTATGCACAGTAAAAGAGCTCGTCCATTGTCAAAATATATTTTCGACTTCATGCCTTGTAATTGAATGCTCAACATGAACAAGGTATTTAGTTATTTGACTGTTTGATCGGGGTCTGTCTGACACTTCTCTGCAACATTCCCTGTCTGGACTATATGCAGGTTCTGTCTCCATCTGCCTCGTCTCCTGTCAGTTCCATAGAGCAACACGAGGAGTTTCATATAGGCCAGTGAAAGGCCATACATTCTGATCGAGATGTGTGAAGATCAGGAGATCGTTAAAGCAGTTCTCAGCACTGCATGTTCTTTTATGTTGATGTTTCAGTTCCAGTCAGTGTTTATCTTCAAGTGGTTAGACTGTTGGTATGCAAACAACTGAAGCCCTTGGACACACAACCAGTTCAACTGTCTCTTTCAGAAAGCCTCCAAGCTACAAATAACATCTTCTTGCCCCCTGGCTGAACTTAAACAATGAAGGGTTTACATAGAACTTTATGGTCTGAACAGAGATTGATATTGTCTGTATTATATTGTTCATATTATCGTCCAACGTTCGACTTTGCACCAACATCCTGTGCTGCTCTGCCGTTAGAGCCACAGAAGTGTGGAGGCGGAGCTAAAAGGAGAGACTGTGACTGGGATTGGTCTGCTCCTTAACCTGATTCACACACAGGTAGTGATTGGTTAGGTAGAAAAGCCGTCATAGTAGACTAGTAAACAAGTGTCAAATGGCAGCGCTTCTATAAACTTGGTCATGGGCCATAGGCAGTAGTCCAGTAGTGTACTGTAGTGCTAACTAGCTCTTGCTGGATTTTAATCACAACCCTGTTTGCTCAACCATCTGTGTTTGCACTTTGCAAGATGTGTACCTGTAGAACAGTTCTCATCATTCTCCTGTCCTCCACAGAGCTACTACCAGACCCCGCCCCCTCCTTACAGCTTCAGGGAGAGGCTTGTTCACAAGTGTGTCATCTTTGTCTGGGTGCTAACCAGGTCAGCCATTTTGTAGTGCTAAAAGGCTTCATCTTTCAAGGGATGTCTTTTTTTAATGGAAATGTAAAAATACAGTATTGTAAAATTGTCCTGGTTACATTATTAGTATGAATATTTTGTGTACCAGTATCTACATAGTGGACAGGGTGTATGGGAGAACATCATAAATTCATCATTTCCGAGATGAGAGATTGACCTGCACAGTGTCCTCCCTGCAGCTCGGTGGCAGTAGCCCTGGGGGGGCTGACCCTGTGGCATGCCATCCTCATCACCCACGGAGAGACCAGCATCGAGAGACACATCAACCGCAAAGAGGCCAAACGCCTGAAGGAGAGCGGGAAGGTGAGGTTCGCTGGGGCCTGTTTTAGGAGACTGTGGACTTCTACTGCTGTGACGTTCCCTTATCTGATTGGAGTTGATCTCACCCATCCAGACATGCTAATCTGGCAGTCAGTCTGATAACTTGGCTTAGCAGGAGAAAGCTTTGAAAATAAGCCTTGATTCAAGCACACCAGGAAATATTCTTAACCTCCTTTTCTCTACTTTAGGTGTTCAAAAATCCTTACCACCATGGCAGACTAAACAACTGGAAGGTGCTGTTAGGAGTGGAGAAGACAAGGTATGTAGTAGAAGTTTCATTTAATTGTGTTTATACAAAAGCCAGGATGTAGCTACTGTAGCTATCCCTTCCTTCTGGTTATCTTGCAGAAAGCGAAGTAAGAAGATATGTTGAAGCCAGAAACTCATTTCTTCTTTGTTGGTTTTCTTTCTCAGTCATTGGCTCACCCGGGTCCTCCTGCCATCCAGCCATCCTCCCCATGAAGATGGCATTGTATGGGATTACACTCCTATGAGGAAAGACCCCATGGCCATCTGACCCCCTACATGACCTCTCCTATCAGACTCTGTACCCACCCTTACTCTCTGGACAGCTGCTGGTCAGCCTTGGAGGCCCACACCCTCTCAGCCTCATGTTCCTCTTTCGGGCCCCAACAGGGAGGCCCGCTGTGGGGTAACCTAGGACTCTGCCCCCTGGGCACATCATGGTTTTATTCTTTGCACTCCTCTGACTATCGTCACGTCAATGTGAAACCACAGGTCCTGTCTTTTCAACTATTGTAAGTCTGTGTTGGTGGAATCTTGACCCTTTTCAGGGTTTGTTTTTTGTACTGGTTAGACCATTGACAATGTAACGTGTTTTAAAATGTACTGAGTAGACAAAATGTGTTGTTTTTGACAGAAGGGTGCCAAAGAAGAGCTTTATCTACAAGGCCTTAGTTAAACAGGATGACCCATTGGATTGACTTAACCATTAATACATAGCTTAGAGGTTTACTGACTAGAGATGATGAGTTTACAGTAGTTTTTTGGTGCTGCTGTAATCAAACAAGATCTTTGATATGTGCTTTTTGTCATCAGAGATTGGTTTCAGTTGAATATTGGCACTATTGATAAGTTTTATTGAATTAGTCTTAGACTTTTTGGAAAATTATGTACTCATTGCTAGTGTAACTTAATTTATGTCTTAACCTTAACATGTCTATGTACTGCAGCCAGCACAAAAGAAAACCTCTGAGCATCACTAGGCAATTTGTTGAATTATGGGCATACGCAGTCAAACTTGCCATAATGATGGTTAAGGTTGCCATAGTGATGGATAGTGATGGACAGCTGTGACCTGATCAAAAGGAGCTGTGCTCCGTTGTTTGACTCTGCATATGTTATCATTGCTTTTATAAACATATTTGATATCTTAAGTTTTCTTACAACTTTTTACATTTCCCATGTCATTTTTATAAAAAGAATCAACCACAATTTATACAATTACAAACAATGTTTTATTGACAGGTTAACTTAAAAGATATTTAAATATTGTCCACATATATCCTTGGCATAGGTTTTTGTGAAGTTCGGACCTTGGGACCAGTGAGACTGAAAGACAACGAACAACCCTTGACCACCTACAAACATCTTTTGTTCTTAAATTCAGAATACAAGTCTCAAGGTTTCTGTAAAAAGGGATTCCTTTGACAACTATAATCAAGGCTTTTGTTACAGGAAGTCATCCAATGAACAATTGTAAATAGTGCACCACTTTGGATGATTGGCAAGTTCGTAGTGGCATTCATTCTGCGTCATCTTAATTCTAAACATAACGTCTTCAATATGGTTAGATATTCAAATCAAGTTAAAATGAACTTAGAGCTTTTGAACCGGTTCGGACCTCAGGATATACACACTGTTCATAAATCATCTACCCAATCACACATTCAGCCATATGAGAAACACATCTGTGTAAATCAATACATTTCCTTTTCCTTTAAATCACACATTTACCTAAACAACACCCAATCCTGCCCTTTCCCCAAAGAGAGGCTGCTGTGTCAGTGCCCTGCTTGGTTCAGTGCAGCTCCTAGTCTGAGGTCGAGCTGGCCATCATGCCGCCCTGCATGTCCAGGCCAATCAGAGCTCACCGAGGTCAGACCTTCGCTTCACGGCACTCCAGACAGATATGTGACGCATAGAGCACACGTGACGCATAGAGCACACACCTCTAGTCTACATCACAGACACTCATATATACAATCTAGGCAGCACATTCCTATCTGAAGGTGCCATGAGGGCCAACTCTCCTGGACTCCAGGCTCTTGGTCAGTGGAACTCGTCTCACGTTTGTCAGGGTAGAAGCAGTCCAAAAATGAGATGTGGAGAAGCTTGTGGCGGGGGTGTGAGTTGGAGGGATTAGAGGTGGTGGTGGGGTGAGGATCCAGAGAGGGCCATGTTGCCCAGGGTCTTGAGTCTAGTTCCTGGGCCACCCAGCTTGGACACAGGCTGTCTCTCCCTCCTCACCACCTTTGGATGTGGTTGGGGTGTGTGGTGGACTGGAGGGAGAGGTCATTCACCTGCCCCCTGGACTTCCCAGTAAGAACCTATAGAAGACAGACAGTTACCTGATACCGAAAGTCTAGTGGGGTGTGAACAAGATAAACAGCAACACGTCATCCACCATTTTCACTGTGTTGATGTAGCTTATCACTATCGATAGACCCGCACCTCCTTGCCGAGCGCCGGCCTCTACTGCTAACTACTCACCACTCTCCACGGGCCTTTACGGCCTCGCTTCTGACCAGCCTCTTGTTGTCACCAAGGGGGGCTGCGAGGGCACGAAGCACCCTGGTACGGAATGGCATCACCTGGCACCAGGGGGCAAGGGGAGGAGCTATTAACGACTGTGTCATAACCTGCCGTGGGGGCGTTATTCAGGTGAACGGGTGACATCAGGAACGTTGACATCGTGACTCGGAACCAAAATGAGAGCGAGTCTTACCTCGTGTTCGGGGAAGCGGGAGACGGCATGGATACACCGCAGTGAGGCGATACGCACTTTCTGTGATAGGACAGAGACCGTCAGAAAGGCTCTTCCATCCAACACAGGCATGAAGAGTTAAGTGTGTGTGTGTGTAGCCCCTACCATGGCCGGGCTGGAGGTGAGAGCCAGCAGGCGTGAGACCAGAGCCTCCAGTTGGGTGACCAGGGCAGAGGGGGGGTCTAGCAGGACAGGCTGCAGGCAGGACAGGGTAGACAGCTGGACGCCTTGGTCAGGACACGACAGGGCCTCCAGCAGCAGGGGCAGGAGCTGGAAGCACACAAGTCAAAGAAGTGAAAACATGAAAAGAAACCAAAGCCGCTAATCAGGAACGAGGAACGTCATGCGTTCTGGATCTTTTTCTCCCCCACGTTCTACTTAGTAGTTGTGTTTGACAGCAAGTTCAACAACTCTACAACCAGACCTACTGTTCACTCTGGTCACTCACCGCAGGAAGCTCTGAGAGCTGGACCTGTCTGGGCAGGTTGTTGACGATGTGGGACAGAGCCTTCAGATAGCAAGACTTCTTCTCTGGTGGAGTGAGAGAAATGGGGCGGAGATTGAAATACACAGTATGACATACAGTTACAAATCATGTATTTCTCATTACGGATGATGGTATAGGTGGCGGATGGATAACGCCTGTTGTTGGTACCTGCTGGGGCAGAGTTAAAGCCCTGGACCAGCTTGGCAGAGTTCTCGGTGAAGAAGCGCTGGCGGTACATGATGCGCACGTCCGCGTGGCACCCGCGGTTCAGAATGTCCACGGAGTCACTCATGAGGAGAGAGAAGCCGTCGGCCGCCAAGGTCCCCAGCTCAGAGTCGCTGAGCAGGGAGAAGAGCTGAGGGCGAGACACATAGGGTCACTGGAGTGTGAGTGTGTACGCACCCTGGTTTGTGTGTAACTGCGGGTCTGTCTTAGCATGTGTTTAGGCCTACGTGTGAGTGTCCTGGGTTGCTGGTGTCTAAGCGTGTGAGCACATGTGTGTGTGTGTGAGTGTGTGTGTTTCGAGTGCGAGTACAGCGAGCCGTTACCTTGTCCGTCAGGGTGGTTGACAGAGGGTGGTATCTCAGCAGCAGAGCCTTGGCCACCTGGAGACAACACGAGCATTCATACACTGGCATGAACCCAGCCCTAGCTACAGCGGCATCGCAGCACAATGGACAGCAGGTCCTCAGAGAGACGCTCACGGGCTCAGACACAAGGTCAGTTCACAGTGATGAAAATCTCTGTTCCGCTGCCAAACGGAAAGGGATCCTAATGCCCTGGCTGGGCATTGTTCCATTTCTGGCTGTGCAGTGGCAGTCAATGATGTGTCTGTGCAAGGCCACACAGAGGGAAATGGAACAAGACATATGAGTTTGTAGTGGTGTGGGCTGGTACGGGTCCGGAGGCCCAGAGAAGACACTCACCCACAGCAACAGAGTGAGAGCCTGTGTGTGCTGAGGAGAGGAGGGGGAGTCCAGCTCTGAACACACTCTCTTCATGGTCCTCTCTATCAATGACTCCAGGGAGTCACCTGTAACACACACACACCAAGACAGACAGAGACAGAGAGACAGAGAGAAAGTGAATACAGATTCACCTCAGAAACCTCTAATTTCTTCACAGCCATGTCACAACCTTGAGACTTGTCTCAAGTCTCAAAAGTTCACGACACACGTGACAAGCCGTAAGGCCCCCACTCACAGCCTCCTGGACAGTTACCTGGAGGGGATTTGTTGACTAGGCCTGCGTAGCACTTGGCAGCAGAGGTGTAGGACAGAGGGTGATTGTTGCTACAGCTCAGCTCCTCCAGCTCAGCCAGCAGTCTGTCCATCTGGGGCACCTCCACCTGCACGCACACACACACACAACATGAAGGACTACATCTACCAGGAAACAAGTTATGAACTGCCTTTGTGTCATTCTATAGCATGTGAGGATGGAGTCGGGAGGCGTGGGGACTAGCGGACTCACACTCCTGGGCAGAGAGCAGACACAGGCCATGAGTAGACACACCATCTGGGACTGGCTCCAATACTGGCTCTGTTTCTGGAAGACAATGGCGCCATGCATCATTCAGTACCATGAACACGAACACACGGATGAAAAAAAGCCCACAGGCGTGCTCACCTTGAGGAGCTGGATGTGGTCAGGAAAGGCATTGTCAGGCAGGAAGGAGACGTCCCCATCCAGGAAGAGAGATACTGCCCTGGATGCAGTCTGACTGGCCAGTCTGTTGACATGGTCGTGAGATCAAGGGAGTCAGACAAGGAAGGAGTGATTATGAGAAAGAGAGAGACACACAAAGTGTGTACTCACGCGGGCTGTAGCCTGGCACAGGTGGTGCTAATGACAGGGACCATTGCTAAAATAATAGACTCCTCCACCAGAGGACTACGAGGACCAGCATGCCCTTCACCTGCGCACAACAGAGGAGATCATTGATGTTAGATTCTGATTGGATTCAAAACAGTTCACAGCTCAACGACTCCCTTGATTCCTCTTAGTCACTCCTTATATAAATGCATGTAACTAACTACTCTCTTTTGAGAGGAAAAGGCGAGGGCAGAGGATGAAAAGTTGAAAGGTTTACCTTGCAGGGCTGCTTGTAAGGCCAGTCCCAGCAGGCGCGGAATGATGATGTCATGGAAGACGTGACTGGTCTCCTCTGTGTCCTGCGCCTGCTCTGCTATCCTCTGCAGACTGTGACACACCGACACCACCTCCTCTGACGAGAAACAGCCAGAGCCTGGAGGCATCGTCATCGTCAACAAAAATCCTCCTCTTCGCGTGTTATACTGAGTCGCACAATATGTGGTGATGTGCCTGTGTGCGTGTGTATTTTAGATACCTGTGTGTGCGGAGCTTAAAACCTGCAGCAGGACTGGGGTGCTCTCCTGGACCACACTGGGCTGAGACGACACCGCTGCCAGCGCTGAGACACACCGCTGACGCACTGCATGCTGGGATGGCTCCTGGGACAGAGTGGAGCCATCACCTAGGGCCATGGGCTCTAAAGGCAGGACAGGGAGATTGGTTACCTCAGGTATTTATCTTGTTATATTAGCTATTGTTGAAACAGGCCTGGGGTTAATTGCAGCAAGAAGGGAAATCTATTTGAAGGCATTGTCCTTTCATACAGATTTAACCAGAAAACAGGAGAGAACCTGTAAATATCTGGTCCTTTAGATGAGGCACCATGTTGGTGATGAAGGCAGCAGGGTGGAGCTTGGCTAAGGATCCTGCACAGTCCATCACTGCTACACTGAAGGCCCACAGAGACAGACAGTGTGAGAGAAGACAGAGAGAGAGGAGAAGAATGATGTTGTCATGGTGTTTTGTCATCAGAACCTCTTACAGAACCAGAGCCCACACACACAGAGACTAGGTCTCACCTGACTGTGGCATCAGCTTCTTCCAGAACAAGCCTGGTCAGGTGAGCTACAGCCTGCTCCACATCTGCCTGCTGCAACAGACCTGGGGGACAGGACAGAGAAGAGAGGGAAGATGGGAGAGAGGGGACAATGGAGGGGAGAGGGATACGGGAGGAGAGGGGAAGGGGGGGAATAAGGAAGAGCAGAGTAAGAGGAGACATTCCCTTATTTTAGCTGAGAAACAGATGTGGAGTCTACTTAACGGCTGTGTTCGTATGAGCTGGTGTAAACGAAGGACTAGTCACCTGTGTGCTGGGCCAGTGCAGTGAGTACGCGCGTGGCCGTAACCTGGAGCCCTGCGTTGCTCTCTGTCAGCGCTGAGAACACTACACTGCAGAGAGACGCACGGAAGTCATTCAGTACACTCTCATCTAGGAGGGGAGGAGAGGGAGAGACAGACAGACAGACAGACAGACAGAGACAGGGAGAGAGACAGGGAAAGAGAAAGTGAGAGAAAGAGAGAGAGACAGGAACGGAGACAGACAGGAGGGAGCAGAAACAGGGAGGGAGAAAGGCAAAAGGGGCAGAAAAGGACATGAGACAGGTTAATGCAGTAATCAAGTCAAACAGCTACAAATCAGAAATCTCAGAGCCTTTGGGAGAACAAGCTTAGTTATAAAGAACAGAAAACAGTGCAGCATTTTTATCATTCCAAAACTATGATTTGTGATTAAAAGTGTTCTCGTGCTTGGCTGGGCAAGTTCTAACAGTGTTCATCCCCAGAGACTTCTCTGAGGTCCTGCCACATGAGTCACTGGTAGAACACATTACACAGCCAGAGGCTTCTGTAAGGGTATAAAGAGAGAAAATGAACTTGATACAAGGTAAGGGGAGCAACACCACCCACCTTCCGTGTTTAACTGGCCAATCTTGGACGGCTGGACAAAGCCCTGTACCACCTCGAGCAGGGTGCGCCTATGAGCACACTACAGATTGGAGGGGCGGGGGGGAGGTCACATGATTAGCATCAGACAAAGCCAAAATTGTCACTGACTTAACCATTTGAAACAGATGTGTTGCCCCTACCTGGGTGCGGTTGTTGTACTGCTCAATGAGGGAGGGCATGACGGCGGCGGCCACCCTGTAGCTGGCCCTGTAGGAGGCGCTAGAGGCAGCCTGCAGCAGCTTGGCACTGGGCCACACCAGCTTGAGGTCCGGCTCACTCAGGTGGTGCTCGCAATCTGCATGGAGGAGACATGAGGCGCGTGTGTGGGTGGAGGGTCCTGGTGGTCTGGCACGCAGGAAGGCTGGTTACTTTGTGTTAGCATCCATCTGCACTCAGCTGCCGCTGTAGAGGAGCCGTATAGCCCTCACTTCCTCTCGAAGTGCAAACCTCCTCTGCAGTACACAACACCTCAAAACCACATTTGGTGCAGAGCGTGTTCCCTCCCCCGGTCTCTGTGTCTGGGACAGGCAGAGACACTAGCTACCTTTGATGACCTGATCCAGAAAGACATTGAGGGAGTCTTCAGAGTCAGAGTTGAGAACGGAGCGAGACAGACAGGAAGTCAGAGCACTGAGAGCTGATAGGCCGGTGGACTCCACTCTCTCGCTGGCTGTCTGGAACACCTACGAGGTGGAGTTGGGGAAACAATTACAACCCAGCTGCATGGAGGTCAAAGGTGCTTTAACCTTACACTTCTAACGTAGACCCACAGTTCCTGGATTAGTTTACACACTGACAATTGTTGTTAGAATAAGTTAATAAGAATAAGGTAGAATAAGAATATTCTGGTTCTTCTGAAGTGTACCTCTCTGCGTAGCGAGGACCACAGCCCTGGGAGGAACTCTGCCAGATCCTTATACTCATACACAGACGCACAGGCGCTCTGCAACACAGATGCCAAACACATCACGAGCCTCATGGGCACCAGAGACAGACTGTTGGGTGGTATTCGGTGGTTGAGGCATAGGATGTTTGAGGCTGAAGCTTGTTCTCACCAGAGTCTGTAAGGAGTCCAGTTTGGCACTCTGAACATCCGAGTCCAGCTTCTCGATGATCAGGGGCAACAGAAACTGGAGATGCAAATTGTAAAAATACTAACAAATCATATCTATGCAGCTCAAACCCACAAGCACGCTGGCGCAAACAATTGCACACCCTTTTTCTTTGCCTTTGTTTAATTTCCTTACACACACACATTACAAATCAATGGCTGTATTGTTGATTCATATTCTATAGATCTCTTCAGCTGTAGCAGCTACTGCAGTCTTGGCTACAGACTTTTTTTCTTCTCCTGCCCTGCCCTTCCTCTCTCTTTTTCTACACCAGTCTCTTTGGCTCTGCTTTTCACTCATACATAGCTTGTATCCCATTTACATCTCTATAGTCTGGGCACTGTGTCCCTGTCCTGACCTCTGCAAAGCTGGGGGTCCCAGTCAGCACCGCCCTCAGGGTCAAAATCAGCTCCTCCTTGGTGATACCATGGGGGTCGTTGGGAGGCTAGACACACAGACACACACAGACACACACACACACAGACAGACACACACACACAAACCTGGATTGTTATCATGCTACAAGGCATGAAAATAAATGCCCACTTCAAACCAATATCATCATATTCAATTTAAAGACAAAGGGGAAATTCATGAAGTCACAATGAATCTGAGGCTTAGTGAACCTGAGGAGAAACAGTTTCAAGCCATTTTTTGAATTTCAGCCAAGCGGTAGTCTGTTAGTCTACCGGTCCACCGGAACACACAGACAGAGACAGACATGACGTCATTGGCTGATCTGGAGTTAGTACCCAGCAGCTGAGTAAACAGTCACTCACAGGGCTGAAGTCAATGGGGAAGTAGCAGGACGTCACTTCAAACAGCTCCTCTGTGAATTTACCTGAGAACACAGACGCATACACGTCACATTACAGCAACATCCTTAAATATAACTAACACAAATATATTGGTTCAGCCACATCACGTGTTCCAATTTGAACTCTGCTTGGCACGGTGTGTATGTGTGCATGCTCATCTGTGTTTTCACCCATATCGTAATTCCTGTGGATGATATTCCGGGCAATTTGAAAGGCTAACAGGAGGTTGCGTGGGTCCCTTTCCCCATCCATTGATTGGACAAATCCAAATACAAAGTCTGCCCCCAAACCTTTCAACTCTGTGGAATGAAAATGGGACAACAAATGTGAAGTACAGGCACCAAAAGGAAAAGATTAATGAAATATGATTTCCTTTTTCATAGCAGAATACTTGTATACCTTGTTCTCTGGATCCCATGAGGTTGATAAGCATGTTGTAGACATGAGCTCTCTCTGCCAGCATCAGAGACTGACAGAAAAAAAACATACACACACAAACATAATTTTGCTATACATTGCTACTTTACAGTTCGATTATGTTGACTAAATATGTTCAAATCATCTGCAAAATGATTACTTAGCATTACACTTTGTGGAAATTTGTTGTTGTGTTAGTTCTACCCTAAATCCTACCCACCAGGGAAATATAGGCCAGCTGTGTGAGCTTACCTGCACGTGAACGTCCTGAAACAGAGACTTCAGCATAGACACTGCAGACCCAGGAGGCAGCACTGTGCATTTGGTCTGAAAAATGAGCATATGCATGTTATGCCACACACCAACTCTCTTTTTTCATTTTTGCAATTATCTTTATGTCAAATTGCACATATAGAGCAACATTATTCCAAGGAATGAGTTAGCTGAGTTAGTGACTGACCAGTGCTTTCAGTCCCTGTAGGGCATGCGGTGTGATGACATAGTGGTCCTTCAGTCTATTCTCGTAGAAGGCTATAAGAACCTCCACTTTGAGTAGAAAATAAATGATAGTTAACATTTTCAGTTCATGGGTTCACATCATTTAATGCACAAACAGGTAATTAGATAGGTTTGCAAGACATATTTAGGTACCAAATGTATGTGCACAGAGCCTTTCCATGTGTGTGTGTGTGTGTGTGTGTGTGTGTGTGTGTGTGTGTGTGTGTGTGTGTGTGTGTGTGTGAGGGATAACCAAGAAATACAATACAACAGAGTATACAGGGTATAGGGTATAGGGTTTAGAAGCGTAGCGCATAGTACATTAGAATATAAAAGAACAGCAGACCTTCCTGCTCTGAGAGGTCTGCATAGCACTCCTGCAGGACCTGGGAGAGGAGCTGGACTGATCGTGCTCGTGTCTGGGGCTGGGAGCTGGTCAGACTTAGTCTACACAGGGAGGAATGGAGAGGATGGGCACAAGTTGTTTACAGATGCTCAGGCAGACCTTTTTATTCAATTACTCACCAAACATATCATTTAGTGATAGAAGCATAATAGAGAAGCTCTCCCACTGACATTCTGCCAGATACAGAATGCAAATACAAAAGTATGGCATAGGGACTTTTACTGAATATTTAAGAGGCAATGACAATAATATACATATTACCCCAGTGCTTCCACCAGCTGTAGTATTGTGAACTTCCCAGCTTTGATCCCTGATGGAGAAACGACATTTTCATTTTATAATCACTAAAAGTCCTAAATATGATACGGTAGAACTGTTCATCAAGTCAGACTGGATAAGGGGTCGTGGGGATGTAAGGGCCAATAGTCCATTGACAGCTCATTTCAAAAGGCTATAAAGTTAGCTAGCTAGCTAGCAAGCACACTGGCATGTAGGCTATGAAATCTACAGTCAAACATATCTAGCTGACAAAAGAAACTTCCGTAGACAGACTAATATATAAACGGTGCACATATATATGTCAAGCTTAACAGCCCGACGTTAATGTCGATGGCTTGGAAGCATGCGGTTGCATACAGGATGTAGCTTGCTAGCATGCTAGCTACATAGTTTAGCCTGCAGATGGCTATGCTGGCTAGCCTGGCAGATGTCATGCTGGGCTGAGCCTAAATGAACATCAGTCATGCGGCATGTGCGTATAACTGGCTATTGGCTCTCCAAATCTGACCCTCGAATGAAGTGGCTGGATAGATTTGCTACCTGTGGCTGTGTCTTCTGCCTTGCTGTCCTGTTGTCCCGATACAAATTCTTCTACCAAGCCCACTAACAAGGCACTGTCCGCAGCCATCATGAACAGCCTTGGTGGTGGTGGTGGTGGTGGTTCAAACTGAATTGAGCATGCGTAAAAAGTTGTGGCCGTGAGTTTCCCAGCTCTATGATATGATGCTGTTCTCAATAAGTAACATTACAATGTAACGGTTCTGTGTGACAGTCAATGTATGCTCTTTATGTTGACAATGTCAATACAACATTTAGCTTATGTCTGATTTTGATTATCATAATATGTTATTTCATTATTCATCTACATTTAATGTAATGTATGTCATCAAATGAATTAAAATATGTGCTGATATTATAGCGACATATAAACGTGATTGATGTAATTTCATACGATATTTCCATTTATTAGCGAGGATGCTTCACGCTACATCGTGACGTAACATAATTTGACACTTCCAGCCCTGGGCACGCGCAAGCGTGAAAAGTTAATATTACAAAATACCCTCACCAGGAAGGGACCAGGTGGAAATGAGAAAGGCTTGGAAAACTTTCCTCGGCTCATGGACATTTTGCATACAATTCTAAAGTCAAATTTGTGTTTCACCGGGTGTGCCGTTTTCAAGGTGGACACCAGCGCAAGGAAGTTTGTTTACTAGCAGTAGCTTTTCCTATCGTGCGGAGTGCGGACGAGACATAGGTAGCAAGGGAGGTAGCATCATGCTAACGGGCTAACTTGTCTAGTAAGCCTGTTTAAAAACGGTCTTGTAAATTATTATGACATTCATTTCGTAGCTGGCGTTGTAAATGTTTCTGTGCTTGGTATCAGCTCGTTATTCAGCTTGCTCATTGTTCTGCACGTAAAGCTCGGGACTTTTGGAATGTTGGATCGCATGAGACAATAATAAACCACTGTAGCTAGGTAGCATTTGTCTGGCTAGCGAGCTGTAGCTATTTATCATGTTCTTAGCTTGTTGCTGAAATCACCGACAACCAATTCCTGCTGTTAATACAAACCCATTTACCGGGTGTTTGGACTTGGCGATTCTAGTTTATATATTTGGCTAGCAGCGTCAACCATTCATTTTGGAACTAGTGCTCGCTAGCCAGTGGTTGGCATATGATGGGGCCCCTAGTAGCTACATAGTTAGCCAACTGATCATTGCCAGTTAATATGGGAGGATGTGTAGGGAGAGAACGTGAGGACACACAGGGCCATGGCTCATCTCGGAGTGGTGGAAGGGGACACAGGAAACGTGGAGGTAAGAAATTCTGCTGTTTGTCGTCTTATACAAGAAAATTCCCCAGCTATACCAGATCTTCACCTGAGCCTAACTGAGCGGCGCTTTGTTTCAGAAGGGGGACGGCGGCATTTGCCAGTTGGCCTAGCAACAAAATCTAACACCTTGAATTGCAAAATATTTTCCGAATGTAAGCTACTGTCATGTGACTTTACGAGGATTTCAGCCAGCTACAGGCCATCGATTCTTTTCCTCTGAAGTTTGTTCATGCATGTCGGGATCTATGGCTGCAAAATGGTTAATCTCCCCTCCCCCATCGCGCAGGACGAAAATGAAGCATCAGTGCCTTGTTTCCTGTTAACTTACTACCAAGTGCCATCTAAATAAAGAATGAAATGGGCCGAACCACATGTATGCATAGTATGCATAAACGTAGTTAGATCGCTACGTACACAGACACATACCTAGGTTATGGTTATTGAGCCAAATTGGATTTCAGTTTGTGTTCAGTCAGTGCAAGTACATTACCAACAGGGCTGAGCTCTGTAAGGATAACTCTGCAAAGATAAATAGTAGCTGTCATCAATGTTGTGCTCCTTTGCTTTTGTCATGATTGATGACATCTGAATAACATCTGAAGCACTTAGTGTAAATTCATCAGATGGATGGCACTATATAGTTTGAGAGTTGGCAAACATTCTTAAGTTGAGCCATCATTCATAAATAATGATTCAGGGAACCTGACTGAACATCTCTGACATGCAGGCTGACTTTGGTTGTCTCTGACAACCAGTAAAGCCCTGCACTATTCCATTCTCAATGTGGCCTTCTGGAAGCTTTGGTGGTTTGTAAAAAAAATAAAAATAAAGCTTACAAAGCTTGCTCGCTCACCTCAAATCATTACCTCTCTTTGAAGGGTAAACTCATAGTGATCTCAGACCAGGGCCAGTGGATATTGTAACCCAGCAGCTACCTCTCACTGCTAGTGCCTGGTACAGGCAGGCAGAGTAACGGCACTCCCAGGCAGCGGTAATGAGAACAAGTCATATCATGTCCCCAGCATTGTCTGCTCTGCCTGGACTCAGTGCACCAGGCAGGTAGACACACAGACTCGATGTACTCAGTGTTGAAGCAATGTTGATGATATCGTTTTAGAACCCAAATAAGTCAAGACATTTCATCATGCACCTCACTGTAGACTTGGTGTTTTTATAATTACCCTGGCAGCATAACATTTTCATAATTACCTGGCGGCAAAGGTGAAAGAACAGGCTGTTGCCTATTTGTTTTAGCCTGCATGAAGCAGAAAGTTAATTAGGTGTGTGGTTTATTTTTTGCTGCTATTCTACATTGTCCCTCAGAATGGTTTATAGAATGTCTATCGATGGCTAGCCTCTCATGGTGGATATCAACTTGTGAATCTAATAAACATCCTCCTTGCTCCTTCACATTGAAGTTGTATAGCAAGGCAGAAACGTAGGCTAGGTCCATCAGTGTCCAGCTCTTTGAGGTGGGGCTAGCCGATATGGGTCTAGATCTAGGCCAACTTTAATTTTCCAAAATAGCTATGTGGTTGATGGATATTGGACAGGCAACACACAAAGCAGAGTGTGGCTAGGCTTAATCTGTATCACCAGAATGTTGAGGACCAAGACTTTTGGAGTGGGTATGAGATAGATTACTGAGAAATTGCTATTGACAGATGCCTGTTTTCCATTTGGATACAGTTATGTGGAAGTTAGAAATGATTTACTTAGACTAGTAACAAAATAAATAAACCAAAACACTTCCCAATCAATCCTTCCCTTGCTTTGTTTTCAGCCTATGTAGCCTAACCCTACGCTAAATATAGGCTAGCTCCAGTGCAGGTTGAAGTGTCCTAGTCTACTTTAAGGTTTAGTTTAGCCTACATTGCAGATGTAGGCTGGAGGATGGTGAGTGAGTGAGTGACTGCCTACACTGGGAGTTTTTGCTCTCTGGTGAATGAGGCCCGGTGAGGCCTAAGTCCGTTATTTAAAATGTTAAATGACAGCATTTTATGATGTGGTCCTACTTTGGAAACTGTATGCCTATTTCACAAGCATTTCAGTTTTTTTGTTATGTTCTCATAACCTCAAAACATGTAGCAACTGTTACTAGCTCTGTATGACTAACACCCAGCCATGCTGTTGCTTCATGTCTGAAATGTTCCTCTTCTGCAGCAAACTAGGGTCAGTAGACCACCATGCCTTTAAACACTGCTTTTAACACCTACAACATGCAGTTTCCATTTGAATTGTTGGGTCATGTTGACAAAACACCACATTGACCCAGATCTTATGTGCTATAGACATCATCTTTTACCTTTTGTATACCATTGTTCGCTACTCGATCATTACTAATTAATTTGTAAAGCTAGCATATTAGCTACAGCATTCCTTATAGCACACAAGCCCCATCAGCCCCCCCCAGCACCCTTCTCTGAGTGTTACCAGGAAGCCCCAACGTCAGACTTCTATCCAACTCTCCCTGCAAATCCTACACCGGCGCATGTCCTCCCGATTACTCTCTGTAAGCTTGCCTGCACTATAAATAATTTGTTTGGAGGAAAGGTGACCTTTCAGATACTTGGCAAACTGTCTCACGGTTGCGTCTTTCTCCTCCTTAACGATCCCTAGTTGTGTACTGGCCTGGTTGTCAATGGGCACTAAGCAGACTTCAGAGGTTTTGTCTCAACAACGCTCTTTAGAATAACTTTGTGAATCAGCCATCCTTCTCTTTGAGAAAACACTGATTTAATCACTGATGACTGGACTGGTTCCAGCTTTGCTGACAAGGACATGCTTCCAGTCACATACGAAGAGAGTAAAGGAAGTGAGGATGTGTGTTTCAGGAGGTCAGATGGCTGAGCGGTTAGGGAGTCGGTTAGGGAGTTGGGCTATTAATCAGAAGGTTGCCGGTTTGATTCCCGGCCATGCAATATCACGTTGTGTCCTTGGGCGAGGCACTTCACCCGGCTTGCCTCGGGGGAATGTCCCTGTACTTTATTGTAAGTCGCTCTGGATAAGAGCGTCTGCTAAATGACTAAATGTGAATGTTTTGATTGTTCAGACTAGGCCGAGGCCTGCTGTGCTGGATGGAGCTTCAGCTCCTTGAGACCTGTTGTTGTTCTAGCCTGGGATGGTCAGGGCCAAATTCTCACTGTGGTGTGGACTGTAAAACTCAGCTGCCTGACTTTTAACACCTCATCCACTCAGACCCCTCCTTTCATAGCAGCACTGTTAGAACTGTGCTTGTTTCGAGTGTGTCCGTGCGCCTGTGTGAGCGTGCCTCTTAATGTGCCCGCCTGTGCCTTCCCCTTATCTCTACCCTATCACTTATCCCCCTTCTGCAGACGCACGGACGGACAGACAGACAGACAGACCCACAGACAGACAGACCCACGGACAGACAGACCCACGGACAGACAGACCCACGGACAGACAGACCCACGGACAGACAGACCCACGGACAGACAGACCCACGGACAGACAGACCCACGGACCCACAGACAGACAGACCCACAGACAGACAGACCGACAGACCCACAGACAGACAGACAGACAGACAGACAGACCCACAGACAGACAGACAGACAGACAGACAGACAGACAGACAGACCCACAGACAGACCCACAGACAGACCCACAGACAGACCCACAGACAGACAGACCCACAGACAGACAGACCCACAGACAGACAGACAGACCCACAGAGAGACAGACAGACAGACCCACAGACACAGACAGACAGACCCACAGACACAGACAGACCCACAGACAGACAGACAGACCCACAGACAGACCCACAGACAGACCCACAGACAGACCCACAGACAGACAGACCCACAGACAGACAGACCCACAGACAGACCCACCAACCCCCAGAGAGACTGACCAAGTGTTTGGAGAACGTTCTATTTGTCTCCACTAGAGCAATGTTACTTGTCAGTTTAGGTTCTGGGTTTATACGTTTTGTAAAAAAATTGCTGATTGTAGAGAACATACATGTCATCAGTTCAGACTCACCAGTACTAGCTAAGTGTATCTGAGGCATGAAGGTCAGAGGACAAAGTTTATAGTGAAAAAAACAATATAACAGCCAATGTTTTTAAACACTCAGTCAGACACATGACTGCCGTCAGTGCACAACATAGAATACAGCAGGAACACAGCAATTAAAATGTAGATATAATACATGACCAAAAATTGGTCATGTTGATTGCGATCAACATAAGCACAAATCCTTGATTTCCCCTACACAACACTGAGAGCCCATACACCTCCCTCGTCTTCCAGTAGTTGTGAAGCCCAAATTTAGCTTGAATCAACAGGTGAACTGTTGCACCTACAACAAACTTGTATGACTAGAATTCTGTCATGCCATGGAATATGGTCTTGTATACAGTAACTTAAATATGACCGTGATTTAGGTTTTTGTTTTGTAGCCTGTTACGATAATTGCAGTTGGCTGACAGGTAGTTTGACATACACTTGACACACCCAGATGGTAGACCGATCAGTGACTGACAGACCCGGCTAGTGGCAGACCCTCCCCCCCTATCTGATGGTGGATTACACAGGCTGCAGTGTCTGCTAAACCATGTATATTATAGGCACACTAGCCAGCCATGTGCAGTAGCCCAAGTATCTATCCCAACCATCTACCGTGACACTACACTGAAGTGTTTGTCATATAGGGCAATGCTTTTCAGGGTTTCCCGCAGAAAATGTGTAAGTTAAGGTTGTAGGGTGGGGTTTGCTGTCCGACTGGGGGGGGGGGGGGGGGGGGCTGTTTGACATGTAAATAATCTGACTGTCTTCCACTGTTCATGAAGGTGTCATTACTGTACTAGCAGAGTATGCAGACCATATGTTGTGTAAGCTTTACTCATGTATACTGACCCATACGACTGCTATCTAAGCCTTCAGTCAGTGGAGGCCGAGACCTCGCGTCTTACATATGGGAGTCTGTGATACGTTAGACAGACACTAATGGTCTGGTTGTGTCCCTCTCCAGGTCGTAACGAGCCCTTGAAGAAGGACCGCCCGAAGTGGAAGAGTGATTACCCCATGACGGAGGGCCAGCTGAGAAGCAAGAGAGATGAATTCTGGGACACGGCGCCCGCCTTCGAGGGACGCAAGGAGATCTGGGATGCCCTGAAGGCGGCGGCGGTGGCCCTGGAGTGTAACGACCACGAGCTGGCTCAGGCCATCGTGGACGGAGCGAGCATAACGCTGCCGCATGGTGAGCACACGCACTCCTCTGACCAGGCGCTGACCAAATGCCATTTACATTTACTAAATGTCATTTAACAGACACTCTTATCCAGAGTGCACTACAGGGACATTCCCCCCGAGGCAAGTAGGGTGAAGTGCCTTGCACAAGGACACAACGTCATTTTGTACGGCCGGAAATCAAACCGGCAACCTTCTGATTAATAGCCCGACTCCCTAACCGCTCAGCCACCTAACATCTGACATAGTGCCAACACAGCTCTGGACACAGCCCTGACACAGCCCTGACACAGCCCTGACACAGCCCTGGTCATAGCTCTGGTCATAGCTCTGGTCACAGCTCTGGTCACAGTCCTGACACGGCGCTGACACAGCTCTGGACACAGCTCTGGACATAGCTCTGGACACAGCTCTGGACATAGCTCTGGTCACAGCTCTGGTCATAGTTCTGGACACAGCTCTGGACACAGCTCTGGACACAGCTCTGGACACAGTGCCGACACAGTGGACAGAGCTGCTTTAATGCTGATATACAGTGAGAACACACTCACTCTCACATGCTCAATAGCCAACACAGGACCCCCATATAACAGCGTTTGAGCCCTGACCTGTGCGTGTCTGTCACCAGGCACCCTGACGGAGTGTTATGACGAGCTGGGGAACCGCTACCAGCTTCCTGTCTACTGCCTGGCCCCTCCCATCAACTTAATCTCTGAGCGCAGCGATGATGACCCCAGCGACAGCCCCGAGCCCCCTGCAGCCCCCAAAAAGGAGTTCCAGCTAAAGGTGCCACTCAAACTGTTACTCTGCTGTTGATGGGACCTATTTCTGTTACCTATGTGATGGACATAGCTCTGTGGGAAATACAGTATTTGTATATGCTTTGCCTATGCTGTATTTGCCTTTGTGCTTGGTATGTGTATTTCAAAAAGGGATATGACTACCTGGTATAATTTGAAGGAGTCTCCTCATGAACATCTTTGAGGGCTGTTCTCGTTCTGACCCCGGGGGTTTGTCTCTGCTGCGGGGGTGTTGTCCTCAGGTGCGTCTGTCGACAGGGAAGGACCTGCGTCTGAGCGCCAGCATGTCGGACGCCATCGGCCTGCTGAAGAAGCAGCTGCAGGCCCAGGAGGACATCGACGTGGCCCACCAGCGCTGGTTCTTCTCTGGGAAGCTCCTCACAGACAAAACCCGGCTCCAGGACACCAAGATCCAGAAGGACTTTGTCATCCAGGTCATTGTCAACCCGCAGGCCCCCATCACTAACCCAACCACCCCCACCACCGCTACGACCCCTACGACCCCCACCACCCCTACGACCCCCACCACCCCTACAACCCCCACCACCCCTACGACCCCCACCACCTCCTCGACCCCCACAGCTCCCACCAACTGAGCCCCGGAGGAGGAAAGGAGGGGTGGAGGGGGTGGGGTCCGAGCAAACCCAGGATAATACATTTGTATTCATGTGGTTCTTGAAGAAGAGACTCTTTGTTTCTTCTTTTTGTAAATCTATAACTAAATGAACAACACTTATAAGGGAGCAACTCCAATGTGCTGCTTTTTATTCAAGTGTCCAACTGAACAATTAAAGCGTGTCCATATGTAACTGTAACCGATCGGTTCTCTGGCTGTTCAAGTAATTGGTTGGCCTATGGAACAGCCAAGTGAGTGTTTTTTTAGAGGGGGAATTCTGCATTTCTTCAGGTTGGGACTGCAACCCCTCACCCTCAACCCCATCCCCTTTCAAATTTACAAACCCAAATCATAACAGATCTCCTTTCTGATTGGACTAGGGCCAGCGGGAATCTGCCGCCCTCCTGCCTCCCCCTGCTCTTCTGTCTGCACTGATGTTAACTAGCTAACTAAGTGCCAATAGAAGGATCTCTGGCAGAGTCTTATGCGTTGGTTGTTAAGCACATCTATGTTCCTGGACTCTGCACTGGGACGCCTTTTGACCCCGAGGACTGGGGAGAGGGGAGGAGAGACGACTTTCTCCCTTGAGGCGGATAACTCTTTGTTTTTCTCTCTCTCTTTCTCTTATCTCTTTTCTTTCTTTGTTTTGTAGAGAGAATCTCAACCAAGCTTTTTTGCACACTCAATTTTATTATACTTGCGTGGTAGTTTGTGTGCCTTTCAACGACAGAAAAACAGACTAAATGGAATCCCTGGAAACGCTAGTTTTACTGCTCCGCCTTCTGTCACTAGATTCAGGAAGCCACTGATAATAGAAATATAAATAATGGGTCAATGCAAACTCTGCCGCTGCCTTTCATAATGGTCTATCTGTCTCTACCAGTTTGTTGAAGATGTTTTACTGGTGGTGTTCGTCATTCCTGTGGTCACATCCTGCGGTGTCCTGCTATTGTACAAGAAATACCATTTGGAATTATGGCCAATTTTCACGTTGGTGCTTGATTGTTCATGCCTGACACAATGTAACGCATGATAGAAAAATGCCAACTCCACCCACAACTCCACCTAACACTCCGGGCAGACTTCCTCAAGGCAGAGGAAATGCTTTCAGTCATACTTTGGCCTGCTCCTATGTTCCTCAGCCCTATCTAGTTCTGTATGCAGCGTACAGTGTGTTGTATATGCCCAACATCCTTTTGACATAAATGTTTCCACATTTACATGTGAAGCTCAGAGTTTGAGGGAAGAGTTGTCCCTTTTAATCAATCTCTGATAAAACTTAACTGTACTCATAGGTGCAAGAATGTTTCATTCACATCCGAAATACCTCTCAAAGGAGCTCTCTCGCCCTTCTCCCTCCCTCCCTCCCCCTCAGTCTCTTGTTCTGTTGTAATCAAGGAGATGACAGGAGAGCAGGGTCATGTTTGCAGTTGTGATCTCTGTGAGGTAGCAGGTCCTCTCTTCTCCCTCATCACCTGCAGTCCAGGTAGTGAGAGGCGGACAAAGAAGGGCACACACACAGAGACGCCGCTCTGTCCACCTTGCTGTTTCACATTCAACTCTATTATATGAGAGGCTGCAGACGCATAGAAAACCAGATATGACTGGGGTCGAGACCAGGAGTGTTCTGGTCTAAACTCATTACTTTCGAGTTGCAATCCGACACCATGGTCCAGAATCACATCAAAAGATATTTGCTCTGCTGTTGAGAACGCATCTTCCTCACATTACTTTGATGTCAGCCCTTCTGCAGTCCTCGTTGTCTGTTGCCTGTGTAGGTTATTAGAAAAACAAATTGTATTCAGCAAAATCATGTTGTGGAAATATTTGTTTCTGAAAAGAAAAAAACAGACTTGAATACTTATTTCTCTCAACTGCTATGTATGTGCAATACAAAATAGACCTCATAATTGTTTTTAACTCCATATTTCTGATTGCGTTAGTTATGACTATTCTCTATAAGCTAGAACTGCAAAACTATATTCCTGTCCAGGACAATCACATCTTTCAACTGTTTTCTATGTCAGTTTATAGTCTTTCTCTATTTTGGTATATTTAGAAAGTGTCATCACCCCTCACAAAACATTTAATTGGACAGTGGTTTTGTTTTAGGAAGTGTCTTGGGGTATGTTTTAGTGATACTGGAGTCTGGTATAAAAATAGCCACATTATTCTAATCAATACGAGAGATGGGAGGCTAGACTCTGGCTCCATCCCAGTTCACCACCCTGATTCCTGGACTGTGCACTTCCCCACTCCCCAGCCTGTATTGAATCACATACTGTAGAAATGGAGCTGACAAGGCCATAGGCCTACTGTTAGCCAGCCTTTGTCGCCGGGGGAGAACACCCGTCCTTGCGGAGCGTGAGTTAGGACACAGTATCAGGAGGAGGGATGGTCAGCCTGATGTGGTCTGTATAAGGGAACTCAAGTCTCACCTGTGTTTTTGTTCATCTTGTTCAAAGTGTGTGTGCCTGTATGTAAATGTAGAGTCTGTATGACAATTGTTCAGCTTTTTGCAGTGGGGAATTGTCATGTTGTGTGAATGCTCTCTTTCTCTGTCCATCATCATATCAGTTATATTCAAGGTACTGATATGGGCTCTCCGGACAGACCTGCCATGGACGTAACCTTGGTACAAAAAGCCATAAGGCCGTGGATATTTATTCTAGGGTTTTCTTTTCTTCTGAAGATGACTAAAGGACACTATACTGCTTTTCCCTCTAACTTCAACATACCCAGAAGCCATTGCAGATTAATAAAGCGTTTTCAACAAGGTCGGTTGAGGAAGCTTCCTCTGCCCAACGGGCGACTCGGAAGAAAAACATGCAAATGTGTCTTTGATGAACGTCCCCAGGGGTATACATGTATAAAGATCTGTATATTTAGTCATTTTGGAAAATAAATACGTGATTATTATATTGAGATTTCTGATAATTAAATATGCCTACAATTTATTTTACAAGTGATGTCTAAATTTATATGCTGATTTCATTTTCAACCTTGTTTTTAACTGTCAAATAAAACTATTCGAGAACAATTTAGTAATTTCTTTGGTTCTTTGAAGACCTTTTAAGATGTGGTGGATATTGTAGACGATACTGCCACCCTCTGGATATAAAACAACTCCTTTACTTTCCTGTGATTGCAGTCTGCGTCCACAGAGTGGCGGTATGACCTAAACGTACCTCCTTAGTTCACACAGCTCCATGTGAAGTGTTGGGAGGACGAGTGCTACGTTTCTGGAAAAAGGTTGATGAAGACTTCTTTCTCTTCATTTCTCTTTCTCTCATCCACTTCCATTCTCTAACCAAATACAGTCCACTGGGTGACTGAGAGGACAGCTTCCTCTGCAGTATAAAGCACTGCACAGCCAGAATGACCCTTACTACACACATGCACAGGTACATTATAGCAGGACGATCCAGTTGGATTGAACTTGTGTGTGGGTGTGTGTGTGTGTGTGTGAAAATCTTCTCACCGTAAATTTCCAAACTTCCACTTAAGAAATGATTTCTGAAATGACTCAATTTCTCAGAAACACATTACTCAGCTTCCTCTGATAGACTTGTGGGACAAACAGCTTGCGTGTTGAACAAGACTTACTGTAAGTTTAGGGTCATAACAAAGGAGAGGTACTTTATAGTAATGGTGACCCCTCATGCCTCCGTTCTGAAATTACCCTTCTTAACATTCCCCCTCAACATTCTAATCCTTAATTCTAATCTGCAGTGCAGCTCGTTTTCAGTAAAAAATAAGAAGTGTGTGAAAGCAAAGAGAGGTGAGGGAACTGGCCTTCACGGAGCACTCCGGGTCAGAGCGGCCAGGATAGGTAGTGGGTGGTGGGGCAGGGAGGAGGGTGGAGTATTCCCAGAGACACCGGATCTTTTGCTAACTGAGCAGCTCTTTGTCCAGAATAACAGAAAGCTCTGACCAGAATAGACAAAACCAAGCAATCCTCTCAGCCAGCCAGGTGACCTTCCACTGTGTGGGTGTGGGGTGGTGGGCGGTGTGTCTGTGTGTGTCTCTGTGTGTGTGTCAATGTGTGTGTGTGTGTGCGTGTGTGTGTATATGTGTGTGTCTGTGTGTGTGTCTCTGTGTGTGTCTGTGTCTCTGTGTGTGTGTATATGTGTGTCTCTGTGTGTGTGTGCGTGTCTGTGTGTGTGTCTGTGAGCGAGCCAAATTCAGAAGGGGGGTTTTAATACTAATCTGTTGGCGAGCCGTCTGGGTTGCTCACCTGACGATCAGCCCACTCATCTACTTACCTAACGCTCACCTGGTGCTGACACTGGCTTTCGCAGGCGTAAACAAAGCAGGCAGGAACCTGATGAACTGTGGGACGACCAACATGGGCCGAGCTGACGTCACTGTGACACTGTGACAGCTGGACAAGCGCCAGTGACCTGTGCATGAAGGCTGGTCGGCACAGATGTATCTGTGTCCTGAGTCTGTGTCCTGTGTCCGCCTCTGGCCGGTACGTTCGAGTTCCAACCAAGCAGGAAGGCTGTGGCTCCAATTACTTGATGCAATGGATGCAAGGTGTTGAGATGCAAGATCATCCTGCTCACCTTTTCTCATGCTCGCTTCATCCCGTTGAATGTCTGTGAGCTGATGGTCAATGCCTCTCTACAAATGTTAGATTTTAGCCTGTTAAAATGCATCCACAAGAGCAAGGTTTAGTTAAGCCAAGAAATGTCACATTCAAGTTTTGTGTGTGTGTGTATTGATTCATTGCAATCATAGCATGCCCTCCATTCCGTCAGTTGTTTTTCTCAAAGAACACAAAAGGAATTGTCCATCGTTTCACTGCAGACACACTCTGTTTTCTCCCGCTTCTCCGTCCCTCCCTCTCTCTTTCTCTTCTTCTCTCTCTTTTCATTTTTCTCCTTCACTCAAATCCCTGGTTGACTGAACACCTGATGACAGTTTGAGTCACTACACTCAATAGAGGAGCTTTCCAGACACTCCTGGCAGGCAGCTGCTGCTTGTCCCTCCATTGACTTTACCCTGCATGTGTCATGTCTCCCTTAAAGTATCTATGTCTGCCCTCCTCACCCCCCCCCCCCTCTTTCTGCGCACAAATGAAGCCAAGCCTCAGTCTCACTTCATCTCAGTACTCTCTGAAAGGGTTTCTAAGATCCAGGCTAGTTTCAAAGTTATAGACTGTTGTTTTAATGTTCAATTTGAAAATGGGAAAAACTGAATCTTAATGTGCAAGACATGGTTTGTGGTGGTGCACCTCTTCCTCTCACCAGCAGGGGTCAGCCTGTTTTGCTTCCATTCCAGTGACACAGTGAGCATCGGTCTGTGCCACACAAGTCGCCCCCAGAGCCCCCGAGGTTGGCTTGGCTTGGGCAGCACAGGAGGGAGGAAGTGAGCACTGGAGACAGGGGGAGTAGAAAGAGTGGGATACGGAGGGGGAGAGTGGGGAAGGGAGGGGAAAGAGGGCTGAGGGCAACGGTGGAGGGGGCTTTGCCACGTTTGCATCACATAACTGTGATTCTATTCAGAGCAGGGCAGAGCGGAGTTCTTACCTTCCACTGCTGGACTTGAAGCTGAGTAAACCTTGACGCAATACAGTATGTACAGCACAACCTCCCTGACTGGAAAATCTCAATTGAAACGGATGAACAAGCAGGCCTTCTCATCTTGCATCCAGGACATTCTACATGCATTCTAACTAATCTTAGGGAAGGGACCGTGTTTCCAACCCTGAATCTTCAGAATCTCACCTAACTGCCAGTTTTAGAACCAATGCAGAAACATTCGTATCCAGTGGTATTCATACATCTTCTCATGAACCATTGGTCCTCCCTGACTCTGTCCCCTCTGTAACTCTGGAGTGGTGGTTATTAAATCTAGTTGAATAAGTTCATGTGTGTTGAACACCAGACAAGTTCCCTTCCTGGTATTGTTACCTTAGAAGATGTTGCTCAAACATAGTCTTCTTTCTCACGCACACAATCACATGCACACACACACATAGACACACACACCCACACATACACATGCACTTAAAATAAGGGGACTTTTGACATTAAATTTGTTTTTTTCAAGGGTGAGCAAAGCCAATTAGTTCTTAGTAAATAAGAAGCTGCTCCAAGGTCTGGTGGAATTGGATCAAAGTAACAACACAACCTGATGGACCAACCAAACACTTTTTTAAGTATTAATTCTCCCAGCAAGTGAGGTCTCTGAACATCTGACATGAAACAGGATCCTCTCCAAACATTCGGTTCCCTGCTAGCAGACCTAGGTGACCCTGCTAGCAGACCTAGGTGACCCTGCTAGCAGACCTAGGTGACCCTGCTAGCAGACCTAGGAGATAAGCAGAATATTGGGTGTGTTAAGCATGCAGGGTCTAAGTACGACCTACAGTTCCCTGCTCTGCTTACAAGACAGCTTTCCATCCCACTGTTTGGACTTTCCAGTTGCCCTGGATACCAGAACAACCAAATAAAGGCATGATGACAATACTAGCTTAGCAGGGCAGGGAGGAGAGGACAGAGAGGCATAATGGGAGGAAGATGAGGGGTCATGATTTAGGGAATTACCAGAAAGCATGATTTAGGAGGCAGGAGTTAGGAGACAAGGGCGCGCGGGGACAGGAGGCAGAATGTAGGGGGTAGGACGACACAGACAGGAGACAAGAAGCTTGAGACAGAACTGGATGAAAAGGAGGCAGGAGGAAGGAGGCAGGAAGCAAGGGACATAGGACAGGGATACAGGAGCCATGGAGAATGAAGCATGACGGGGGGGACAGGAGGCAGGTGAAGGAAACAAGATGCAGCAGGCTGAAAACAGCACGTAGAAGAATGAGGGAAGAGGGAAGAGGCATAAAGCAGGAGTGTTTAGGACTGTTAGGTTTAAGAAAGTTAGGAGAGTGGGTCAGGGAGGTTCAGTCTGGGTTGTAATGTGAGATCCAGATGAAACCCCAGCCATCAGCACATTCCTCTGGGCCTGGTTTTTTCACTGACTGCTCATGTACGTGGTTTTCTCTTTGCATAAACAGAAGGCCAGGGAATTTACTGGTCTGACTGCTCTTAGACCGCAGAAGAGAGAGGAGGGGGGGGGGGGGGGGGAGGAACGGGGGAAGAGGGAGAAGGTGAGAGGGAAGAGGGGAAGATACACCTGGGAGGAGGAGGTGGTGGTGGTGGTGAGAGATGACAAACAGAGATGGAGGGGAAGAAAAAAGGAAAGGTGGAGAGGCTAGGGGAGGGAAGATGCAGAGAAGTGCAATCCAGACGGTTATTTCCCACAGTTCCCTGCTGTTTCAACACAGCGCCACTTGGTCATTATGGTTGAAATGAGACAAGAAAGAAAACCCTGTCTCATAGAAAACTGTAATCAGGCAAAACACAGGAAATGGGAATTGTTGTTGTGGACACTGTCAGGAAAAGGAAAAACTGTAAGAGCGAATGAAAAGAGAAAGAGAAAGAAAGAGAAGGGAGTTGAACGTACACCACAGATACTCCATGGGAAAAGCACTATTTGTGGATGCTGGTCTAATAAACAGTACATGATAGTTTGATGGAGTATTTTACTACACATCGTAGCAGCCTTATAAATCAGTATCCTGCTGCTGTAAAAGCCTCTGGTTTTAAGAGGTAGAATCCCAAGGCCTGCACTGTTGGTCCTGGATATAGTGTTGCAACAATTAAGACAGACATATTGTAAAGTCACAGACAGAGATCGGAGTTGGTCTATGTTTTACTCTCCCCCCCCCCCTCTCTCTCTCTCTCTCTTTCTCTCTCTCTCTCTATCTCTCTCTCTCTCTCTCTCTCTCTGTCTCTCTCTCTCCCCCTCTCTCACCAGCCACAGCGAGTACAGCTGTAGAACAACAGTAAGCGGTTCGGTGTGTCTGCATGGAGGACTATGTGGTTCTGGGTTGTGATTTATGCTGATAGAGCTGGAGGAGGAGCTGATGGTATCTGGGCAGGAGAGCTGGGTCCAAAACCTCACATCCCTTATCGACCATGTGTTCTCCCCTGGGAGAGGAGAAAAGAGGGAAGGAGAGATAGATGGAAGGAGAGATGGATGGAAGGAGAGGAGAAAAAGAGGAAAGCTCGATCTCTCCCCCTCTCTTATAAAGGGAGCAGCCCTGTTTCTTTCTCTCTCTCTTTCTCTCTCTCTCTCTCTCTCTCTCTCTCTCTCTCTCTCTCTCTCTCTCTCTCTCTCTATCTCTCTCTCTCTCTCTATCTATCACCCAACTCACCATCTTTCTTTCCCTCTCTCTTTTGGTCTCATTCTCTGTTTCTCTCTGTTTCTATCCCACATCCTCATCTCCTCTGTAAGGACAGGGGAAAATGGACTACACAGCAATTATACAGCTGGAACTGCTCATAGCAGCTATTCTGGGCATCTTAAAGTCATTACAGTAAAAAACATAAGAGATTCAGTTATGATGACGGTATATCCTCCAACCATCATGAATAATATGTTCACTGTAGTGCTGTTCTCTGATCCCATGGTAGATCTCCAATCAGGGTGTAATTAGTTAAGGAGTAATTACTTGTCATTATGCAGAACACCACCTTCTTGGCAAATTGTATTGCTTTAGTACGACTCATGTGTCAGATACAAGTCTGGTTGGCTTAGATGGAAAAGAGGATACTGTCTGGTGACAACTGAAGTCACGATGACACTGTTTCTGATGTATGAGGAGTGACCGTCACGACAATAACAAACTGGATCTAAGTGACCACTAACAACACGACAAGGGTTATCTATTACCTAGGGTTATACAGAGGTCATAGAAACATCTGTTTAAGTGTGTGTGTGTGTGTGTGTGTGTGTGTGTGTGTAAGGGTGTGTGGTTCACCATTCTTGAGGGAGCTCCCTTAGCTCTGTCCAACGTTACTAGGTGGAGCTGCAAAAGGAAATTCAACATCCTATATATTTCCAACATTGGCAGACACACCTCCTTTACACTCACACACACGGTCACATACACGTACAGACACACTACAATCCAGTCTCAGCTAGAAGCTTGGAAGTCAACCTTTATTAAAACTGTTTAAAAGGCAAGTCAAAAGAAAACATTGCATACGTCTTTCCATAATAACAGTACCACTTTTCATAGAATGTACAATTACAAGGATAAACATAAATGCATCTTTTAGCTTTTTTTTATCAGAACACAGCTCAGGAAATGTCCTAGTGATGGGCATACTGAAGCAGGGATGTTAAAAGGAACATACATGAAAAAATGTAATGGAGGTTTATCTGACACTGTTGCTTTGCAAAGTATGTTACTGGGGTGAATTGGGCTTCTGAAAAAATATCTGTTCATATCACAAATTAAGGCTGTTGATTGTGAAATAATCACATATTGATATACTGTCTAGAACTTGATTCGTGTTTCACTATAACCAATTAATAAAATTACAAAAAAAATGCACGTCTTCTCATCAATAGCTTTCAGCAGTGCTACAATACATCAAAGGGACTAATAGTAACACTATGGTATAAGACATAATGGAATGAAGTACAATATACAAACAGAGTATAAAAGTATGAAAGAAAATAGGCACTGTGTGTAGAATAGCACTCCAGTGTTTCTCAACCTCTTACTGTACCATCATTTCAAATCATTCAAACTGCTAACAGATGATTCAGCTCTATCCATGTGTAGTCACAATAATAACTGTTATTACTCCAGTAATTTCAACATTGGCACAATGACGTTGACAAAACATCATATTGACACAACATGGTAATTACACGGTCACGGACAGTTATTACACAGTTTGAAAAGGACCAATGAACCTTACTGACTGTCTGATCAGTAACATTCCAACAACATATCGACTAGAGCAGGACTATAGACTAATAGGGGTTGAGGAACTCTGGGTAATGAAGTTTTGTGGATAGTTGTGTATCTAACTTTGTGCACAGTGTCCGTCTTGGAAGTTGGACACCTTGTCGTATTTCAAGTACCCTCGTCATGCCCCCGGGGGTTAATAAATTAGATGCTGTGAACTGCCCTGCAGTTGCAATGTGACCGTTGATTTAGTTGTAAAAAAAAAGGTAAACAATACAATGCCATCATAGTACAGTACAGGTTTGGGAATGTGTTTGAGAGATGATGACCTGACTGGTTGTTTCAAAAGCGATAGGAAAGAGAATGAACAAAAGGAAAACAACTATAATATTATCTATGAGCTGCATTCTATGTGATACAGATTGCCAATATTGATAAAGATATACCTGCAGGCTGTATTCTATCAGAACTAAATAAAGGACACATCCAAAGCCTCGATGATATCGACCACAAAATAGTTGGTGATATCTCTACAAACATCTCCTTGCGTTTAGATTCATCCCTGTTTTATTGTTCAGGGGACATAGATGTACCGAGAGGAAAGATTTAACCCCTCTTGTGTTTCAATCCTGAGTATGAGACTAAAAAGAGTGGAGGGGGTTGTCATAGCAGAGACATCAATGACATTTGAGGACGGAGATACCTTGTGTTCTCTTGATTTTTAAAGACATTTCAGCAGAATAATCATTTAAGCATTCATATACCATACAAAAAATTCATGACAAAAAGCTCCAATTCAACTTCATTTTCAATGGTTTGTCAACACCCGATAACATGCCAACGTCACCTGATGATTTAAGACGATTCTGATTTGAATCTTAGTACTGGAGAAAATCGAATTCATACTGCCTTGAAAATGGACTGAAAGAGATTCACATGCAGGTTTACTGTAACCTTGACCTCTTAACACCATTGGATACTCAGTAGTTGATAAAAAAAAACAATTTGTTCATTGCAGTATAGTATCTTGTTTCCCTCCTATTACTACATACTTTGCTGTCCAGCAACAAACCACACATTTCCAACCACACCCCAGGCTCCAATAAATACTTGTAAAGGGAGCATCTTTGGCACTTTGGCAAGGTGGACTGTGCTTACTGGAGTGGGGTGCCTATCTCTCTCTCTCGTCTCACGGCTTGTTGTTGAGGGAAGGTGGGGGGCGTGAAGGAGGGGGGCAGGGGGGTCCAGGGGGGGTACGGGAGGGAGGTGGTCCTGGGGGAAGGTTGTTTCCAGGTGGAGACCGTGGGGGAAGGCTGGTCTGAGGAGGGGGCGTGGTGGGCTGGATCAGAGGGCGGTAGTCAGGTGGAGGAGGGGTGGGGCTGGGAGCCTTTGGGGCAGCTTTCGCTGCAGCCGCCTCCTCTTTCACTCTGGTGAAGTTGATGCAACGGCCCTGAGGAAGAGAGAGGGAGAGAGAGAGAGATAGAGAGAGAGAGAAATAAAAGGGAAGCAACAGATGAAAGCACACTTACACACAGACACACACACACGTGTCCAACCTACTGTACGTCTGAGAGGGATAATGCAGCTGATACCAGCTGACCCCTAGGTCAGAGGGGGATCACTGCCTGCTCTCTGAGCTTGGCCAGCTGGGTCCACAGATTACCCAAACATCCTGCTGGGACATCTCGCACCCCACCGCCCTCTTAGTCCAATGTTCTGTTTTGTGACCAATGAAATCATGGCTGCCTTCTAAACTGTGCATGCTGTTTATGGTACTGAGAGATGGAATATGGTATTGAGAGATAGGAAAAAGAAAGACAAAAAGGGTAAGCTAGAGAGAGAAGGAGAGAAGGATAGAGGGAGAGAGAGAAATATCATAACGAAAGATGGTGTGGATGGGGGGGTTATTAAAGTCTTAGGCAAGTTTTTTATGGATCAGTGTTTTTTTTAGCTAAACTTTTGCCCCCAACCACAGTAACCACTATCCACAACCCCCATCTTTTCCCACACATAGCTAAACCCCCACCTTTCACCACAGCCTTGCTGTGCTTCAAGCCTGCCTGACTGGGAGTCTGGTGGTAATCGGGGGTACAGAATAGCAGTCTAACTGATTTATGAAGGTGAGACAGATGACTGGTCAATGGTCAAACTTTATTTCCCTACCCAATGCAAACAGAGAGAGGCATGGACATACATGGTCAGAATGTAGAGGATTTCAAACATTAACAAATGTACACATGGGTAAGCACACAGACACACACATACAAACACACACACAACTATACACTCAGTGAGAAGCCACACTGGCAAAGAATCAATGAAAACAACTGTGAACACATTCCAGTCATGGTGACTTGTAAATTATGCAGAGGAAAAACAAAGAAGATTCCGCTGGTAACCAAAATCGCGTCTCAAAGCTAGCTGACATTCCCTAAAGTAAAAAAGTTTTACCTCCCCAAGAGAAGTTTCTAGAACTACAAAAATGACCCTCTTCTCTGGTGCACCATCTCAAAAACATCCAAGATCCAATCTAAAGACCAAAAAACCGACCAGGTGACGTCCCCGGATATTGCTGAATATTCTTTCTTTGACCCACAAACCTGATTCTTCATCCTATACAACAAACCCAAAAGACCAAAAACAACTGTTCCAAGTCATCTGTCTGGCCCCACCAGTCTGCAGCTCTCTGCTGGGCCCTGACCCAGAGCAGCCAGGGGTACTTCACTGCATTTGATGTGGCCTGACTGGCTGGATCTGCTATGGCGTCTTGTCTCCGCCGGGTATTACCTCATGTTCTCTTCTACGGGCTAACCTAGCGTCAAGGGAGACATTAACGCCTACCCCTCTAATTCAACCTCAGACTCCAGCACATGCTGTTTGACGTAGGAGTTGCGGTGCCAGAAGTCGCAGAGCTGGGCCTTATGCATAGCTGAGGTCTTATGTAGTGGTGTGAGCCAGGTTAGCCAGCTCATATGCTACACTAGGTTAAGGTACTCTGGCCAGGTTGTAGCCGGCTAGACCAATGTAGATAATGATAGTCTATAAACCACCGTAGGGTAAGCCAGACCAGGCTAGACAATGCTTAAAGACAATGCTTAGAGATGACAAACCAGACACAGTAAGATGGTAATGGCCTGTTCTGTGTTCTCAACCACACACTGACTGAACCTTCACCTATTTTGTGTAAAAAAAAACAGCTGTATGAGAAGTATTAGTAGTGAGGAGAAAAGAAGGGTGATGGGATAGACTGGGAGAGGAAGGAGAAACAAGGAGTGGAGGACGAGAAGCAGAAACCATTTGACAGAACAGAAGAGACCAATGGGGAAATATACAATAAGAATGAGAAGCAGAAAGAGAGGAAGAGCGGTAAAAGACTAAGATACAAGAGAGGGGGCTGTGGAGGGAGTGAAAAAGAAAAAGCTCAGAAAGGAAACTTTTGCAGCTGCAGTCTTTCTGTTTGTTAGTGTCGTCATGGCAGTGGCTCTGCTCAGGCTAGGGTCGTTTGGAAGAGACAAATGACTCAAAGATATAGCAGCTCCATTGTGCAGTCAAATCTAAGGAATCTGGCCTTGAAATCCCAGGCCTTGAGGATATGAGTATGTTACAGTCTAGTTTGACAGGATAACACAGTAAGAAGCCTTAAGCCAGACATCTCTCAATAGTAGCATTCAGGCGTCCCCATAGCAATCGCCATGGTGATAAAATGCAACGTGCCAACAGGGTGACAGACATCTGTCAGGAATCCAGCGTGACCCTGTCCAAAAGGGCTCAACAATGCACACAGGGCCTGTGTGTGTGTGTGTGTGTGTGTGTGTGTGTGTGCAATTGTGTGTATATACGTGAGTGTATGTGTATGTGTGTCTGTGTTTTGATGCTCTTGGGTCAGTGTGCGTGTGAGTGCATGATGAGCACATTAACTTCCACAATTACGGTATAATAGCCAAGATAGTGTGTTCCAGGGGACAGGTTCGAAATTTGAAAAAGGATCCAGACAGGTTAACAGGATCTCCTCAAGTCACAATGGGGACATGAAGGAGCAGCCATGCCCTGTGTCTGTGATCTCTCCTGCAGAAGCAGCACCAAGTCCATCCGGCCTGTCGTAGCCTGGCCTGGGAATGCTTTTGCTCTGTAATACACCGCAAATGACTGGAGTAGGCAACGCCATTACATAGAAATCATGTCATGTAACCTTTCGCATGTGGAGATCGTTAAAAGTTTTCCCTGGGTCAAAATCTCACCGAAGAAGCGTCCCGATGAACAGAATCAGGCACAGAATGTTGTAAAGGCTGAAACTCACTAGGACGGTTTCTCTTTTTTGGTTGATATACCCTTCTTGTTGAAAGTTGAAAGCTTATCTAGCAGTAAACCCCTGCCATTCTCTTTCTGAGCCAAGAAAACACTACTAAATGTGGAATTCCAGTAAAATAAATTAAGGTTATAGAAGATTTTCTGCAAATAACACATTATTTTTAACAAGCACCTGGATAGGAGCCATCTCTGCAGGCTATAGCTGGGGAAGGAGGGTGGGACACAGGGGGAAGAGAGAGAGAGAGCTAAGGGCAGATTATGGGCGTATTCAGGATGAAGAAAATCGAACAAGCTTTGAAGCAAAAGCGCTAGAGTTAAATAAGTAATCGGATACTGGAGTTGATGGTTGCTGGTATGGTATCACCATACCACAAAGGGCATTGAGAAGTATTGCACACAATTGTGAGGAACCACTTTGTTCACTATGATCCAACAAAGAAATGTGCCCACTGTTTACAAAACCTTTCATTATTTACAGAGGGTTCAGTTGGGTTCATCCAGCTGAATCCTTCCCATCCAAAACGTTGTGTGATGTCAAAGATAACTCTGACCATCTACAGCCCAATCAAGCCCCTCCAGCCAGGCACATACTTAGTTAGAGGTAATAATCAAAAGAGTCAGGTTGACAAAGTTGAACCACATGCTTGGTCACACCAGGCGGGCGGAGAGGTTCTAGAGCTTTAAGAAGATGCCTGGAGCCCGTCCAGAGTCTGGGGTTCTGGTTTATTTCTGTTTTTGATGGCGTCTGATCAAAAGCAGGTGTGGGGCCAGGCCAGGTCTGGAACAGATCAGGACCTGACCCAGCTGAGGTGTCTGCCGCAGCAGGAGTGGACTTCACAGAGGAGACGATGATGGAGGGATGGAAGGAAGGAGAGGAAAGGAGTGAAGGAGGTAGGATGGAGAAAATGGACTGAAGGTGAGGTGTGATCTTGAAGGTGTGACAGGAAGGAGGGAGGAAGGAGGGAGGAGTCGGCTTGAGGTAGCTGGGAAGGAGGGAGGGTGCTATACCCTGGTGTGCTGTTTTAAACCAACTCTGTCATATGTTTCTGATTCTCTGACCCTCTACCACATAGCTCTACAAACAAAGCACAGATTTGCTTCCCGCTATTTGGGTAAGCTTTTAAACTCATCTTAAGTTTGCAACTTACATGATCTCCGGGCTGGGGCCTCATCAGAGAGACCTGGTCATAACCACGGCGAAATAGAGCCCAAATTGCATCCAGTTTACCCTACAGTTGACAGAGAGAAGCAGGAACGACAGTACAGTTAAAAATACAGTTATAACACACAGAATGCAAAAGAGCCACTGAAACATGCTACCTAAAAATCTGTACAGGATCTGTGGAGTCTACTGCATAACATGCATAAACTCTAGAAACTATAAACACAGCCCAATGAGAAACCCCTGGTACAGTAGCATCAAAAGTACGTATGTTCAATGGGCTATGTGTTATTTCATGCTACACAGTGGCTTATAAGTGGCTAACTAGTTCAAGTGTGCACATAGAACTTAGCAAACTGTTAAAGAAATGAAAAGCCAATATGTCTTCTCACAGAAGGCTACTGTACACCAGATGACAAATGGTGGCTGTTTTTACCTGTATGGGCGTGTACCATTTCCTGTCCTGGGCCGGTTTCTTGTTGTGATTTTTCTTGGGTTTGGGCTCGTATGGTTCAAACTCCTGCTCCGGCATTTTGACCACGGCGTTCTTAGGCTTCTCCAGCTTAGCCCCCTCCTCGGTCGATCCCTTCCCACCCCAGCGCACCTAGAGGTCAACAATGTACGGAGGCGAGTTATCTGGGGAAAGGGCCTTAGGTTTACTGTAACAGCGTTGACACAGGCGCTAATGCTAGCTCTCGAAGGAGTAAACAAGTTATTTGGAGTAATTAAAAGGTGGGTTTATGGTTTTGATTCTGAGTACAATAAAAACCTTTCAGCTCTGATCTTAACGATTGCCTCTAGCTTACCTCCATCCTCTTGATGCCTCCCACCCCTCTCCCTCCATAGTAGGAGGCGTCCACGGTGGGCCACTTCTTCTTGGGCATCCCATCCTCATCATCAGACTCCTGACACCCACACACACAGTTAGCTCTAAACAACACAAAAACTATAACTTGCTTTCAAAATGTCAGAGAAAAGTTCCCTGTGTGTGTAAAATGTGAAAGGGTGGAACATATGCACTTTTAAAACCTGATTGCCAAGCAACCACTACAACACAAGATCACAACACATTAGGCATGCACACACACACACACACCCACACACACAGCTACACACAGGGCTTTATCAGCCCAGTATGCCAGCCCAGTATTCAATATTCCCTGAGAGGATGAGGGCATACGGACAGGAGAACACAGAGAGCCTTCTTCTGACCATGCAGCCCAAATGTAACGCATATCATGAGATTGGTGTACAAGGAATCAGTGTGCGTGCCACCCAGCTGTGAAACCTAGGGAAAGTCTAACAGAAGCCTTCTATGTGGACGAAATGCTCGTTTGAACTCTGACTTGTCTCACCAATAAAGAAGAAGAGAATAGTCTGCATTGATATTCTTTAAGGGCTTTTCTATATTGAACAGGTTTGGCTGTTCATGTGTGTGCATGTGTGCTCATGAGTGCAGTCTTTCAGGAGTGTGTATGTTGTCAAGGCAGATTGAAGGGGTGACTCACGGGCTCTGGAGGGGGAGGAGGAAGGGGTTCTTTGATCACCTACAACAGGAAGTTGACACAGAAACATTTCATTACTGTGCCCTGTGGGTGGTCACATGAGGAGTTCATTATAACTATCATAAACATATCGATCATGAAGTAATGGCCCCAAAAACACTGGAATAACAAACATACATGTAGGTTCATTTTAAATATCATTAATTCACTGCATTGTGATAACACGACCTGGAAACCAATAGGTGAATAACGACTCAATATCTTACGTTTATACCAACAAATTTGAAAGAAAGTGGTTTGGCCTACAGCTGTTATCTGAAAATTCTCAAGAACATGCAGTCAATTTATTTGAGATTATTGTGAATTACAACCATTATTTTGATGCTTACTCTCTGAAAATCTAGACACATGTTTTCCAAGTGATTGTTACTGAACTGATCCATCATCAGACCAGAGCTTGTGTGGTTTGGTAGAGAGTGTGTGTGGTGGCCTAGAGTGTGTGGTGGGGGGGACTGCGTGTGTGGTGGCATAGAGGGTGTGTGTTGGGGTGGAGTGTGTGTGGTAAGTGACGTACCACTGTGCAGCACAGCGGCCAGAACCACCACATGAAGAGCATAGCCAGCAGCAGGAACAGAACCAGCAGGGTTATCAGGAGGATGGTGCCATCAAACTGTCAGAAGGGAGATCAAACCCAGTGAGAACCACCCACACACACACACACACACACACGTGCCAACACACACACCTTTTAGAAGAGGGTGAAACTTGAGATATGCGGCTGTCTCACTGACTGACGTGGAGTGCACTTCTGATTTCAGGATAAGTGCATCTTTTAAAAGACTTCAATTGAAAAGTGAATAGGTGGGTCTTAAAACAGGGCCGATCTGGTTCCCATTAGGCTCCAGAGATAGGAGTTCAGATGTGGTGGTGTTTTCCCCTATCTGTCTTGTGGCAGGATGGAGTGGGGTGAAAGGCTTGCTCTGACAAGGGCTTTGGGGGGCTTTGAGTGGATCGGGTTTGTAGACCCTGTGGTTTGGCTCCACAGAAGAAAAGCAAGGCATCTTATGAGGGCCTGTGGAGTGCCATAGCACTGTACTTACACACTCTGTAGTTGTGATGTGGACATTACTGCTGATGAAAGACAATCCTTCATTCATGCTCACTTGGAGATAGATAACCCTGAAGTTACACAATAAAACAGACATGAAAAAACGTTAGCATAATAATGAATCAAGTAGCAGACATTTTGTGAACTTAGAAAGGTTCTGAGGTGCAGTATATATGCTAAAGGTGAAAGGTAATGTTAAAAACAATTGACCTGAGCTAGGGAGTAAGAGATTTGTAAATAAAGAGTCTGTTTTCCCATCTGTGAATAAGATGGTTTCCAGGATTGGCATTATAGAAGCTTAGAAGCCAACAAATTACACTTCTTTTGATCTGTTTTCTGGAAAGTAACCAAAGATAATAAATGACATCTTCTCAGAAACTGACCTTGGGTAGCCTGGGAAACCGCTAAGATGTTCTAAACTGGACCTCAAACTTAACCCGTGAATCATGTTTCAGGGGTTCAGAGCTTCTGGCTGTCAAAATGAGCAGGGGGAAGTTAAGGGTTGGTCAGGGTGGATGGATGATGAGCTGTATCTAGTCTGGCTTGGAGAGTGATAGAAAGAGAGATACTAGCCAGACTGGAGACAGGGTTTGTAGGTTAAGTTCATGACTAACATACCTAAGGAGCTGGAGAGCTATTTGCCATGAAGAAGTCTGAAGTGTGCGTGTGTGCATCTGTGTGTGAGTGTGCGAATGTTGGTCTTTATGCACCCTTAAATGTCAGAGAAGATGATAAATCCATTTGGCCTTGAGGTGATAAAATCACTTTGCAGGTTAAAAGAGCTTGAAAAGATAAAGGAAAAACAACCGTGGTTGGGGGAAAAGGGGAGAATGAAGTGTGTGCAGGCAGAGAAGGGGAGCCCGGCCAAAGCAAACTGGGCACTGGAAATTTGAGGATGTTCGTAAAAAAACAGGGGAGAGGAAGCGTCTGTGGTGGATGCGTGGTGTCAGACATCTGTTAAGCAAGCACATCAAAGAGCCGGAGTAGAAACGAAGCTGCTTTGATCACGACTACTGGCACGGAGAGAAGGGCTGGGGGCAGAACAGTCGAGAGAGAAGAAAAGGAGAAACAGGGAGATTTCGATCGAAAAGGGGGAGACAGGGAGATGACAGAATAGAGGCTGGAGGGCCTAGATAGCATGAGAGAGAAAGCGAGAGAGAGAGAGAGAGAGAGAGAGAGAGAGAGAGAGAGAGAGAGAGAGAGAGAGAGAGAGAGAGAGAGAGAGAGAGAGAGAGAGAGAGAGAGAGAGAGAGAGAGAGATGTGACAAAAATGATGAGAATGACGGACGGGGTGAGAGGTGTAGCTGTGGGCTTGGGGTACATGATGTCGCCTCAGTTTTCTTTCTTTCTCTCTTTCTCTCTTTATCTCTCTCTTCTCTCTCTCTCTCTCTCTCTCTCTCTCTCTCTCTCTCTCCTCTCTCTCTCTCTCTGATATTAATAAAAAGGTTTACATATCTGCCACTGCCTTGTTGCTGGTCAGAGTCAGAGCAACCTGGTGTAGATCATACACCATGACCCTTTCAGACCCCTCCTTTTATGACCTGGTGAACTCTGGTTCTCTTTAAAGCAGTCGGGCGATTTCTTGACATTGGAGAGGAGAACAAGAGGTCTAATGAAGTACTGTAGGAAGACAGTCTGATAGGCTGATGTTGTTGGGTGTGACTGTTTGGGGGATTAAGAGGAAACTGAAGCACTATCCTTGCTTTGAAAACACTGAACTCAGTGAACTCAAGAGACAAGGAGAAGGAAGGGTAAAACAAGGAGACGGAGAGCGATGAAGATAGAGAGACAAAAGAGAGAGAACGTGAAAGAGAGAGAAGTAAAAAAAGAAAGTGAAAAGGAATAGAAATAAAGTGAGAGTGAGGGAATCAACATACTTAAAGAGCAACAGACAGTGGGATAAAGAGAGGAGGAATGTGGACCTGGGCTGGGATCGTAAAGAAAGCTAATGTTCAGCAGGCCTATGTGTGCATGTGTGTGTGTGTGTGGTGTGCATGTGTGTGCGTGTGTGTGTGTGTGTGGAAGGGGGGGAGGCAAGTGAGTGTATTTCCTCCATGACCCGGGTCAACACACAAGGCCCTTTCTACACAGAAAGCAGCACAGTATCATCACAACCCTTTGCTTGCTGCAGGACCACTCATTACCATGTGAAGACAGTTTACTAAAGAAGACACTTACTTCCCGATCTCATCTATGACAGGGGCAGGGCACAGCAGGTACGTGTCCTGAATAGTAACAGGCTTCTCATCTAGGCAGAAACACACTTGTCAATGCGCACACACTGGCAGGCCAAGACTAATGGGTTAGGGTTAATTTATGGAAGGTATATAAGACCAGGTACTCACTGATGGTGAGGGTGTCGTTGACTTTAAAGCTGCAGAGCACCTGCTCAGTGTTTCTAGCATGGAGGAACCCGTTACCCCGCACAACCACCTGGAATGACTCTGCGAAATACCAGGGTAATATTTTTGTTAGCTTAACACAGAGATGAGTGGAGGGTTTGAAATATAAAACATGTATTTCTTTTATACTGTTTGACAAAGTAAACGCATCAGCTGGTGACCACAAAGGCTAATTCCAATAACTCAATTTAGTCCTTACAGGCCTGTTTCTCTTGGGGGGGACAAACCATTTATTAAATTGACTTTTCAATTTAGCCGCCCGCCACAGGAACAGACACAGGACTGCAGCTGAGGCATTGGAGTCATTTAATCAAGAACATATCTATTAAAGCCATTTGTTAGCTAGGGGCTGTGGGGCTTGACATCCATATATGGTTCTGTTCCTGTCAGAACGTGGTCATTTGATGTCCCAGCTGAGCCCCAGTTGGAGGGTAGGGCAGCGGGTTGACCCCTTAATATAAAGAGCACAGCACTTAGAGAATGACAGGAGACAGGGGGATGCCATGGGTGTGCTCAGGTCCTGGGGGGACGGGGGACGGGGGGGACAGGGGGGACGGGGTCAACTGTCCCCAGTGCCCCACAAAAGAAAGGAGAGTGGAAAACATCAATGGTGATAAATCACTTTAAGTCAACTTAGAATAGTCACAATGCATTGTTTGTTAAAAAGATACACTATGGTTGTGATGTATCCTGTTTATATCAATAAAACAGCTTGAGCTATCTGGTTAAAAGACACATCTCTATGGGGCTGCCCCACCCACCTCCTGCACACACACTGGATGGTTCAGCTGCTAGAATCTCAATGCAGGACTTCTTGATGATCTGTGAAAGAGAAGGCATCGATGATGTTAGGTCTGGGAAACAGACTAACAGACTAGAGGGAAGAGCAGGTCTGTTTGGCTAGCCACTATGCTAGGCCTGTCCACGTCTGTTTTCCTAACGATGATGTTAGGTCTGGGAAACAGACTAACAGACTAGAGGGAAGAGCAGGTCTGTTTAGCTAGCCGCTATGCTAGGCCTGTCCACGTCTGTTTTCCTAACTAGAGTTTATTTACCGAGTTGATGACTCCTTGGAGAGCGCGGAACCCCCCCGTCACAGGAAACACATGTTCAATCGTGTCTGCGATGGTGGCCAGCTATAGGACGGATACCAGGAAGAGAGAGATACAGAGAGAGAAAAAGAGAGAGAGAGAAAAAGAGAGAGAGAGGTGGTAAATGGGAGGAAAATAAGTCAGTTTACAGATGTACAGATGTCTTCATGTCTCCGCCCTCCCCAGGGTCTTTGTCTGGTCTGCTGACTGCTATGGGAGACAGACCAGGAGAAAGACCAGAAGAGAGATCAGAGTAGAGACCGGAGGAAGAGCAGAAGTCATGTTATTTATTTATACAGACCAACGAGCTTCCTCCAGACACACAGTAACAAGAGACAAACTATACAGAACATAACCGATCCACTGAGCTATTGAAATAATGAGGTAATATCCTGCCTGAATTTCCCCTTTGGATCTGTACCATTTTAACTGCACGTATTTAACTTCTACATACATTACATTGGGAAATCAAGAGGAGGGCACTAATATACACACAAAATCAAGTTTAATTTCTGCTCTCACTCAACCATAAAATAAGGCCTAATCAAGCTAGAGGGATGTGGACATACAGTCAGGTCTGTACTTGCTAGTATATACATAAAGCTGTAGCCCTGGTGGAAGAATAATATGACTTTTAATTATGTCCAGACTCTGAGGCATCCTGCTCAATAGGCTGATGGCAAGCATGTGTCTCCAATAGTTTAATTACAGTCCAACCTACTATATCAGTCCCAGTCCATACCTCACAGCCAAAGCATTTAATAAATGGTTAAAAAAAAACTCTTACCTGTGTCTCATTGAAGTCTTTAACTCCAATACAGTACACAATGGCTCCTAGAGATCGAGCTTCCACTGCCTTATGTGGAGAGGCAAACAAAAAGACAATATTTGGGGTGGATTAAACTTGGACTTAGTTACCTCGCTAAACTGATATGAGCTTGTGAATGGGGCCTGAGCATGAGGCCTAGCTATTCCTGCTATCCATCCCATGATGCATCACAGAGAATCCCAGCAGGCCTCACCTTCTGCTGAGCAGTGTCCAGCTGATATTCGTTTAGCTCTCCATCAGTCAACGCGATGATGACACTGGCTGTCCCTGGAAACAAAGAGAAGGGCCGTAAGACTCAGACATCACGAAGCAAACTTCACTGTTAGCAAGACCATGTAATCAGTGGTGGATCAAAAGCACATTTATATTTAAATGACAATAAAAACCGAGCGAGGGACAAGTTCATCAGGCACTTACTAAAGTTTTCCTGCCGGATCTGGTCATTTGCCTTGGAAGAGAAAGATACATTGTTTTCAGAATGTGTGAAATTGTGTGGTAAAAGAAAGAAATGTTAGCTAGCCTAACTCTAACACTAATAATATTCAAAATATCTCTAACAGTAATGATTTGTGAGCTAACGCTAACACTAATGATATGCGAGCTGACCCAGACCTACCTTCTCCAAACCCAGGTGCATGAAGGTGTCTCCACCTGGAACCTCTTTATTCAGCACATTCAAACCCTTCCTTATCTCCTGTCTGAGAACACACGCGCACACAAATACACACATATATACGTTAAGACTACAATTTGACTGTATTTCTTGTTCACCAAATAATCCACGCAGACGTTCCCTACCTGTTCTCTGTCAGTTTCATGATGGTGTTTCCTCGGGTTGAGAAGACGATGAATGACATCCTGAGCATGGGGCTGTGGCAGGGCAGAACAACAACAAACATCACGCACACACTACTTTCTAGTTTTGTTTTTTCCTGTGGTCTTTTTGAATTGGTCATCTCTTGGACAACTCTCCAAGGGCTGAAGATTACAATGTTTAATTTAGGACTTTCTCTGTAGACAAACAATGACAGCACGGACCATATGACAGATTGACACATCACAAGCAACAGATTCAATGTTTTCCATCAGCGGGAATGCGACTTGAGACAAACATATGCATGTGCATGTCAAAATATGTCACGAAACTCTCTCATGTGGAGAATGCCCAAGAATGTTGTCCCATTGTTTGTTTGATTAAAAATGTTTAGAGAGGATCATCTATCACCCGATTCTTGGAATAAGACGAGACCTTGAAAGTGGATTGTTTTTGCTGGTCTATTTATTTCTTGACTTGACTATGAAGTCGACTAAAAACATGAATTCATTGAGGCCAGAGTTAAGGGGACAAAGAGATAGAGCCGTTCTACAGATGAGGTCAGGGCTAAGGCATCAGGTGCTGTTGAGACTATGGCTGGGCGTTGAGTCAAAACAGGACCCCCCAATCTGATATACTGATTTATACAGGTTGCCGACAATAACATACCCCAATGTTGCTGTTGGTCAGATGACTGATTTAGCTTGCTGAGCTTACAGTAAGTGAGCTAATACGTCTTATAGTCTCAAAATTAGATTAAGCACCTCCTCACATAAACAGTGTCTGCCAAACTATGCTGCCATATTCTGTTTCAAGTGTTAAACAGGATTTTAGTCAGGTCTGGTCATATGCAACTCAAACCTCACAAACCGGTGTTGATCATGACTCATGCCATTCACCAGTCTGCCAAAGTGCCTTTGCAAATTTCCTGTCAGTCCACTGTGGGAGATGGTTTCTCTAGAAGAAGTAATCAAGTGTGGCTTTGTCTTTAATCTGTCCCTGGTCCAAAACCAGACATGCACCGATGAAGGTTTTTACTTTGTTATTTGCACCATCCGTTTTGCTTTTGTTCTCTCACCTGATGAACTTCATAGTCAGACGCTCCACGAAGGGGTAGATTTCGTCTTTCCAGTGGTTCTTGACACTGCCAGATCTTTACAGAAAAAGAGAGAAAAAAGAAAAAATCCTCAACATCTAATTCAATCCACAAAGGACATTTAATGATGTTTCAATAACAACAATATTGCAGTTAAGCAAGAAACAAGGTCTTTTGAACAAATGGCAAATTCTCTTTCAACTCAAAACAGTTAGCCATCTCAATTCATTAGAGCCCAGTGGGATGGGGGAAACATCAGGGCCTGATGGGGGAGTGTCTGATATAGACCCCTGGTTCCCCCTCAGGGCCTGGTGGGGGAGTGTCTGATATAGACCCCTGGTTCCCCCTCAGGGCCTGGTGGGGGAGTGTCTGATATAGACCCCTGGTTCCCCCTCAGGGCCTGATAGGGGAGTGTCTGATATAGACCCCTGGTTCCCCCTCAGGGCCTGATAGGGGAGTGTCTGATATAGACCCCTGGTTCCCCCTCAGGGCCTGATAGGGGAGTGTCTGATATAGACCCCTGGTTCCCCCTCAGGGCCTGATAGGGGAGTGTCTGATATAGACCCCTGGTTCCCCCTCAGGGCCTGGTGGGGGAGTGTCTGATATAGACCCCTGGTTCCCCCTCAGGGCCTGGTGGGGGAGTGTCTGTTATAGACCCCTTGTTCCCCCTCAGGGCCTGGTGGGGGAGTGTCTGTTATAGACCCCTGGTTCCCCCTCAGGGCAGAGGAAACTGCACCGGCTCTCCCCAGGGGGTGGCAACAATTAACCTCTCTGTGAAACCTCAAAACACAGACAACCACACAACACACACGGAACACAGGGGAAATTATGTGTGCGTGTTTGTGTGTGTGTGTGTATGAGAGACAATATCAGGGGCCAGGGACAAATGTCCTTAGCCATGGATGATACATAGGAAATGATCTAATTGTTTGTGGTAAAGCCCTTGACCCTGTTAAAGGATGAAGTGGCCCACACACACACATGCTGGCTGATGACCGGAATAATGTCAAGAAGTGGGAGACAGACATAGTGACTTGTTTCCCCAGTTTAGCATGAGTAAGCTATTTCTATAGTGCTAGGTATATAGTAGTATTTATAACATGTTTGTATGACTACATCTTCGCAGTAGTGTTTGACTGTGCATTTGAAGTATGTCAAGTATATCTGTATTATGGGAACTCTCAAGTTATTCTTCAAAGCTCTCTAACGTTTATATCCTAAAAACATGATAAAAGTACGTCTCAAGATAACATCCATCTTGACCCGGTTTATACAGTCGTTACTCCTTTAGTGCCAAGTTTTCAGGACTGCCCAATAATTTAATAGGATGCTGTGCTAAGTGCTGAAAACAAGGACATTAGGTGCATAAAAGCAGAAAGCTTTTTGCTTAGATGTTGAAAGACTGTTGTGCTGAGTAAACAGAAGTGATGTGTGTATGAAGGCCAAGGCCTGATCTGGTGGAAGAGAAGCCGAGTGTTTCATGGATGTAGCTTGTGCCATTACAGCGGGGAGGAAATATGTTTCTTCCTTCTTTCATGCAGCCTACCAGTCATACTGGGTTATGGTTTCAGTATTTGTATAAGTCAGGGGTGAAGCTAAGGACCCCTGTCTTGGTTTTTGACTGCTGATGGTTTTTCTTTACATCACAATGGATCTTGTTTATGTTGGACAGGAACAGAGCAGCCTTCGTGGGATTGAGGCCTAGCTTGCAGTTTCCTCACCTGTGCAAACAGCATTAGGGTAGGAAGTTGGCTATTTTCTCGTGAGATCCTCGATGAAAACTTTTCTTGCGGTGACATTTCTCTGATCTACTTTTATAGACTTGAGTCAAGCCCCAAGCCTCAGAGTTCAAAGTATCTTTGGTTTCCAACGAGGTTAAAAGGTTCTATAAGTTAGTTGACACACGTTTTTACAATGTGTTGACAAAACAGCCCCTGGCAACAGCCCCTGGCAACAGGAGTTTGAAATTGTGTCATAACGACACATCCAGACTATATGCGTTTCGCAGTGACTAATCGGCACAGCACATTATAAATTGTACATGATAGTCCATATGCATCTCATTTGAGAGACGCAGAGATAGTGAGAGAGGTAGAAAAAAATATTTTGAAGGAGATAAAGTGGAAAAAGAAGAGAGGAAGCAGTGACAGCTGGAAGCAGGTTGATTAGTGAGAGAGGGATAGAAGAGAAATCGAAAAAGTCCGACAAAATCGTTGATATATTGAAATGACAAGAGATGATTAAATGATGATGGCTGACCTGAACTGTCATCTGCTCAGTAAGCAGAACAGACCTATGATGTGTCAACCACAATGCTAGTTCCCTGTCTGTAAGCCTACAAAAATAACAGGCAGATGGGTTTAGAAATAACAACTCGTACAAAATCCAAGGTATTGTCAGAGGTCAAACTTTTCATGGGAATTTTCAGGAATTTTTGGTCACATTCAAGAATGTTCAGGAAACATACTCCACCACTGAAAACTGTTGTCAGTATTGTCACTGTGGGTTAATATTCCCTTCTTGTACAGTATAAGGCAGAAACTTTATTCCAGGGATAGGAAGAAACATCCTTTTCTCTAGGCCTCTGAGGACTTCCTGTCATTGAAGTTCATCTCTGCTGGACCATGTCTGATACCATGTCTCCAGTGCAGATGTCTGTGCTGTGCTTGTATCGTTTCCAAATACCTCAGGGCACTCTGGGAGGCAACATGGATCATTAACATCCAGCAACGCTAAGCAGACCATGTCAGGACTGCGCTAAATGTCACAGAGTAAATCCATTCCAAACACATGAAAGCCTCATGGCAACCTACAGAGAATATTTAATCATTTTTATGCTGACTGGGTAAGAATGAGAAAACAATAAAGAAGAGTGAAAGAGAGTGGAGGGGAAAAGAGAGATGGGAGGATGGGGGGAGAGGACAGTGTCAGGGAGAGAGTCTATGTAACAAGACAGTGTGTTTTCAGAGGCAGTGAGAGGGGCTATGACATGTGGGAAAAAGCTTCGTCAGACCCTCAGTTAAAAGACCATCAGCTTCCCTCTCACACTTCTAAGTGTTGAGGGGAAAAATCCAACACCATGAAGAAGCCCAGTCTCCCATTCCAGCTGGGCCTGCTATGAACCACCCCAGCCAGCAACCAATGATCTCGCTCCAATTTAACTGACTAGGCACAGGGATTTGTTCGAAGAAAACCACTAACCTACTTTTAGCTGGAGGCCCTTGGTATGTCTGGGAGTACCAGGCCTACATCCACTACAACCCTTCCTTCTCTCCCTGCGTTCACAATCTCTCTTGTCTTTGTCTCTGTGTGGAATACATCTCCGCCTCTCTTTTTATTTATTTCCTGTCCCCTCTCTGCTCCTCTCGGTTTTAGCTCTCCCTCTCTCTCTCTCTCTCTCTCTCTCTCTCTCTCTCTCTTTCTCTCTCTCTCTCTTGACTGGCATTGAACCCATTCAAAGATGTCTGCCTTGTTCACGTTTCTTAGCCCTCCAGGGACTCTAGACGGCGTGATAACATTTAACAAGGCATTCGGCCCTGCTAAACACACGGGATAACTGCTCCTTCTGGTCCCTCTATGGATGCTAAAGCATGGGCCCTCCAGAGAAAAGAACATTCCAATGCTTGAAGGTTCTGACACGTTCAAAATATTTACAGACGCCAGCTGTGGTCTGGGTTTTGTTGGCCTCGATGACCTGATGACTACACGCCATACTGAAACTCTGGCTCCAAAGAAGAACAACAACCCTCTCACAATTAACACCCTGCTGAGAAGATAGCTAAATACAATATCAGACAGGAGATGTTGAATGTTTTTGATGGCCACATCCAACCTGACTTCATACAACGTTGACGTTGAGTACTGCAGGTTGATTTGAGATCGGAACAAGGTACAGCACAAAAAGGCTGTGGAATAAGATGAATAATGACTGTTCCCATTTGGGACAATGAAACTGTCAAATCAACATGAATTGTTATCACTTGCCACTGGATATAAATACAATGATCCTCATAGCAATGTGGGACAGAGCAGAGGTGTGAACTACTTTATACAGCAGGTGACTCTCACCTATATACATGTTAGCAGTGTTGTACTGTGATCCATCAGGCTTCAGTAAAGCTTTAGAAATAAAGACATAAACAGTGAGAGCAACAGTATATTTTTCTTTTAATCTTCACAGCTGTTTTGTGGGGAACACGCCTTGTTGTTTTGTGTTGTTGTACCTTATAAAACAGCAGGTTTAAACATACCAGACTGAGTCAGCGCAAAGTCAATCTCAGAAAGCAATGTGCCACAACACAGACAAACGACACCCTACTGAAAAGCTAACATGCCACAACACATGAAAGGACTGAATGTTCATCGAATAATTACTCTTAGTAAGCTCTACTGAGTTATTTGATTCTGTGGAACAGGCAGAATTAGAATGCTTCTGTCATCTATTACAGTAAGGAACTTATTTGCACGCGCACATACAGACAGCTCTGAATCAAGGCCTTGACTGTGCAGAACCAATCATGGGGCCCTGGGGAATGTGTAATGAACATATCAGGTTGTTTGGAGTCATCAACAGTATTATCACTCCAGTGCTGGGCTACATCGGAGCAACTTTCACACATTAGTCACTGATAAAAAGGTTTTTAAAAGTTCAATTTACATTAATGTATAACACAACTATGGGATTGCTTGTTAAACTCATGTCTTCAGAGAGATGTTTTTAATCCAATGCTAGTTTTATATGACGGAAATATATGAAGACTGCAAAGAAATACATGGAACCAGTCCTTCTAAAGGCTCTCTGAAGGCCCTTACTGAGATGTCAGGACCACATTTTTCCAACGTGGGCGGACGAACAGGAAATGAATGATTTGGTCACTGTAGAGGAATATAGTGAAAAAGTTATTCTCAAGAGTGACACTCCTGAAGAAGCGGTGTCCCACCATCTTGTAAAAACAACCATCTGGCATGGGGACACTTGCACGATTCTTATGTACAGAGAGAAGTAACGAATGCCAAATGATCTCTCCTCATCGTTGTGCTTATTCAGCAAACTTTCCCCTGAGAGTCAGCCTCCTATGGCGTCATCACCCAAGCGCACGAAAACAACACGAATGCACGCACACACATGCATGCTTGCACTAACACACACATTTGTGAGATGGATCTTAATTTTAATCTAAAAAGTATCCGTAAACTAACATTTTAATAATCATCATAATCACGAATGTAATGCAAAGGGTCAAATTGGGCTTTGGTAGATACTGATGCATTCACTGATGAACAGCAACAGCTGCAGCGTGCGGTTGCACAATTCCGGACTGTCTGAACCTTTCAATTAGGCCTAATATCACAATTACACTAAAGATATACTTGTTATTAATAAGAGTGTAGGCAATACACTTGGATTTTTCACTGGCATGATTATGTAATGCATAAAAACTTACTTGTCAAGCACAAAATACAAGTCAAAAGCCCCTTGACAAGTACTTTCCTCCTCATCGTCTTGTACCTCCGTCTGTCCTTTTGCATAAGGTAAAGTAAAAACCAAGAACCCCACAAAAACAAGAGCAAGAGACATGCTCATCAAAAACCTCGCCATCTTTTTCCACCAGTGAAAGTTATATTCCTTCCAAAAACGAAATGGAAAAACTAATTCAGTGCTGTCTCACATTCCCAAATAATTTTAAATGACTTCTCTACACAGTGATGCCCCTGGTCAGACAAAACAAAAGGGTAGTCGGATGTTGGGTAATTCGTTGTTGAGGTCAGTTTCCAAGCATTCCCGTAACAAAGTAGTCTGAGTCTGGATGTGCGATCACATTGAGGATGCGCAAGGAGGATGAAAATACTGAAAGGTTGTGGACCTAACTGTCCTATCGGCAATTTGTGGTTTAACAAGTTTTCTGTCAGAATATACTATTTGTTTGTAATCCGCTCGTCGTAAAAAAAAGAAGAAAAAAAAAAGAAAAGAAGTACGCTACTTTAGAGAACCGCATACAAATCTTTACATTGGGAGTTTAAAAAAATAGTTAAACTTTTTTGTAAAAACGCAAAATGCAAAGGCAATGAAGAGTGAAGTTGGCGTAATGGGTACTGTTATATCGGCAACACGCTAGACTGAATTGAACCAGGTTTCATATTTCAAGATGGGTTAAGATTCCATCTTGCGCCTCCCTCTAAAGAAAATTCTGGGCAGCCACAGAGGTGAGCACATGTATCTTAGATCTAGCATAGATGGGATGCTGCTTTTTAACGTATTGTAGCGACCCACGGATTGGTCGCGTGTTAACTCGCGCTGTTGGCGCAAAGGATTGTGGGTGGCGCAATTCACATACTTGTTTCATGTTTGGTTAATGTTGTATGCATGTTTGAGTTGAGTGTTGTTGTTCTGTCAATTAGGTTTGTCAGTGGATGATGTATGGATATTAGTAACTATAAGTTATCGTTGTTGCCATAACTGTGAATTGTATGTGAGTTAATGACTTGTTGTTGGCATTCACATGTGATTGGTGGTGTAGTAATAAAACCTGTAGTCGAGCGGTGTATGGGACACAGGATAAAAAGGTCTTCTTCTCTGCGTCCGATTATTACGCATCCTCTCCAATATAGACCCCTAGCGCCATCGTTACATTGGTGTCAGAAGTGGGATGGCGCAACCACGCAGGATGGAGGAAGAAATCGCAGATCTTGAAGAGACCATTAAGAGGACTCAGCTACACCTGGAGAAACGTAGGCTGAAGATGGAGCGTTCCAGGGCAAGAACGTCGTCCCACGCTGATGGGTCCAGTGTGCCACGGCCTTGTCGCCCCCTAGAGGCCGGGAGTGGAACCACAGAACACACAGCCATAGCTGTGGACATCCAACCTGACCTACCTGGGGCGTCCCCACAGGTGGATGTTGGGGCCATCCTGCCCCGTTCCACTGCCATGCCAAGAACACCAGCGAAGGTGCCCAAGTTCAATGGAGAGACGCTCCTGGAGCCATATCTTGCCCAGTTCCAGTTGGCAGTGTGGCATGGTGGTTGGAGCAGCGAGGAAGCTGCCACTCATCTTGCCCTGGCGCTGGAGGGAAATGCGCTGCAGGTGCTCCTGGATCTGACCCCGGGAGAACAGCGGAACCTGGAGACCTTGACCGGGGCCTTGGAGAGGCGGTTCGGGCAGCCACCATTCCCTGACCAGAGTAGGGACAGGCTAGCCAGCTATCGCCGCCAGGAGGGAGGGAGTTTGGGCGCTTTCGCCGCAGATATCCAGCTCTACGCCCGCCATGGCTATCCAATGTTCGACGCCGCTGCAAGAGGGGAGCTGGCTCTCCATGCATTCCTCAAGGGGCTTATGCCAGAGCAGCTACGCCAGCATGTGCGTCTCACCATGCCCAGAACCCTGGAGGGGGCTCTTCAAGAAGCGGTACGGGCAGAGGCGGTGCTCTGCACTCAGGCTGCCCCACGGCTGTCCCTTCCACACGTCCGGGCCATCGACTGTGAGGGTGAGGAGGCCGAGCCAGTTTGTCAGGTGCAGTTTCAGCGGCGGCCAGCCCCAGCTGGGAACCGTCGACCTCGATCCACTCTTCGGTGCTATCGTTGTGACGAACCTGGTCACATTGCCCGTGACTGCCCAGCACCAGTCTCCAGAGCACCACAGCAGACGGGAAACGACGGGGGGGTGGCGCAGTGAGGGGCCCGCCACCCCAATCGTTGGCCCCTCCCTTAAGCCAAGAACTGTTGATTGGTCGTGTAGGCAACACTAAGGGACTGTATTTGGACTGCTGGCTTGATGGCCAACCCTGCCAAGCTCTAGTAGACACGGGGTCTACCGTCTCACTGGTGCGTCCTGGCGTCCTTCCAGGAACCATGGGGACGCTCTCCGGCGCATGGGCAATGTCAGACACGAACCTGGTGACGGTGACAGGGGAGAAGGCTGCTACAAAGGGGAAGAAGCATCTGCGGATCCAGGCTGGGAACCAGGAGGCGGAGCACGAGTTCTGGCTTGCCAATATTCAGGACTCGTGCATTATCGGCCTGGACCTGTTGTCCCGTTGGGGTGCCTATGTTGATGTCCTGAGGGCAGCCATCACCCTTGGTGGGGAGACTGTGGCGCTCCAGGCCGGCCAGGACAAGAACACAAAGGTCAGAGACCAGCAAGCCAGCTGCCAAACAGCTGCCACCAGCGACTCCATGCCAGGTCAGCCTACCAACCATACATCGGCGGAGACGTCTGAGGCGGTGAGGGAACTCTGCCGCCGCAGCAGTGATGGCCTTGACCAACAGCAGTGCGGCCAGTTGAGGCACCTCCTAGAGGACTATGCAGATATCTTTGCAGCAAAGGATGAGGACTGTAGGCGGACGGGGTTGGTTCAGCATTCCATCGACACCGGTACCGCCCAACCCATCCGCCTGCGGCCTCACCGGCTGGCCCTCGGCAAGCGACAGGTGGCAGAAGACAAAGTTAGGGAGATGGCTGCTGCTGGGGTAATTGAGCCCTCTGACAGTCCGTGGGCCGCACCAGCTGTCCTGGTTCGAAAAAAGAATGACAGCTGGCGGTTCTGCGTGGACTATCGACGTCTCAACGCGGTGACCAAGAAGGACTCTTACCCCCTCCCTCGCATAGATGACGCCCTCGACCATATCACAGGCTCCAGCTGGTTCAGTTCCCTTGATCTGCGTAGTGGCTACTGGCAGGTGGAGTTGGCCCCTGACGCACGACCAAAGACTGCCTTTACCATTGGACAGGGACTGTGGCAGTTTCGTGTTATGCCGTTTGGACTCTGTAATGCACCAGCGACGTTCGAACGGCTGATGGAGAGGGTACTGGCTGAAATACCACGGAGTCGTTGTGTGGTATACCTGGATGACCTGCTGGTGCATGCCAGCGACTTTGACCGAGCCCTGGGTAACCTGCAAGAGGTCTTTGAAGCCATTCGTCAGGCTGGGTTGCGGTTGAACCCTGCCAAGTGTCGCCTGCTGACAAGAGAAACGCAGTTCTTGGGCCATGTGGTCAGCGCGCACGGGGTAGCTACCGACCCCGCTAAGGTGGCCGCAGTCCAGAATTGGCCACCCCCTGCCAACGTCACCGAACTGCGGAGCTTCTTGGGCCTGGCGTCCTATTACCGGCGTTTCGTCCGGGGCTTCGCCACGATTGCCAAACCCCTCCATCGACTGACTGACAAGGGACAGCCCTTTGACTGAGACGACGTGTGTGCCGGAGCCTTCACCCAGCTAAAAACTGACCTTACCGAGGCTCCCATTTTGGCCTACCCAGATGCGGAACAGCCCTTCATCGTGGACACTGATGCCAGCAACGTGGGAGTTGGCGCCGTACTGTCCCAGAGTGTTGGAGGGGTGGAGCGCGCAGTAGCCTACTTTAGCCGCACTCTGAACCGAGCTGAAAGGAACTACTGTGTGACCCGGCGTGAGCTGCTGGCAGTGGTCCTGGCACTGCGACAATTCCGGCCGTACCTGCATGGCAGCCATTTCCTTGTGCGCACCGATCATGCTTCCCTTACCTGGCTGTTGAACTTTAAGAACCCGGAGGGCCAGGTGGCTCGCTGGCTGGAGGCCCTACAGGAGTATGACTTCGAGATCCAGCATCGACCAGGGCGGTTGCATGCTAATGCTGATGCCCTCTCCCGCCGCCCCTGTGCAGTCTTGGAATGTCGGTATTGCCAACGACAAGAGGAGCGGGACCAACCACTGACGGTGGCAGCCATTCAGACAGCTGACTGCGAGGGGAGTTCTCCATGGACCTCCGCTCAGCTGCAACAATGCCAGGAGGCCGATGCAACCTTGGCGGTGGTAATCAACTGGCTGGCGACGGGGCGGCGTCCCGAATGGACAGAAGTGTCTGCCCACGGACCGGAGGTTAAGGCTTACCAATCACAGTGGGGCAACTTGGAGCTCCATGACGGGCTGGTGCACCGGAGGTGGAAAGCTCCTGGCCGGGGAAGCGACCTCCTACAGCTGCTGGTACCCCGTGAACTCCGCCAACAGGTCCTTCAGACCGTCCATGGCTCGGTGGGGGCGGGGCACTACGGCATCGCCAAGACCCTCCGCCGCCTCAGGGGCCGATTCTATTGGCCAGGTTGTCGACGGGACGTGGAGCTGTATGTGCACTGCTGTGACCTTTGCACTGCTAAGAAAGGGCCAACGCAGCGCTCCCATGCCCCATTGCAGCAGTACCTGGTGGGGGCTCCGATGGAGCGAGTAGCGGTGGACATACTTGGGCCCTTTCCAGCGACTGATTCCGGCAACCGCTACGTCCTCGTGGCCATGGATTATTTCACCAAATGGCCGGAGGCATACGCGGTGCCGGATCAGAGTACCACCACAACTGCGGAAAGGCTGGTAGAGGAGATGTTTGCCCGCTTCGGGGTCTCTGCGGAACTCCATAGTGACCAGGGGCGGAACTTCGAGTCCCAGGTCTTTAGCGAGGTCTGCCGACGGCTGGGAGTATCCAAGACGAGGACGACACCTCTCCACCCTCAGAGCGATGGGCTGGTGGAGCGGTTCAACCGCACCCTGGCTACCCAGCTCGCCATCCTGACCAGCCAACATCAGCGGGACTGGGATCGCCACCTGCCCCTGGTCCTGTGGTCGTACCGGACGGCCGTCCAAGAGTCCAGCCAGTGCACACCAGCTGCCCTCATGTTTGGGCGGGAATTACGGACACCGGTGGACTTGGTTTTCGGGACCCCGCCCGAGCCGGAGATTGCTGGAGGAAAGGAGATGGATTACTACCGGAGGTTGATAGATCGCCTCCAAGTAGTCCATGAGTACGCTCGTCAGGCCCAGGCTAACTCTGGGGTGCGGCAGAAAAGAGCCTACGACACCCGGTGTCGGAAGCTGACCTTCAAGCCCAGTGACAAGGTCTGGGTGTATTGCCCTACTCGTAAGAAGGGGGTGTCACCCAAGCTATGCAGTCACTGGCAGGGGCCCAGTGAGGTTATGGAACGGGTTTCTGAGGTGGTGTATCGGGTGCGCATGCCTGGTCGGGGGCGTGTGGTGGTGCTGCACCAGGACAGACTATCACCATATCGCCCGCTTGCTCCAGAGACGGGTGGAGCAGAGAACGACACCAGCGGCACCATTCCCACTGGACAATGTAACCCCCCCCCTATGGCACCTTCTACCAGTCCCAGGAGGCCAACTCGGCGGCGGTTACGGCCAGGACACTTAAGAGACTACCTGTTGGGTGATGGGGTTGTCGGGGACGACTGACCCCTCAGGTGGGGGCTATGTAGCGACCCACGGATTGGTCGCGTGTTAACTCGCGCTGTTGGCGCAAAGGATTGTGGGTGGCGCAATTCACATACTTGTTTCATGTTTGGTTAATGTTGTATGCATGTTTGAGTTGAGTGTTGTTGTTCTGTCAATTAGGTTTGTCAGTGGATGATGTATGGATATTAGTAACTATAAGTTATCGTTGTTGCCATAACTGTGAATTGTATGTGAGTTAATGACTTGTTGTTGGCATTCACATGTGATTGGTGGTGTAGTAATAAAACCTGTAGTCGAGCGGTGTATGGGACACAGGATAAAAAGGTCTTCTTCTCTGCGTCCGATTATTACGCATCCACTCCAATATAGACCCCTAGCGCCATCGTTACAGTATTTTATATTATTTTGGACCTTACCAGACAAATAACCTAATTAGTAGTTGGTCATCGTCAGTCATCAAAACACAAACTGCTAATCTTTCAGTTCCATAGGGGTCTTGAAACAGACATGAGCCCCCTTTCTGCTGCTGAAGCACGTTTTTATAAACGCAATGTGTTTTACACAGCTGAGTGTTGAGGAGTCCTACTTACCAGAATGTAGCGTTGAGTGTACATAGAATAAACACACTCACCACCTTGACAATAAGAACGTGGTAAGGTGTTGGACTGTTTTAATTTGTCATTTCGACAAGAGCTGGTGAGGTTTGTACAGATTCTGTTTGAATGCCAAGACTGTGGATTGCAATTATATAAAGACTTGTATCTAAATGAATTCATAACATCTATTGTGAAAGACAAAACTCAAACTGTCATTTATGTTCCCATTGTATTTATTGTGTCCCACTGTTGGAATTGATACAACCCAAATTGCCGTACATGGCACATCATTTTGTACAGACACAATACTAGCCTTACACTGAAAACAGAACCCAACCTCAAATTGAGACAGTTCTTCCCAAGAGACTTGTTTGTAAATGTATTCCAAATTAAACTACATGACAGTATGATATTGTTTCAATAAATCTTCCAACAATTTGAATCAACCTTATGCCTAATCTTCAAAATTGTACTTCCGTTTACCAGGTTGGAATACCACAGAAGGTTTTTTTTAACAGCCCAAAATAAAAGCTGTTCCGCCTCCAAAAAAACATTATCACAAACGTTCATGGCATTCAAACCACTTCACCAACAGTCACATCTCAGTAAAAGCTCACACTTCTTAAAACATTCCACTTTCCTTCAGTCCTTCTAAAATCACATTATTATATGTCAAAATTATCAGTAAAAAGCAACAAAGGCTTAGGTGCAGGGAATTTGAATAACTAATTTCATAACAATTGAACTGTACTATACCCTACACACTAAACTCAACTAATCTGGCACCCTTTGGCTGCCAGCAATATCCTGGTTAGGGGAGTCACTTCTGGCTACCAAAGTGCTTCATGAGGATACCCTTGGCTGTGTCGAGGGCCGCCTCGGCAGGCACGGGGATGTGGGGGGCAATACCGGCCCCCTCCCAGGCAGGTCCCTGGGTGGTGTCGGAGTGGACGGTGGGGATGCTGAGGAAGATGTCAGACTCGCCCACGCGGAACGTGTTGGGTGGGTGGGAGGAGCCGGATGTGGTCTCCCCGACGATCATGGCTCGGCCGTGCTTCTTCATGATGTAGACAAACTCTTCGGCGGCGCCGGCTGTGGCTCCGCTGGTCAGGATGAGCAGACTTTTCTTGGTGCCGTATCTCGTACCTGGTGGGAGTGAAGAAGAAGGAGGAGAGACTGAAAAACAATGTTGAGTAATCTTAAGAGACTCGTTAAAGAATACAGAGTCTGGCGGACTACAAGAGGGCAAATACTTTGTTTCCTACCAGTAAGTTCAGGCAGGGTCCAAAGTTCCTTAGTGGTGCCAGATGGTCTGTCGTACAACTTGTCCAGAAGGACCTGCTTGTCTGCATCAAAGAAGTAGGAGCAAAACCCTGCTATGGCTGTGGTCGGTCCTCCAATGTTGTTCCTGCAAACATACAGCTTATACGCTTACTTGTGTACAGAAATTATAGTCCCTGTCAACTTGTACTAAATAACATGCCACCTCTCCCAGACCAATGACATTTATGACCAAAGTCTAGCTAAAATAAGTGTGACGAAATGGAAAAAACAACCATTCAGTTGCTGCCCCTTACACACCATCTTATAAACAGAACATTTTACCTGAGGTCAACAATCATTCCGTCAGTGTTGACTACTTTGTTCCACACATGTTCTACGATGATTTGCGCAATGGCGCGGACCTCCTCGAAGTCCCCAAACATGTCGAAGCGCAGGTAGCCAATGTTATTCTCAAATACATCAGTTTGGAATGACACCTTGATCAGCTGGATAAACATCTCAGGAGTATAGTCCTAAGGCAGACACACATGACAATCAGCTACATGCATAGAACACATACGTACATGTATAAAATGGAAAATTCAGTAGTTTACAATACGTATGCCACAATTTCCTAAAGACTAAGATGACACAGAAGATACTCATTCCTTACCATTGGGGGCAGGGCTGGTGTGTTATGGGTGGTCTTCAGACTTTTGTCCCCTGACAAAGTCTTGAGATCAGCAGTGAGTTTGGTCTCCAGTTCTTCCTTGGAGGAGACCATGCTATATTCTCCACTGGCCAGGGTACCATTCAACTTCTCCGCTACAACAGCTCCCACGCTCTCAAATGCGTAATTCTCTGCCACCAGTGCTCCAGCTCCTTCAACGATGGCAGGGATCTGGGCACGGAGGTTGATGATCTCAATTGCTTTGGCGAGGGCATCTTCTGGGTCGATCTCAATGTCGGGGGTCACTCCTGTGACTTCCCAGGTGTTTCCAGTAATTGGGTTGATGGACTTGGCGCTGGGGATGGCCAGGTAGAAATCGCTGTCGCCCACCTTGATCTTGTCAATCTTCACGGAACCTCCAGCGGTTTTCTCTCCCACAACGGTCGCCCTTTTGAGATTCTTGAGGCAGTAGACAACATCTTCAGCGATGCCCTTAGTGTTCTTGCTGGTGAGGAGCACCAGGGGCTTCTTGGTGCCATAGCGCTGCCCCAGGAGAGCGGGCATGGACCAGAGCTCTGTGGTGGTGTCGGACGCCCGGTTGTAAACACTGTCGATGTGAATCAGGGGTTCTGAATCGGTGAAATATGACACAATGTAAGGGATCCCCGAGAGATCACCACTGCCGGTGTAGCGGAGGTCGAAGATGAGAGCAGAAGTGGGCAAGATCTTATTCCAGACCAGCTCCAGGAGCAGGGGGCCGATTTTCTCAGCCATTTCCTCCCCAATGATGTGGTCAATCCTCAGGTAGCCGATGTTGCCCTCCAGCACCTCCAACTTGATGGAATTCTGAAGCATAGCAATCAGCTGATCCGGGGGCAGAGGAGGAAACTGCGGAGGGACGACCGGGACGTAGTTGGGCTCGTAGGAGATCACCAGGCGAGGGTCATTAATGGTGCTCTGGACCCCGGCGGTGAGCACGTTGGCCAGGGTCTCTGGGTCCGGAATGCTGAGGATCTCTGTGTTGCTGCTGGCTGCATCGATCGCGTCCTGCATCCCAGTGAGTTTTTCAGGGGAGCAGTAGTTGTCCATGAGGATCTTGGCCATGTCCACAATCAGGCCGGGGGCGAAAGCAGCCTGGGTGATGAAAACATTGCCCAGGACAGCCAGGGAGACGACCAGGAGGAGAGCTCTTGCCATTGTGTTCTAGACCACAGTTGAAACCCACAGTTGGAAGTTCTTTTAGCAGTTGTACCTCCGTCTGCAAAGAGGTCCTTTGTCAACTGAGATTGTATCCACTGGAAGGTTTCTGTTAACACACTCGTAAGAGGATTTTCCTCACAATAAATCCCTAATCGCATTATCATGAGTGCTTTTGTGAGCACAATAACAAGTTAGCCAAATAGGTGCAACATGTTTTCCAAGATATATGTGTTAAATATAAACTGGTGTTTATATTTGAGTGAGGTGACATTCTACATAGAAAATACATCTGAAAAGATTAAGCTATTATACTTGGAGCTAATAAAGTATCACAAATACGTAGTAATTTTACTCAAATAAGGTGTTTTGAGTATTTTCACAAGATTTGAATGTGATTGATGTAGTACGTGTGAATATGCAGTTGAGACATCTATATGGGTCTGACAACGGTCGAGCATGGTTCATTGGGTTTGGTGGACTGTACAGAATGTTAGATTTACTGATGTAAAAGCTGTAAACTGTGACCTATAAGCTGGAAAGTGTATTTCAACAAGGTTTTACCTACTGAGGGATTGACCTTTTTCAAAACTAAGAATGCTTATGGTTGCTGAGCTCTGTATTCCACTTATCAGACTACAAACTAGCCTTCACAGTGTGGTATGCTAAGTCTCAGTCAGCAGTACTCCCACAGCTCACAAGAGCACCTCACTTCTCCCACACATGGAGCAACATTGGTTGACCACTAGATTTATGTTTCATTTTTATTTGACAATTCTTTTAATTCTTTTATATTCAATTATTTATATTAAAAAAATAAACATAGTAGCAAAAAAATTCATTACAACAATAACTTTACACCATTTGAGAAGTATGCAAAGGTGTTGCCACTGTTTCAGGATTAAAGTCTTCTAAAATACATCCTGACCCTCCTTCATGTAATATCCAAGCTAGGTGAAAGTATATGCTTTTACACACTGTTAAGTTGGATCAGTGATTTTCCATCCATTCCCTTTTCCAAGTCAAAGAGGGCCTGTCTTATGAAGCAAGACAACTCAATGGTTGGAATTCTAGATTTATGTGGGAATTGCTCCCTCTACTGACGGTTGTTTGGTATAATAATAAATTTCCTCCAGACACGAAACACATTACAAATTAAGATAAAATAAGACATTCATTTCACAAAAGTAATCAAAACAATTAAATCAATGTGTAACACACTGAATAATAGACATGTATGAACCTTGTAAAAAAAAAAACACATTGGCATGGCTACTAATTCCACCTAATACACAAACATAAATGTATTAAATAGTACATGGGACAGAAATAATTAATCAAATTGGTTTATTAATTAACCAAATCAAATAATGCACACAAAAAACCATATAGCTATTGGTAATTCTGTAAAGGCAACTCAATAAATCTGAATCAGTCCTGCAGTCACAAGGGATGTATTTTTTGTGCAAAACTGAGGTTTTCTTAAGGTGACTAAATTCTTCATAATGTGCAATCTACTATTTGTTACGTAATTATGTTATATGCATGTTTGCTAATTGTGTTATGTAGTCAGTTGGATTTTAGCATTACATTTAAAGCATTTATTTTCAGGGAAATATAAAAATCGTAATTGAGTCTCCATCGGAAAACAAACATTGATTACCATCTAAATGACCGACTACACATGAAACAAACAGTCCAAAGACAAACCCACAAACAGTATCTATGTCCCCTGTTCTCTCTTCACCAGCCTGGCCGTGATGATCCTCTGGGCCACAGCCAGGGCATCAGGGGCTTGGGCCACCACATGAGGCTCCACTCCAGACACACTCCACACCTTCCCTGTGACGGCACTCAGGACCAGCTGGTTAGGGACCGAAGCGTACAGGATACTGTCCGCGATCCGGTACGTCCCACTGGAGAGTGACCCCCCGACGGTGGGCTCTCCGATCACCGTGGCCCTGTCAAGGTCCTTCATGGTCCTGGTGAAGGCCTCAGCGGCCGAGCCAGTCATGTGACTAGTCAGGATGTAGATGTCTTTGGAAGAGCCATACCGTTGACCCATGACCTCTGGCAGGGTCATGATCTCAGTCATGGTGGTGGTTGAGCGGTCAAAGACAGTGTAGAGGTGCCTGAGAGGTGCAGCGTCAAAGAAGTAGGTGCACAGCAGTGGGATGGCAGTGGGGTACCCGCCTGTATTGTACCTCATGTCGATTATCAATGTATCAGTGTTCACCAGTTTGCTCCAGATCAGTTTTATGAGCTGGGGGCCAATGGCTTTGACAACCTCCATGTCTACCATCATGTCAAACCGTAAGTATCCCACATTCCCCGGCAACACCTCGCTCTTGAACAGTGCGTCGATGATGTAGCCCACCTCCTCGACCGTGGGGATTTTGGGCACCTCGTGGAGCGACTCTGGCTCAATGTCGCAGTAGAAAATGTGGAGGCGGTGGTCACCTGACGTCTCCTGGAGGTCAGAGGTCAGTTGCGAGGCGAGAGATTCGTAATCCACCACCGCTCTGTATGACCCCTCAGCCCACTTGGCCAACAGAACCTTACTGACCTTAAGAGCGACCTCTGGGATTGCGTAGTGAATCTCCAGCAGCTGGCCAGTTTCCTCTACCAGGGTTCTGACCCCTTTGTGGAACTCTATGATCTCATGAGCATTTTCCACAGCATCCTCAGCCAACACTATGGCATCAGGCACAACCCCTCCCCCCAGCCAGCACTCTCCACTGTTGTCTATGAAGTTCACAAAAGGGACAGTTATGACAATGTCTGTGTCTTCTACCTGGAACGACTTGGAGTGCATCAGAGTCCCTGAGGTGATCTCTCCGATAACGGTGCCACGGTGAAGAGACTGCATCAGGTAGGCAAACTCCTCCCCAGCACTGGCGGTGTAGTAGCTGGTCAGAATGTACACCCCTCGCTCGGAACCATAGACTGGGCCTGTAAAACCAGCCAAGGTGTTGTACTCTGTGGTGACGTTCTGTATCCTGTCGTAAATGGTGAAGAAGTGGCGTTTTTGTGATTCGTCTTGGAGGAAGGAAAGAAGGATGGGGAGTGAAGCTGAAGGCCCTCCTGTGTTGTAGCGCAGGTCTATTATCAGGTTCTCAGTGTCTTTCAGGGGCTCATATACCTTTTTGGCAATTTCTTCAGCAAGTTTATCCATTACAGACACCTCGCCGAACTTATCAAAACTCAGGTAACCAGTGTTACCGGGTAGAATCTGTACTTTGAAAACAGTATCCACCAGGTTCTTCAGGAACTCCGGGTCATCTGGAACCTTCTCGGGTTCCAAGTCCTCCTCAATGATGACTGGATGGTCCTGGGACAGCTTGATGATCAGCCGAGGGTCCTCACAAACGGACTGCAGCTCGTGGTTGAGTTTGGCTGCCAGGTCTTCCTCTGAGACAACGGAGAAGAAGTCAGAGGAGGCGAGATGGTGGAGGAGAGTTGGAACCCTGTCTGTGAAGGAGTAGAACCTTCCGATAATATCAGATATGGTCTGGACTGCCTTCGGAATGGTACTCCTGACAGCCAATAGGGATATTGCGTTTGCCACGGCTTCTTTAGCGATTACATTAACTGACGGTGACACGCCACTCACCTCCCAGCTCTGCCCAGTGATTGGGTTGACTGACCTGGCAACAGGAACTGTGATGTAGAACCCTGAATCTCCAATCCTGATCTTCTGCACTTTTACCGAGCCTCCAGCCGACCGCTCCCCCACAATGATTGCCCTCTTCATGTGCTTTAGAGTGTAGGCCACTGCTTCAGACGCCCCCATGGTTCGCTTGCTGGTCAAAATGATCAGGTCCTTTTTTTTGCCGAACCTTTCTCCCAAGATGGATGGCATGGTCCACAGCTCCTTGGTGGTGTTGGAGGGTCTGTCAAATATGGTATCTATGTGGACGGGGGGCCCTGGGTCAGAGAAGAAGGAGATGATGAAGGGAACTCCAGACTGTTCTCCAGCCGTGCTGAAGCGGAGGTCAAAGATCAGGGAGGAGGCATGTGCCACTTTGTTCCAGATGTTGTCCCTCAGCAATGGGCCGAGCTTGGCTGCCGTCTCTTCCCCGATGATCCGGTCAATCCTCAGGTAACCCACATTGTTTTCCAGCAGCTCCAGTTTCACAGAATTCCTCACCAGCCTCACCAGCTGCTCCATGGGGAGGGATGGCAGCACCGGCGGCATCACCGGGACAAAGTTGGGTTCATAGGACACGGCGAGGCGGGGGTCATTGAGCGCCCCCTGCACCCCGACCGTCAGGACGGCGGCCAGGGTCTTCCTGTCAGAGATCTGCAGGATCTCTCCGCTTTTAATAGCTTGCTGGATGGCCTCTTGCATCCCCATCAGGTTCTCAGGGAAGCAGTAGTTTTCTAGAAGAATCTCAGCCATATCCAGAACCAGGGCAGGCTGGAATGAAGAATTGGCACCTAGAATGTGACAAATAACCACCAAAAGAATCGTTGGTGTGAGTGGAACTCCCGCCATCATGATCGTTACTGGTGTTGAGACAGAGAATGTTTCATCTATTTATCAGCATTTGGTTCATCTATTTGGAGGGACAGTGCTTTGCTGGGAGGGAATGTTTTCTCTGCCAGGTTTTTGGACAACAACATGGACTTAAGAGGCTTTTGTTCCCAATAAACCCTTAATCGCATTATCTGCGGTGCATCGGCTTAAAATAAAATCACAACTGGAGATATTGTCTGGTATTTGAGGTGTTCTATGCAGGCTGATCTGATAACATCTTTTTCACTTTTACTGTGGGCCATCCGTTTCAAAAGAACCTCACTGTAAAAAAAAAAAATTGTGAAGTTCATCACAATTTTGTTTGCAGGATCCAGAATGATAATCAGCATTTCCTGTAATGGGATTAAAAGTCTAAATAAATTACACAGTTCACATGTTCAAAAATGTTGTGCACAGCAAACACTTTCAGTGTTTTAGTGCTTCAGTTACTTCCATGGGAATGAAAATCTGGTGAAGTTCCAAAGACAAATCCCCTTATCATTGCGAAAACTGGCAAGTGAAAGTCCAATTCACTTATGTCAGACCTGCAGCAGGTCAGCACAAGCCAGACCCAAACCAGGCCAGGTGGGGAGCGGAGGACAGGGTTAGGCTTTGGGAGGTCATGTCTGGGTCACACAGCACAGCAGAGGATGACATGATTACACAGTTTGTGTGGGCTACACGTGGTAAGCCGTCTTAAAAAACACAGGATGAGAGGAAATGAAAAAGGAACAGAAGACATAGCAGCTGGTGATAAACATAAAGATGGAGCTGAGGCCATTTTCAAAGGATCCACCTCCATGCAGCTATTCAAAAAACTGCTTTTAGCTTGTTATCTTAAATGTTTTTGATTTTCAATTTTCATTCCTATTCAAATAGTTGATTGAAGGGTCAATTTCAACTCTAAGAAGGGAACATTTGAAGTTGCAGTTTTCTATAGATTTGTTTTTATGTCATATCACCAGTTGAAAATATTGGTGACTGGCCACATTTTCTCTGTACATGAACTTGGCTGAGAAGTACAACCCAACTAAAGTAATTCAACAGGGTATTACACAACTAACATACACACTTCTCCTCAATGCTAATACTGGACATTGGACAGATAATCCACCTAAAGTTCTAATACCCCTACAGTCTTACATAATCCCCTCTGCCGATTCGTAGGGGCCAATCACAACCAAGAGTCTGTGTTTAAGACCAGTCCAGGTCCATTGTTCACTGCGTCAGTTCCGTGGCGTACAGAGGAGGGGATGGAATCCAATTGGGGCAGAGGAGAGCAACAAGGCTAAAATCAAACAGTGCACGTCTTATTTTAATACAACAAGCTGTAAATAAAAGTTAACCCTAGGTTATATTAGTCTCCGATAGGATATAGTGATGTAATTGTAAATGTCATCCCTTCATGGTTAACAAAGGCTTTGTCCAGACGGGAAAGAGTAGTTAACCGTGATTAGAATACATTGTTGACTAATCTGTCATCGTAAAACTCGTACTACTGTACATGCAACAGAATTAGTGTTTTGATGAAGCCCTTCCAGCTACAGTGCATTTCAGTTCAAAGTTCTGGAAAATAAAATAAAATAGTGCACAAAGGTTTTTGATGTCATTCTTTGCTTTATAGAAAAGTATACCGTACACTCAAATTCATACTGTCCTCTTACAATACCTTTACACTTATATACTCACACGTACACTGTGAAAGTACACTTATACTTACATACTTATACATACATACACTTACATTTCTATGAAAATAGAAGTTTAAATGTTTCTGTATGGTGTGCTCTCAGCACAACAGTCATAGTATTATCATTTCAATCTTTCAAAAAGGTATAAAGTTATGTCAAATCAAACATTCATCTTCTATGACTGAAACAAACATAAACAGGTGACAACTGATAAGTTACAACATTATTATGTACAATCGTTTTAGCTGACATCATAAACATATGCAAGACTGTAATGATGGCAGAGTCTAGAATATCTTAAATACATCTATGTTTAATAACACATAACAATACACACAATACAATTATCTATTTCACATGATCATAATCAAAAACATAGACAAAAGTTATCATAGGCTTCACTGCTAAAATAAGACGAAATGTGCGTTGATGGAACATACACCTAAATATAGGAATAGGAATGTACAGATTTACAAAGAGGAGAAACTCCACCACCACCACCACTGTATATTTAGCCCTCTGACTACCTGCACCCACACGCAGCCACCTTCATCTCCTCATACAGGTGTCGCACAGTTATAACGCCCTTCTCCTGGTACATGACTGTGATGGGGTCCAGTTTGGTGGGAACACAGCATGCCATGTTGGCCTTCTTGGGGTTGCGAAGGTTTACCAGGGTCTGGATCAGGGCGTGTTTCGAGGGGGTCATGTCACTCGTCAGCGGGAAGAAACACACGCCGCGACACTCAAATGCGTCGTACTCTGGCGGCGCCACTATCCACTTATCCCACCCGATGTCTTTGAAGTTGACCCGCATGGAGGTGCGTCGGCAGTAGCTGCTCTCCACCTGCCTTCTCCTCCTGTGGTGCCTCCTCCGCGGGCGGAGGTCCACACGGCTGAGGACGCCGGCGCTGCCGTGGTCGTCCTCGTCGTCGGCAGCGGTGGTGTTGTTCCCATCGTCATCGATGCTGTTGTTGTTGTTGATGTTTTCGTCATCCTCGTTCTGAGGAGAGCTTCCAGACGACAAGATGGTCTCCTCCTCACGAAGGATCATCTCGCTCAGCTCCTTCCTCGCCTCCCTCCTCCTGCTCCCCGGGTCGTCTGAGAAGACCAGGAGAGCTGCGGAGGTGTTGATCCCAACGGCCACGCTCACATCCAGACCCTCGCCCGCCGCGCCGTCACCACTGTCACTGAATGTCCGGCCACCTTTCCACTGATCCACCACCACCTCGAACGCACTGACCCCACCGCCTCTACCTCGGCTGGACCAACACTGTATCGCATGGGTCACGTCAAACGCTTCCCATGAGGGATGTGATCCCATGACCTCCCTCCCATCCAGGAGTAAAGGTGTGGGTTTGCTGCCAGTATGATCCAGCTCGTAGATCCTGATGGTGCCCCTCATCCCGGTAGGGGACCTCTCCTCCGGCAGAGTAAAGAGACGCAGCTCGGCCATGGTGACCTCCTCGTGGTCCGGGACCGTCACGTTGAACAGGAGCCTGTGTCTGGACCTGGAGCCGTTTCTCTCCGAGTGACAGACATCTGTTGAAATTTCAAACAATGTCAGGTGGTTTGGCAATGATACACCTTTAGGTAGATCGTAGATTATGTGCCATAAAAGACCACAGAAGAAGAAACCAGGTTGTTATTGATGTGTGTGTGACATCACTGGTATGTATCAGTGGCCATTCTGTAAAAGGTCACCAGGTTTGTATTTTACAGTCTACACACACAGTCTACACACACAGTCTACACACACAGTATCATACAATGTGGACCGTGTTAACATAGTGTTAAGATAGCAGAGAAAAAAACATACTCTGAACATAAACTTCCCTCTGCCCGCCTGTACCTTCCTCTGACTACAAATATTCTACACATAAAGTATATTACCCCTATTTCCTGAGTGAGATATTTCATTGTCCACACACATACCTTGAAGGGTAAAGCTGCGAATGACATCAGAGCGTGGCATGGCAGACGTATCAGAGGCGTATTTGTTGTACAGCTCCATCATGAACTGAGGGGGGTAGATCCTGCTGTGCTCCTGAGGAACCTCAGACAGGTTCAGCTTCCTCAGAAACTCTTCCTTCATGGTCCCCAGGAAGCTCTCCAGCTTGGACTGTGCATCTGCATCCACCTCATCCTCCTCAATGAGGTCCTGGTCGTAGAAATGAAAGAATCCCTCCTGGTCCTCTGGCAGGATGACCTTGTTTAGAGGCTTACATCTACAGGAGCCAGTAGAGACCAGTAAACTCAAACACATTTGGAATAGGAAGGTTCTAGAACACTGCATCTTTTAGAACGTTCGAGCTTCAGGTACCTCTGCAAAGTTCCTAAGCTTTAATGTTTTTTTTATGCTTCTTCACTTCATTCTTCCCTACTTCTATGTGCTTTAAAGCAACTTTGCGACGACAACAGTGTAAATGTGGATTCCCTGTGCCAGTGCCACAGTCCAGGGGTCCGCTCCCATGCTCTTGAGTAAACAGGCCAGTCATGTCAACCAAAATAGTAGCACTGCTGTGCTTATCTTCACCATTGATGTTCCATTTTAGGTTGCTGTTATCACTGGAAACTTTGCTGCTAATGAATATTCTCTAAACATTTCACAGAGTTGCAGCGATAATGAGGAACACACTGGACACTGTGAGGCAAACTGACAGACACACACTCGCTCTCAGCTCTCCTCCCCTAGAGTTCAACTGTCAGCCCAGAGGAAGCTTGCTGATGCTCTAACGAATACATCAAACGTGGGGAATGTAACTTACACCCAAATAATAAACCCAAATAGGAAACTGTATTAACCATCTTTTGCAAAAGAGCAACACTCCTTTTATTATAATGAAGCTAAGGTCCAATTGATAGCACTGATTAAGTACTTAACAACTTACAGAACATCTTCCATGTGCATGTTACTGCCTCCTCCATCATTGTGAGCTGGCCAGGTCCACTACTGTATGTCGACACTCAGAGTGCTGGGGTCCCATGACGCTGTGGGGGGGGACCCGACCCTGGGCCAGCGTGTCAGCGGACATTGGCCCAGCTCCTGGCATTTCACTACACTGTGGTCTCCTTCATTCACATAGTCACTCTCTGACTGGCCCTGCCTGGGGCTCAGACAAAACATTTTATTCTGGCACATTCTGTCAGCTCAAAGCACTCTTTATGGACTATTTTGGCATGTAAAGAGAGAGAAGAATATTCTTTAGGTTTACATTTGAATGGATGAGAGAAACAGTGTCTCTTTGAGAAAGGACACAATTAAAGAACTGGATTGAGAAATTAATGACAGAGAAGTGAAGACACCTAAGGACTAAGCCAAACAGAAAACAAAGAGTAAAATATTGTTTAATTAACCTTTTAATGAACAAACAATATCTGAAATTGACTTAAATGCATCAACTGTACATTTCGGTTTATTCCCATTTAAAATTGTCATTATATATATCTTTTTCAAAACATATATCATTTGTACACAACTATTTGTGTAGCTTATACAGTACAGACCCTAAATGCACAGTTATAATGTGGTGTCGAACAATCAAATTTGGTGGTCACATCAAACCATAAATCTGTGAAGGTATGTCATTTCAGACGGCTTTCCCCTTCCAAACAGTAGAGGGCAGTATGGTCTCATATAACTTTTGTCTCCATCGTTGAGCATATGTAAAATACATTTCCCTTTAAAATGGTTAGCTAAAGTAATCACATCTGTACTGTACAGTGAGCTATATAATATAAATCATGTAATCAAAGTACATATATAGTACACTATATTCTACATAGTTTCTCTCATGCTTTAACTACAACACTACTGAACACAGCATTAAACTACTGTACTGGCTTAACATTCATACATCAAAACACATAATGTACAAATATACTGTATGTCTCATTTAGTTGTATTAGTAGTATTACTATTTACATAAGTGTTTTCAGTACTGGACTGGGCACGCATTACTTAATGGGCACTGCTCAAACCAAAACCCACTTGAATCCAATAGTTAAATTGTGTATTATACTATGGAGTCCATTATCTGAGCTATAAGAAAGAGAAAAAAACTCATTGTCTCCAAATGGGACAGTAGTCCTTTTGGGAGTCCACCCGGAAAAACCAAAACATCTCTGCAGCCGTCCCACTGAGTATATCTTCATGTTTTATGGATCATTGTTCCAATCCTCACCTAGATTCCTCTCCATGAGTAGATGATCCACTTCCATCTCTCATCCAAAATTGTCTGCTTTTCTGTATGTCTTTTGCGACTTTATAAATAAAGTTTCCGATGTCCGTTTTGTGGCAGTCCTCCTACCGGCAGGCACAGGTGTCCACAGACATGCCTGGGTAGACCTTCAGGACCATGTTCTTATCTGGGTCCAGGAAGAGAACACTTAGTGGGCTCATCTTGTCCGGGACACAGCAGGGTTCTGGAACCCCAGGCACTATGCCCACCGCCCGGACAATGCTCTGGATCGTGGCATGGTTAGAAGGACGCACAACCTGGAGGAGGAAATGGAACTTTATAAAACTGTTTTTCACATTTAGATGTGTACAATAAACGTAAAAAAATGGCACACAAGTACGAAGTGACAGGCCTTCCAACCAACTTGCACTTACCTTAGGGATGGGGAACCCACAGATACCTGCACAGTAGAATGCATCAAAAGCTTTAGGAGCCAGCACCCACTCGCTCCAGCCGATGTCTGCAAAATCCACTCTGAGGTACCTTCTAGAACAGGCTCTGGGCTCACTCCACTGCTTCCTTCTGGCCTTCTTCATGGTTCTCTCATCAAAGCTCAGCACCGGAGGCTTACCCAGCGCCTCACTGCCCTCCAGGCTTAGCTTGTGGCGTTCATCTTTAACTGTCGACGGCTTGGCTTTGGGGGCAAAGTATGTGCTTTGCCAGAGCTCGTGTTTCTTCAGAGTGTTGTAGTGCACCTCAGGAAGGTGGTTGGTCTGGAGCTGCATGTCCTGGTCTGGCACGTTTCTCCTCACCCTGGAGGGGGAAGCCGGGGGGGAGGCATTGGGGGGTCGTGTGGGTTCCTCCCCAACTGGGAAAGGACCGTACCTCTGTAGGGTCATGGCCACACTGTTGGGTTCGTCTATTGTCAGGTCGTCTGTGTAGACCAGCATGTAGGGAAGGTTGGCCTGAGGGTGGCGCTCTGGGTGGTTCTGGTGGTGGAGCCTTTGTTGTTGATGGTACTTCACTCCCAGATCCAATTCGGCAGTGATGAGGAGCTCGCTAAGAACCCTGGCATGCTTGATCACCGCTGTAACATCCCTTGTCTGCCAGGCACTCTTCCGGAGGGGAGGCAAGGTGAGGTTCCCCAGCAGTGAAGGGAAGGCCGAGTTGGGGGACGTTCCTCTGAATAGAAGCTGGGAAGGTGGAGGTGAGCTGTGGAGGTGTTGGAGGCGGCAGGACAGCTTCCGAGAATGCCGGCAGATCCCGGGTCGAGGACGAGGACGCTGAACCAGGAAGTGAACGCTGGCAGATAGGATTCGCTCAGAGTCTGGGATGGAAGACAGATTGAACTGGAAACAGGAGGAAGCCTCGCAGTCTCCTGTAAAAGGAAAGGATAAAAATAAGAAAAGAAAAAATACAAACTAGTAATTACAAAAGATGTTAACAATCCTAGTACTTTATCATGAAACACTCTTTCTTAGCAGTAAACCTCAAGCTTGTAAATTGTTTCTGCTTTAAAATGATTTAGTCCTTTGTTATTGATTCCTTCATCCCGTTAATTCATACAGACCCACTCAACCAGCACAACTTTGGCCTCAATTATTTCAATATTTCAACCACAATGAATGGATTGTTGATGGGACTTAAAATTCATGTAGCCTATAGGTACTGTGGCACCTTTGTACAATCCAACCTTGAATCTAAAAACAGACTATTCTTTTAACCTGGAATTCACCTGCAGTTTGAAAGGTAAACATTGCTTCACACTGGATCTGAGCCATATGGAAATGCTTAGCGGAGAGTGCTCCTCTGAGAATTTTCCATGAGCCTCTCTAAGGCTGTCAGGGTGTGATAATAGCCTCTTCTGCCTCACACCTAGATCAGTGATGTTCCACACTGCGTTCCAGTTTGTGTATTTGAAGACCACGAAAAAAGTATAACTGTGGAGTTATCATGAACACCTTACTTTTCAGTGATATTTTGCAAAAACATTGAGCTGTGTAAGGATATTTATTTTGAGATATGGATTATGTCAATTTACATCTGACCTTAAGATCCGTGTCGCAACAATCATTACAGCAACTCTTGCAACTTTTGAGTTGAGGTGGCACCACACACAAAGATTCTCTTTTGTCACTGTGTATTTTATGATATGCACTGCTGCGCAATGCATTCTGAACATGGGAAATACTCACCCGGGACAGCTTTGAAACCTCGAACGGTGTTTCCGTCTCTCTTACGGTGAGGTTCCTTACTGTACTTTTCATAGACTTTGAACATGCTGATGGAGACCGTGTCCCGGTGTGTACTCTCGTGCGCAAAGGTATGGTCGGTACTTCCTTGGACATCGCTGTCGTGCTGCTTAATGTCAGAAAAGGCTTCCGATGCAACTCTGCAAAGACTGTCCAAAATCAATAAAAAACGCACAAGATTAAAAAACGTCTTCTTCATTTTTAAATGCAAATATGTCTTAGTCCATCCAACGTTTTTTTATTTAATTAAATTTTGCAATGTTGCATATACAACCTAAAGCGGATACAAAGTCATGTGCTTTCACGAAATTTCCAGTGCAGAATGCAATGGATCGTTTGCACGTGTTGACCCGTTTTATCAAGGAAAGACAGGGCGCGTTTTAATCCTCAAATTATAGACAGAGACATTCAGAGTTTACAGTCTACACTTGACTCTGCTTACTGCTGGAGGTTGTCTACTATAGCCATGACAGATGGTGACGCCAGGAGCAATCAGCCAACGAGAGAACTGCAAAGTTCTCCAACTAGAATTATACAATTCTGCTGTGCGCCAATGGGCATGACTAACCGTGAGTAACTTTGAATGTCTAAACAACTTCACGTCAATATTGTAAATTGACATGGTCATTTTTATATTTTGAATTTCGACTTTAGAATCTCTATATGGGTGACTGTAATTTTATAAGCAAAATTCAATGAGTTTAAATCATTATTTTAGAACAGATTGTATTTGGTACAATTTGTAAAAATAAATAAATAATAATAATCTGCAGATTTGGTTTTCTATGGGCATGGCACAATTAAAGTGCTTTCAATGATCCATTGTATTTCACTCTCCATGTTCCTGATTCAGGATTGAGCTACACCTTTATGGTCCCTTACCAGCCTCCCAACAAGTTGGGCCCTAGTCAGTAGAACAATGGTTGCCCTGTCATGGAGGTGGCGACAGACAAGTTACCAGGGCTTGCTGGAGGTCAGACGCTTATTAAAATGCCTTCTCTTGGCCTCAACAACCATCACTGGAGCTCTTTCACACCATTACACTTTTGTATCGTGTCCTACATCAGAGATAAGACTGGCTTTGACCATTGGCTACCTACCTACTCAGACGTTGGTCTGCCATAATGTTATCTCTCTCTACAAAGCAGGACAAGATGGTATCAGCTATCATCATATGATCAAGGAGCTGTTCTTCCTGACAGAAAGACTCCTGTGTTAGATGAGTGTTATTAGCTAAAAAAAAAGGCTCTTAGTTGTTATTCAGCTTATTTTTGGTTATTCACAATATCATTCTTGCAGCTTAATTATTTGTGCTTCATAATTAATAATGATTCTGTGTATCAATCAACACCAATATGACCAGAAATCAGTACACAGCTCCAAGTCAAGGCATCTCATTCAACCTCACTTTCAGTGACTCTCCACATGAAGCAGTCACTGTTGTCGGTCCATCCAATAAGCTACCTCAGGCCATATTAATCATTCAGCTCATTGTATTCACAGAAACCCTGCGTTTGTAATCGGTGCAACAGAACCAGACATTGTCCTCATTCACGCACAGTGAGACCCATTTACTATATCTTATCCTCTATGACATCATGCACGAAGCACCTCTGTTAGAAAGATGAGGTTGGGGCTGAAATATGCTCTCATTCAAGGAATATTTGCCTGGGGTCCTCATCATCAGGAGAGGGCTGAAAGACAGCAAGCCGAGTCTGCCATGTTGCTTTTGGCTTTCTCCCCATCCTCCTCCCTCACTTCTTCCCCATCCTCCTACCTCCTTCCTCATCCCCACTTCCACTTGTTTTCTTACAGCTGGCTGCAGCAACAAAAAAAAAACACACACAAAAAAAAACAGTCTGACAGATTTATTCATGGATGTCTGTCTGTCTATCGTCGTTGTTGGAGGAGGAGTAGGACCATGAAACCCTCACTCCATCTGAACGTTGCCAGACTGCTGGTGTGTGATCTCACAGTCCTCCCCCACAGTCTGGGTCCTCTGCCATACCACCCTCATGGACACACACAGAGAGTTAGTTCAGCTCACATCAATGTCCCTCTGACATCTGACTGCTGTAGAGAAACACAGAAAGAACCCCCCAACTCTCGCTTTCACACTCTCTCTCGTTTTTCCTCTCAAGCCTTTCTCTCTCCTTCTTTCTCTCCTTCTTGCTCTCTCCTTCCTTTTCCTAGAGATATCCGGATGTCTCAGGAATTAACATTCAGCATGGTGTCCAATGCCAACAGAAGATGGAACGCCTCCTGGAAAAGTTAAGCTGTATGTGACAAATTTACGAGTGCAAATCTTTGAAAATTGTTAGGGTTTATAAGTCAAAAAAGAAAACGGAGGTTGAAGTGAGGCTGGCTTCGTTTACCCATCCCTCACCTGGGCAGCTTGCTGACAGAATCATCTAAATTTTTGTATGTGTGTGTGTGTCTGTGCGTGTGTGAATGTGTTTGTGTTCCACAGACACAGTGTCATCTTGCCAGGTTTCTCTTCTCAGTCTAAAAAATGCGCTGACAGCTTGACCCTGTGCCACAGACTGCCAGAGCAGAGCAGATCTGAGTCATTTATCACCAGAGTTCAGATATGGGCTTCGCTTCCAGAGGTAACGAGCGGGTCCCAGCAGAATGAGTCTAGCGGTTAAATTCACTCTCAGGAGACCCACTAGCATCTGCAAGAACCAAAACCATAACCCCACGCATAGGGCAGGTCCAGGGCCAACGATCAACATGATGAATCTCTCCTCAGCCTCAGACGCTTTTACCACCTCAAGTGTCCCAATTAGAGGAACAGTTTGGAGTGCCATTACTGGATTTCTCTCTTCAGAAGCACTCAATTAGGCCTGAGCGGTGTTGTCCAACATCTCCGTGGGGAGAGATGACCAGAGGTATCTTTTGTTTTAATGGTAATGTATTTTTTTAAGGTGTCGGGGAAATCCCAGAGTGCTTTGGGAGAGAGAGAAACCAGTGGTTTGGCCTTGTCTTCAGAACAGTTACAGTAACCCAACAGTACATTTGCCAGAATATACCATGACAGAAGTACTGCACACATGTAAGCTTCTCAATTTAATTTTGACACACTTTTACATCCATACAATCAATTTACTGGGAGGAATGTCCTCCTCTCGTATTATTTTCAAACTGTCGTTAAGTCATGAGTATCACTCTTCTAAAGCTTTGCGTTGTTTTCGTCACGCAAAAGGCAGTTGGGGTTAATTGTGTTGCTAATTCATCTTCTCAGATGTGCATCCAAAGACTAAGCAAGTTTGATGTGGTCGTCAGTTATGATGAATGGATGGTGGTATTTTGTTACAGCCATTATACACATGTTAGGCTTCTGTTTGGACGACGGGGGGTGAGGCCGGCTCCAGGCAGCAGCTGGTTTCTAAAATCCATCTGTATCTACTTCTGGCTGGGGTTGAAGAGGAGGGGGGGGGTCACAATAACAGTCAGTCTGGCCTATCTTTGTTTATGCCTGCGATGACATGGGGAAAGCCTGATTGGCCATAGAGCGTTGTCTTCCATCCTCACTGTTATCAATCACATTAAGAGCTCCCGAAACAGGAAGTGCAGCTTTCTCATCATCCCTCAGTCAGCAAGACCATTACACTCCACATTAATGCACCAAATGGAGTGATGGCATCAACCAAACTCTCTCTCTCTGACATTCTCTCTCTCTTTCTATTTCTTTCACACTCTCTCTTTTTTCCCCAACAGTGTGTAATTCACTCCTTACTTGCCTTTGGCCCCAGTGCAACAGTGATGAGATTTGCCCTTAAGCCCTACATTCATCCCCAGTGATACATTATGTCTATGCCTCAGTCAGTCCCACATGCATGTGGACACGGTATGTTAGCTACCAGCAAGTTTTGGCAGTTTTTCTCATCTCTTTTCATGAGAGAAAGAATGGAATTAGCCTCACGTGTTGCAGACAAGAGTTTTCTGGCCCAGCAAAACTGTTTTCCTTGGCCCTCACACCTAAAGTCTGCCAAAATTGGCCCTTTTTCATGTCTATAAATGGTCTCTTTCATGCATCCATACAGGAATGCTTGATCAAGGAATCAAGGAATTCTGGGGTTTACGTAAAAAGGATCCTGATCCCTGTCAAAGACTGTCTACATGAACACGGCCCATCACTGTGATGTGTTGTTTAAGATCTGTTGTTGTATTTATCAGACAACTAAGCACTGAGGGAATCTTTGGTGGAGGAAGAGAGAGAGAAAGAGAGAGAGAGAGAGAGAGAGAGAGAGAGAGAGAGAGAGAGAGAGAGAGAGAGAGAGAGAGAGCGGGAGAGAGAGAGAGAGAGCGGGAGAGAGAGAGACAGAGAGAGAGAGAGAGAGAGAGAGAGAGAGAGAGAGAGAGAGAGAGAGAGAGAGAGAGAGAGAGAGAGAGAGAGAGAGAGAGAGAGAGGGCAGACAATATGCAACAGAGAAAACAAAAAAAGCAAAGTTAATAAGAAGAGAAGTTGAGAGTTCAGCTCCAACTGCATCCAGTCCATCCAATCCTAACTAAGGTGGTTTCCCTCTGGCAGTCATGGTTGATATGAGCTCCTGCACCCCACTCGACAAGCCACCCCCTTATCCCACCCCCTCTATTCTGCACCAGGCCAGCTTTCATCTCTGCCTCCCTGTCACTCACCATTAGTTCCCCTCAGGATGGAGGGATGAGGGAGTCTCTGTCTCAGGCGTTACACCCACTGGTTGGGACTGTTCATTCAGCTTCTGTTCCGTGTCACCACAGTGTTGTGGTAGAAACAACAGACAGTGATTGAAAGCAATATTTTAATTGTTTCAATGTCACCTGACCCTTAAATCTCACATAGTTGTGTAGATAGTGGTTTAGGATTTAGGATAGTGATTCGGTGACTGAATGCTTGATTGTCTAAGATCAGGTGGAAGTTGAACTTCACATTGGTAGTGACAAAGTGCACACACAAACAGTACACATACTTCACAGTGAGCCAACATTGACTGGTGCTAATGTTATGTTTGGTCTGTGAGACTTGTATCTGTAATTACAACCTCTGCAGAGCATTTCTGTTACACACCCTCTCAAATTGCTGAGAACTATCGTTTGACCCTGACGTGAACCCCAAGCATCTAATATCTGGAAAATGCTCCCAGACAAGTGTGAAGGTGTCCTGCTGCTCTTATCCCAGCACAGAAAGTCCCACCTCGCAATTCACCTTCTGTCTTTCATGTTGCCTGTGTGTTATGAGGGGGTGAAGTCAGTCAAACGCAGACCCAGCTTCACTCAAGACATCTGATACTGCCTCTCCAAACAGCCCCAAGGGTAAGAGACTAATTTCAACATGTAACTTTGATTAATTTCAATGTCTATCTAGTCACAAAAGAAGTATACAAAAAATGTAACTTTAGACTTCCACTTTAACAGGCAGCCACTTTCTCATGACTATATAAGATTTAGGGGAAAGGTTGGGTAACATTTAACCATCAACAAGTGTTTACGCCTTCCATTCAAATGGCCTCATAACTGAAGAATGTGTCTCCAGACCAACTGTCAGATTTCGACCCCCTCGATGGACCTGATTTTGAATAGCACCTCACAAAAGCACAAAAGTGCCTGGCCAGCATTGTGTGTTGTTAGTTGCTGGTGTTAGGAGAGTTGTCCATAGATTGTATGGGGCGGTCTATAATCCCTTGGGCCCATTCACCCAGCATGGGATGCCATGGCTGGGATTTAATGCATAAGAAAAGGTCGTGTAGAAACAATATTGAGGGAATAGGTCCCCTAGGAGACAATGGGCCGCGTCCCCAACTGTGTCCCACTGTATACCACCCCTGTGACATCATGCACCGTGGGGGAGTCATCCTCTATGGCCTCGCATTCAGCCAATGACAAAATAGGTGGAGGATTTGGCCATGGATTCTTATGGATCTCCCAATAAGAACCCGGAGCATGATTGTAGGCTACAGGTTTGATTGTTACCATACACAGACAACAGCTGGTTGGGCTGTGAGATGAGTTTGTCTGAGAAATAGAGAGCATTCAAACCACCTTTAAGTCCCTCTGGTGTAGTGTTCCCAGAGATCAGCATGATGAGCTGAAGGGTTCTGAGATGAGCTGCTCCGCTGGTTTCTAGTGGTCACCCTCAAGGTCTCCAAGCATCCAGCATGCTCTTAGCTACTGTACCTGCCTGCCTGCATGGCACCTGTCCAGCCTGTTCAACCCTGTGGTCATGGAAAACACATAAACAGAAAGACAGACTAGCTTAGACTGAGTTTAACTTAGCTTAGACTGAGGGTTGGGGCTGGGGCTGGTGCTGGAGTTATGAGGCAGCCTGTGGGTATTCACATCCAGATTCATGTGGGTCAGTAAAACACATGCAGCCCTTCACAGCAGGACCAGTGGAGACTCAACAGTTGGAGCTGATATATTTGATTATCACTACCAGGAGGCAATACACACACACACACACACACATGCACACATGCACACATGCACACACACATGCACACCATTCACAGACCTTACAGGATTAGGTTCCCTGTGTCAGTGTTTGTAATTCATACCGGACCACGGCTGATGAAGTGTGTCTGGAGTGTTTCCACGTGGATGTTGTTTTTCAGTCAAAGGTCTATTTAACATTGATACCCGATATTCATATTCTGCTGTTTTTGACGTTTTAAGTCCTTTCAGGGAACAGTGGGGGACCTTCCTCAACCGAATACTAACTGATAGTTTAAGCAGTGTAGTTTTATATCAGGGAGATTAGGTAGCTGTAGTGAGCCTGCCTGTGCACTCAGGCAGTCAGTCAAGTTCATTGACGATAGGAGCCAAAGCTGAGAAGCACATCGACCGGACCTCGTCCCCACAGCGAACCATACGCTGCTTTACTTCATCGTGAAAGTTTTATGCGTGGAAAAATAACAAGCCGGACAGCCAAGCGTTCAACGTCGGAGAGAAAAAAAACACATGGTCGAGACAAAAGAGCTTCTGTTGTTCCTAAATCAATGTTAATTTGCGACCTGGCAGAGTCCAATGTAAGGAAGCCAGAGCTAGAAGAAGGAGTGAGAGAGTATTTCTTTCATTTTGTCAGACAAAGTTCTTGGGTAGCCGATTTGTGTCATCTTCTGACATCATGACCCCTGTAGACCTGAGATCAAGACAGCAGACAGCTTTTTGAACTGAAGTGGTTGCATGTGTATGTAGAGTATAATGTGTCAGACAGCATGAACAATAAGAACTGGTTAAATGTTTAACTTAAGCTCCCTGCTACAGTATACCTGATGTAAATATACACATGGATGAATCATTCAGAGAGAGAGAGAGAGAGAGAGAGAGAGAGAGAGAGAGAGAGAGAGAGAGAGAGAGAGAGCGAGAGAGAGAGAGAGAGCAGAGCAGAGCAGAGCAGAGAATCCAATTTACTTCAACATACCAGCGCAATCTTAGTTGGCATATTCTCTGAGCTCTCTGCAACAAGCCGCTTTGCTCAGTGTTTATCTCTGTGGCAACAGGCCCATTTAAAGGATAGGCAGTATTAGAACCAGGTGAGCAGGACCTGTTTTAGTGAGTAGGTAGCAAATACACCATGCAAGGTTATCTGACACTGTGTCGATGACTGTGTGTGACTGTTTAAGTGGTCCTGAACGTCACCTCAGGACAATTTAACACCATTAGAGGATCTGAGCTGACAGCAGAACCAGGCCTGGACTTGACAGGAGGGGCAATCTGAGAGATGAAATTTGTCATAATTTGGTTCAAAACATGCCAAGTCTGGTTATGACGTGTTCCCTGCCTGACCTGTGTGGATTTGTGAGGATGTGTGTTTGTGTGTGTGTGTGTGTACATGTATGTGTGCGTGTTTGCAGGTGTGTATGGCTTGCATGAGAGCATGTGTAGAAGAAGCAGGAGAGGGAGGCCCTATTTCTCAAGGTGTGAAAGCAGCGAAGCGGACTAGACATTACCCTATGCACAGACTCATTTACCCTCCCAAGCAGGCTGCTGTGGCCAGACGGTCTTGGCTGGAGGGAAAGGGTGAGACTTCCCTGGCACAACACAGGATTTAGGTTTTACAGCAGAGTGTCATGCAGTTCTAGATCTGCTTCAAGACTGACCACTCCCTAGAATTCTAGAAGCATGACCTCACCTTTAAGGCCCTCAGCTCAAATCAGGAAATTTGGAGTTGAAGTGTTTTCTTGGGAACCATATATATAGAGTATAATTATTCCATTAAAGGGGATGTTTTATTTAAAAATAATACCTGTCTTGTCCAATTAGCATAGATATTTGGATTACTCTCCCTGAAAATTCTTCCTGAGTATGTTCAAAGATGCATGACAAAACCCAGTAATAGCCTGACTGCAGGAATCTATTATCAAAGGGTTTTATAAAAGTTACTGTTGGTGTATAGTGCTGCATATCTGTATTTGTGTTGGTGTGTGTATGCACTTGTGTGTATGTGTGTGTGTGCGTGGCTCCTGTGTGTGACTTCAGTGTCTGACCTGCAGCTCATTGTGATTGAGATCTGAAAAATTAAATGAGCTGGATTTTATAGGATTCAAAAAGATCACTTCTGAATACACCAAACCTGCACTTAATTACATGAAATAATGAGATCCTTTTTTTTCCAGGACTTTCTTTACGAGTGACTTTTAGCCCAACAAATAGCTGTATTTGACAGGACGCCAGGTACACAGGCCAGTTTCGGGCACTGTGAAAGTCAATAATTACAGTAGCTAAATGATTTCTGGCGGCCCGCAGTGGAAGATTGATTCCCATAGGAACTGACTCTAAGAAAGTTCAACCTCAGACTAGATGGGGAGAGGCCCCATGGTGAAGGAAATGGAGTAAACAAAATGAAAATGTTGAAGCTGTTTACATACGCACACAGCACAACTACAATTACTACTACACCTACTACTACTATTACTTTCTTCATTGAAAAAACACAAACTGATATGCGCTACACAGTGTATACAACCATGTACTGAGGTCATTTATAGTAATAGGGAGACTAAACATGTTGATTATCTTAGCAGCAGTAGCGAGTGTGTGTCTGCATGGTGTGGAACAGAGGTTCTTTGTTAGCAGACAGAATGGTTCTCCCTACGGGTTCTCCACAGGATCCTGGTTCTCTCAGACACAGTGAAACCATACATCGGAATTCTCGCCCTCCTATGAATGTTTTATTAGCCAGGGGAGGAACCGGTCAAAAAACTCACACACATACACACACACACACACACGTGCGCACACACACACGCACCAACTGGAGTTAATGAGAGGCATCTGACTGCTTTAGTCCACCAGAAAGGGTGAGGCAGGGGTGAGGGAGGAGTGAAGGGTGCGGCAGGGGTGAGGGAGGAGTGAAGGGTGAGGCAGGGGTGAGGGAGGAGTGAAGGGTGAGGCAGGGGTGAGGGAGGAGTGAAGGGTGAGGCAGGGGTGAGGGAGGAGTGAAGGGTGAGGCAGGGGTGAGGGAGGAGTGAAGGGTGAGGCAGGGGTGAGGGAGGAGTGAAGGGTGAGGCAGGGGTGAGGGAGGAGTGAAGGGTGAGGCAGGGGTGAGGGAGGAGTGAAGGGTGAGGCAGGGGTGAGGAGGAGTGAAGGGTGAGGCAGGGGTGAGGGAGGAGTGAAGGGTCCAAGGAGGAGAGTTAAGAGACAGAACTTAAGAGAGGACAACGTGAAAGCAAGGCCTTCCTCTCCCCCACTGGGTTTGTTTGTTTAATTTATTCTATTTGCAGACACATTCCTATCATATAAAAACACAGTTTACCATTGCCCTCTATGACCTGAATGAAGGATGTTCCTTTTTCAAACACAAATGTAAGTACTATCCCTGATCCAGCAGATAAGCAGAGCTCTGAGACATAGTTGTGTAAAAGCCTTGGAATACAGTAATTCCTAAAAATTCCAATCTTCATGCATAGTTAAGATATCTCTCTCACACACACACACACAAACGCATACTCACACACAGAGAGAGATGGAGCAAAGCAGAAAGAGTGTTCTTGTGAGCAACATTCCCTTTTCTGGGTAGCCACAGCTACTCTATGCTTCGGGGATCAGCCTGAAGAGCTTTGCAGGTTCAACGATGCTTTGAAGACTTGAACATCAATAATGTGTGTGGATTTGACCCTCATCTTTCTCCCTCCTCGCTCCCTGCATCCCACCATCCTTCCATGGCGGTCGGTCCTGTGGAGTGTGGCTCTCAGTGGGCTTTGACTGCTCTTTGAGGTGGTGTGCTGAAAAGCGAGAACTTGGATTAGTTCTAAATCTCCCTCGGGGGCTTGTCTTCGTGTGGCTCTCTGTGCTGTCTTTCCAACCCTGGACCACCATGCTGCCAGAGATGTGTGTGTGTGTACTGTGTGTGTGTGTGTGAACCTGCAATGGAGTCGCTGCATTAAACCCGCAGAAAGACAGAATTTGCAGAAGCCCTTTCCAAATTGTCTCTCGCCTCTTCTTGATTTCAAAGGCAGTCGGTACGCTGCATCAGACACTGTCGACAAATTTCCTGCCCTGAGTCTTGCTCAAGGGCTGCACGTCCCCACTACCTGTTTGAAGAGTTCAGTTGCTGCCTTTAGTCAGTGGCCGCCGCCGGCTTTCATGTGCTTTAGTCATGTCTATCATATTAACTCTAATTGGCTGCAGAAAGAAAACAAACAAGGGCAGAGACGTATAGGGCCTGGGGGCAAAACACATAAACACAAAAGATGAAGCAAAAATAGATGTGTTCTGTTCTGATTCTCTGGGAGAGGTTGAGAGAGAGCTGAGAGGTTCTCTTTACCCCTGGTCTCCATAACAAGCCCTGAGTGTTGCATGCAGGGGCAAACCACAACCATGCTGAGCTGGCTCACCTGCTACCTTGTGTTGTTCTCCGTGGTGGGGGCGTGTTTGTGCTTGGATGTGTGTGTTTGTGCGCGTGCCATACCAGCCCATGCCATACCACATGTTTCAGAATTGCTCTGTCAGGTCTGCACCCACTCTAAACCACTGAGAGGGAGGGAGAGACTCCTGTGTACAAAGAAACATAGGAACAGACATGATGTACCCTATGCAAGAATGTTCATTCCAGACTAAATGTTTACGACATAACCTCGTAAACACAGACATTATGAATTGATGGTTTCGAAAACGATTTGAAATTGTCTGCGTACTACCCATCTAATGTATTGTGAAATAGAAAAGCAGTTAATGTGCACACACATGAACACACACACACACTCTCACCCACTCACACACACATACTTTCTCATGCATTTTACAGCCTACAGCTAAACAATTGCAAAGTGAAGGTGACATTTTTACAAGTAACTCCACCAACCAACCATGCTAATTTCAGCTAATTCATGCACGCTGCAGTTGTGGAACTTTATTGTCCTGGAAGCAACGGAAAAAAAGTTATTTTACTCCTGAGTCATTCTGACAGCTTCTGGAGCACTGCTCAACAGTTCACTCCCACCCTGCAGTCTCTTCGGAAGTGAGTGTGACTGCACGCGTGTGTGGGACTGTGTCAATGCACATGTGACTACTCGTGTGTGTGTGTGTGTGTATGCGTGTCTGTGTGAGGGTGAGATGGACCCTCCACCATGTCTGACCACAGTAAAAGGAAGCCAGCCTGTAAGCTTTCACAGTGACATCCTTTTACACATCCTCATGTGCCCACAGCAAGGGTGCAGTTACACAGCTGCCCTGTAAACCTGCAACCCCAGGTCTCTTCCTATCTTTGCCGGCCTGTCTTGGACCATTAAACACCTCCTTTAAACATCCCAACTCGCACCTGTTAACTTCCCTCACCAATAGCACAAAGCTAACTCCAAATAGAAAGACTTTGCGCTTGGCTGAACAGGAGAAATGAAGATGAGACCAAGTTGCCTCCTTTTAGACAATCTATTGAAGGTCTTTATTTAAACTCTCATCCTGTATCTTCTATTCAAACTCTTATTTTCTCTTCCTGCCCCCCCCCTCCCACCCCTTTTCTGATCGATTCTCTTCTACTTTTTTATCACTGCCTACTCCCAACCTGGTCTTTTGAAGAGATTGAGGGAAGTGAGGCGGTCCTCACCACATTAGGCTGACATTAACCAGACTGTTATTGTTCCATCTCCTCCAACTTAGACCATGCTGAAATGGAACCGGTATGCAAGTACAGAAGGACTCTGTCTTCATTATCTTTGTCGATGCATTGAGGGAATCAGGACTGAGGGACTGTCTGTCAAGCAAAGAGGTGGTCTTTTAGCTGAGAGTGACATCTTTACTCCTCTCCCTTAGGGTTTAAAGGCCCTGTCTGTAATTTCTGGGTCTCTCTGCTCTTAAAGAGAGGCCAGAGACTTAGCAAACACAAAGTATCACGTTCAAGCTATCAAAACAGGGCTTTGAGATACCATAGGTTTTTTAGGGGGCGCAAAAAGGTCTCAGAGCTTGAAGGGTCTCCAGTCTCCCTGTGCTGTGGTGCTAGTCTCCTCTTATTATTTTACAACTACATGTCAGCAGAGTTGAGAATTATACAATGACAATCTGAGGGGTCAACTTCTTCTCCAGGGTGTAAAGTAATATTTACGATTACAGGTAAGAACGATGTATCGCCCCCCCCCCGACCTGTTGAGGTTTCAGATGGCTTTCTGTATTTCCTGTGTCAGTGAGACGTGGGCCAGGATGCAGGGCGGCTGTTGACTGCTGAGCATCGGGGGCTTGTGGAGACAACAGTCTGCGAACCGGCCTTGCCCATAAACACTCTGTTCTAAAGGGATGCAACACGACACTCAAACAAATGTCCCCTCCTGATCAATATGACATGTGTTGCCAGGCCAACGCGGGGCTGCCAGAGGAATGAGAGTATGTAATCAGAGCACAAAACACATTTCTGAGCAGTTTGTTTTTGTGGAGCAGCGGGGGGGTGTCTGTGAGGCGGGAGGTGTGCCAGGGGCAGTTAGCCACAGGGGCCTATCTTGACCACCCATGATGCTTTGGGGGCCCTTGTAGAAATGTTGCTCCCTTCGATAAACAGATTCACAAAGACTTGGGGACCCCTGCTGTGCGTGTCTTTGCGGGACTGTGGTTAATGGTTCTGTATTGAACCAAGGGGAGACCATCCTTCACATGATTAGCACAGTGGCCAATGAATGACTGGGGCTCAGGGAAAAAGGTGTCACCAAACAATCAACATGGTTGTTAACCAAATAGCTATCCTCAGTCAGGGAAATCATGGTGGTTGTTCCTGTGTCTTTTACCACATTTTCCTTTAAACTCGCTTTTGTCGTATTTTTTTCACTTCACCCTGTTTTCTCTCTCTCTTTTTCACTCCTCCTGCCGATCCCCCTTTTCTCGTACTCTCTCACAGCCCCCTCTAACCTCTCTTTTCTGGACGTGTCCAAATGTTGCTCTGAGCCATGAAAAGCAGGATTCAAAACCAATATTGAAAAGAGTTCAGCCAGAGAGACAACAATACTGACCATAAATATTGAAAACCCCACAATAGTTGGACGCCTGTCACGATATATGAATGGCGTAACTGTGGTGAACATAATACTAAATGACCGCGGAACTGGAGAGGCAAATATCTATTCAATATTTATCCTCTCTCTATCGCACAGCCTAAAAACACATCTCTCTGTGATCTAGGCTGTATCTTAAAACAACACACTTATATCCTGTGGACTCTGAATGTAGATATTACTGCAGCATTCTCAACAGCGATCTCTTTCGTGTCTACCAATAGCTCCTAATCCAAATACTCCCAAGTCTCTGTGGTAACAAAAGACCAAACCTTTTTCTTTTCCCCCACAACAGGAAAAGGATTGAGACTCTGATTAATGAAATTAACCCACACACTCATTCACACACACACAGACACACACACAGACACAGACCCACGCACACACACACACCCACACATTCGCACGCAAACATCTACACAGCCATGGATACACACCAATATCCATCATCATAAGAAAGAAACACATTTCTCCAGAAGAGCTTGGTGACAGCCCAGCTGTATCCTGGGGCATCAGCCTCCAACAGAGACACATAACCCTCCTGGATCTGGAGCGGCTGTCATCAAAGCTGAGGATGGCGTCTTCGTTAGAGAGAATAATGGTGCTGTTATTACAATGAGGTAATGGCAGAAAGAGATATTCTAGCCAATGGAAGGAAGTAACACTGCTATCCTCACGGCAGACCCTCTGTCACAAAACCCAGTCATGGAAATATAATATTTTATTACCGCCCGCAATTTGGGGAACTTCACACGAAGTTCAGAGACACAGCGGAGAGAGGGGGCAATAACTGAGGGCAGTTAAAGCCAGGCGCTGTGCGGGGAAAAGCAGGAAAAACTGAACATGGGAAGGCGATGGGAGGAAATAGGAGTGAGAGCGTGAAAAAGATCCACAGACACAGGCCTCCCCTCCCCAACGGCTCCCTCCTGAAGACGTTATTGGTGTTGTTCTTGGAGAGATGGAGCCCTGCCCAGGCTGACAACTTTTTTTCTCTCTCTCTCTCTCTCTCCCCTCTCTCTCTCTCTCTCTCTCTCTCTCTCTCTCTCCCTCTCTCTCTCTCTCTCTCTCTCTCTCTCTCCCTCTCTCCCTCTCTCTCTCTCTCTCTCTCTCTGTTGGATGGAAAAACTGTATTGACATCCATCAGACAGTCCTTTTCTCCCATTCTCCTTCCCCCCTTCCTCACAGTGGAAAGAACGCAGACACAGAGAGGCCTTCGGACGCCCTAGCTCTGTAACCCCTACAAAACACATCTCCAGGTCCCAGGCAGGCCTATCGACACGGTTAACACCCACTTCTCACCACCGATATACAAACTGTGCAGTTTAGTTTGGTGCGCTGTTACCCATCTCTGTCCTGACCGCTGCACCACAGAGTGTGCTGATGGAGGGTGTGTTCCTCCATGGCCCAGCCACAGGCGAATACTGAGACGGGAGGCTCCCTCCCCGATAAGCAGAGCTCTCTCCTTCGCCTCCTCCAATAACCCATGGTTAACCACAATCACGGCTGCTATCTGATGGTCTGTCTGCTCTGATAATGGCCCGGGGGCCTCAGGAAGCCACACGGCCTGGTACACATCACCGGTGCTTTAGAGGTAGAGGGAGGTTTCAGGCTCTCTCCAGGTTTTCTGTAGCGCTCTGCGCTGCCACCATGGCTCACTAGCACCGTCTACTGGTAAACATGTGCAATGACATGGAACGATCAGAACGACTTAGATTAGGTTGTTTACCTGGTTGATTTAAACTACTGTGTGTTCTGTACGGTGGCCCTGAAGTGCAAATGACACCCCCTAATATGAGTACATCCCCCAAATGAAAATACTCCCCCCCAATACGAGTCAACTCCCCCCAAATCGGATGACTTGTTCACCTCCCCCCAAAAATGAAAATACTCCCCCCCCAATACGAGCCAACTCCCCCCAAATCGGATGACTTGTTCACCTCCCCCCAATACAAAAACGCGCTCCCCCCCCCCAATACGAGTCAACTCCCCCCAAATCGGATGACTTGTTAACCTCCCCCCAATACAAAAACGCGCTCCCCCAAATGGAAAACGACATTACATTAACTCAAAAACACATTACATTAACTCTGAACGGAAAGGGTAGGTACTACACTTTAGCGCTGATTGGATGCAGTAGGCTAACTAACAAGAAATAAGAAATTGATCGACAGAAGTACAAAATGCAATAGCCTGGCAGAGTTACGTGCACCAGAACATTTGTTTGGCTATCGAAGAATGTAGCAAATAGTAGGCTTCTTAGGCAAAAGTATTTCGAGTTAAATGTAAAAATCGATAGCCAAACAACTATCCTGGTCCACGTTACTCTGTCATTGTGGCATTTCATTCTTCTGTAGTGGACTATCAGTTTTTTCTTCTGAAAAGTCCTGATTCCTTCAACTGCGTTATTAGCGTGCGCATAGGCTACTTATATTGTGAAACGTTAACAGCAGATCTAAGATTATTTCATAGGAATGACCCTGATTAAAATAAAGAGTAGTGTAATGACTCTGAATTGTAAACATTAATGTTTCCTCTTTCCTTCAAATCAAAACGATTAATTTCATGATAATGACAGAGTTACGTGGACTAGTTGTTTGGCTATCGATGTTTACGTTTAACATTGCAATTTATGCTTTTGCATACATAGCCTATGCTACATGCTTCGATACCCAAATAAATGTCCTGGTGCACGTAACTCTGTCAGGCTATTGCATTTTGTACTTCTGTCAATCAATTTCTTATTTCTTGTCAGTTAGCCTACTGCATCCAATCAGCGCTAAAGTGTAGTACCTACCCTTTCCGTTCAGAGTTAATGTAATGTGTTTTTGAGTTAATGTAATGTCGTTTTCCATTTGGGGGAGCGCGTTTTTGTATTGGGGGGAGGTGAACAAGTCATCCGATTTGGGGGGAGTTGACTCGTATTGGGGGGGGGGGGGGGGGCGCGTTTTTGTATTGGGGGGAGGTGAACAAGTCATCTGATTTGGGGGGAGTTGACTCGTATTGGGGGGAGTATTTTCATTTTTGGGGGGAGGTGAACAAGTCATCCGATTTGGGGGGAGTTGACTCGTATTGGGGGGGGGGGGGTATTTTCATTTGGGGGATGTACTCATATTAGGGGGTGTCATTTGCACTTCAGGGCCACCGTAGTTCTGCCTTGGATTATATCAATCAATACCATTGATAGTCTCATTGCAAGGAGAGGGGATCATTTATACAATATGGAGATTAGATTCATTCAATGATCTCTACCACCCAAAATAACTACTCCAGCAAAACTAAGAATCTTTAATGGTGTATATTTTATGAGGGAAGATGGATAGATGAACCACAGGAATTTACAACTCTGGCAAGTCCCGCTTATCCTAAAAGCAGGCTCAAGAGAGAGTGAGAGAGATTGTGAAAGAAAGAGAGAGAGAGATGGAGTAAGAGAGGGAGCGAGCGGTGGTTGGGAGGGTCGAGGTTTGCAAAGTTTCCTTAAAGTCATCATCCTCCAGGGAACGGAAGGTTCTGGAAGGAGGAACTGTTACATTCTTCAGTGCTTCTGAGAAGTTTATGTTCTGGTCAGGTGAAAGAACTGTGACTATGACTTGGACACCGGCCTTGACAGGTCAACAGAGAAAGAGCAGGGGAAGGGCAGACAAAGAAAGAGAGAAAAGAGTAGAGAGAATGGAAAGGGTCTTGTAAAACTTTGGCCTTTCACTGTGGCCTTGTTATGTTTCACGTGTTTCATATATTTCGAAGCAAGGAGGCCTAACCTCATCTGTTTACCTTGGTTGTGCATTTGGGTGGGATTGGACAGACGTGTGTGTTTGTGTGTGTATGGGAACTACAGTTATAGTTTGACATGTTGTCCAAACAATTAACCTGACATAAAGATACCCTCCTCATCTGACAGTTCTACTCGACTCTCATCTGAATAACTGCAGTTCAGTTTTATAGAATCTGTGTGTGTTCTCTCTCTCCCTCCATCCCTTACCCTCCCATCCCCCTGCCCCCTCACCACTGTTCCACCCCTCCTTCCCTCTCCTCCACTACACTGTAAATGAAAAACCACCACCTTTCTTCATTTCCTTCACACATTCTTTGTTATAAACCTGGTTTAGTAGTGTGTGTGTGTGTGTGTGTGTGTGTGTGTGTGTGTGTGTGTGTGTGTGTGTGTGCGTGCGTGTTTTACGTGTGCCTGTGTGCACGCACGTCTGTGTATGCGCCTACTGTGTGTGAAGACACGCAGCATCTGGTAGCAATGGAGCGTGTTTTATACAACTGTGAGTTTGGCTCCATTAACACAGTGGTTTAAGATCCCTGTGCTGTAGCGGTACAGTACATGGTTTCCTGAGGCCTGGGGAGAATCAGCCTTCCTAACCTCTAACATCTGACTGTAACTGGGACAACTGAATAATTAGAGAGAGGTGTCTGGAGGTAGAGGTGTATACCGTACATTGGTGTGATCTTGGATTAGGCTTCCTGCAGTCTTAAACAAGTGGCCCCAAACAGAAGCAGTTTTTGTTTCACAACCAAGAAACAGATCTCTGAAACCCATGTCAACGAGTGCAGCTAGTTACAGTATCACATCTGGGCCTCCTCGGTAAAAACTCCTCCAATGTAAAAACCCTGATGCCTACCCATACAGCAAGAGGATGTCCAGACTGGGATCCCAAACTACGTCTGCCCCTGAATCATATTTCAAATACTTAGAGTGCACTTGATGTGGTTTACAAAGTTCATTTGAACTGTTGGAACTGTCCCTTAAAACTGTAAACTCAGAGGTAAATCAAGCAGACCCTAGATGAATGCATTTGACCCAGGACTGTTCCCCTCCTTCTGCAGGCCTTTGATCTGTTCTGCAGATGTTTCTCTTCATGGAGAGCTGCTGAGTAAAAAGTGCAAAACTAGGTGTTCTGTATCACAAGAGTTCAGCCCCACCTTCAGGAGGACAACTAAAGGTGACGTTAATGTAGGGAAGGACATACAACAAGTCCCCACTCCTCCAACTCACAAAGCAGGGAAAGAACTTGACCTCATCCTTGCTCGGAACTGCACCACGGACAACCTACCGGTTACCCCTCTGCACCTCTCAGACCATTTCTTCTTTCGCTTCGATGTTCGGCTCATTGAGCAACCCTCTGTACCCACTCCGAAGGTCTCGTTCCGGCGCAATCTCCGCAATCTCTCTCCCACCCACTACTCCACTCTGGTTTCCTCTGCTCTCTGCTATAGAAAGTCTTATTTAGTGATGTCACATTTTGAAAATTTGTTCTGACTTTTTGTTATTCTGTTATATGTAAACTATTCTTGAAACAATGTTTTGATTGTACGTCATTCAGACGTGGCCATCTGACTACCGTGGTGACCCAGAAGATGGATGGCCAAGTAGTCTCTTCCAGCTGCCTGAACGTGACTTCCTCAGCCTGCTATTGGGAGCACGAGTAGTGGGGGCCCTCCTAGCTGACGCATTGTCACGAGCACTGATGCTCCACCGGACACCGCTAACGCGGTACCCCTGCCAGCTGTGATCAATTCTGCTGAACAGGAACACTTGCAGCCCAGCAATCCTGGTCAGAAAAGATACCTGACAAGAGAGAGAAGAGTGCCAGGGCACCTGAGAGACTTTGTTAATAGTTAGAGTACTGAGTGGTCCAAGGGGGAGAGTAACCCCCTCACTCATTTGAAGGACTGAGCAGTCTACCTCACTTTCATAGTTAGTTGTGTGATGTTGAGTGTTTTGTATGTGAGTAATTGAGTAATCTCTGTTGAGAATATTCAGTTGTAAGAAAAGGACATTACAAATATAGAGTATTACATTGAAGAATAAGTTTAATAACGAGTTGATAGTAAAACAAAGAAATATTGATACTTAAGTGAAATGTTTATTAAAGAACTAAGAAAGGGGGATGAAATACTTGGAAATAAATACTTAACAAAGTGTGATATTGAAAGTACCAGGTTTGTGAATTGGCCTCTTCTGCAGAGTGTGAAATTAAGAGTGTATTCATTTACAAATAATATATTCAAGTCAATCAGACAAAGCTATGACAAAACAGACAAAATAATGTTCAAAATGTCCAAAACATTCATGCAGCTATCTAACAGTTTGAGAACTAACTGCTGTAGGTGAAGAACACTGCAGCACAGTGCGCTAGATTCCAATTAGTGTAGAGCAGTCTCACTCTTCTGTATGTATATGGTAGCTAGTGTTTTTATGGTAGCTAGTGTTTCTATGGTAGCTAGTGTTTCTATGCGCGTACAGTTAAAACTTGTTAATTATATACATTGTGTCACTCAACTGAGTTGTCCAAACTCATATCTTTACTGGACCCTTTTCCCCCGCAATACTGGCGCCATCTGGCGTTCGTGGAAGTATTGACGTTACAATTCCTTCTCTATCCTACTTCCGTGTACCACGGATAGAGCGTGTATTGGCAGCTAACCTCATATCAATAGTTGGTTAGTGTGTAATAGAAAATTACTATTCTTTAAGATGTCTATAATATTCTTTGGCCTCGAACCATTATTTCTGAGGTTTTAACTTCTGTAAAAATAGCATAACCTTTTAGAACACACACAGGCTAAACCTTTTAGACTGCAGGAAGCCTAAGCCAAGATCACACCAATGTACGGTATACACCTCTACCTTCAAGACAGTATTGCTTAAGTTTCCGTTTGCTGACAAGCGTCTAACCATTTGACGGTTTGACCCTGGTTGTTTTGCCCATATTTTTTTTTTGCTGACAAGTTCTGCTTCTGCTGTCTCAAGCTCTGTTTTTTAATATTGAGCATCTGTATTCAGTTCTGCAACCTATTTCCCTTTAACTTTCTGTTATAGCCTACCATGGTCTGGGTGAATACTCGATTCTGATTGGCTGCAGGGGTGTACATTATGTAAAGGACAATGTATAGAACGCCGGTCATTTTCGGTTCGCTTCGCGTCGGGGTGTTGTTTGACCTGTCGGGGCTTATTTTCCCGATAATGACCGGCGTTCTATAGCTACATTATCCCTTACATAACGGACACCTACTGCGTCATTGCAGCAAAACTGTCTTTTCACCGTTCTAAATTATTCCGCTGGCTACACAGGAGCCTGTACAAAATATCTTAATTAAGTAACCATAACAACAGTGACGTAGTCAAAACCTCCATTTACAATTGTGAAAGACTTTAACAAGCTAACTTGTTTTTACAACAATGAGTGACTTCAATATTTATTTTAACCTATTTGAAAAATGTTTCTTTTCTGAATGTAGTGTGTCAGTGTCACGTAACCGCTCATCTCACATCCCATTCGCTATTCACCTCGCTAGTCAATCTACCTCAGACAGGCTGCGGCCAACGCGACAGTAGCAGCAACTCTACACATGGCCGGCTATTTCTTTCTGAAAAATCTTGATTTTATTTGGGGACAATGACATGGCTCGATAGCTGGCTAGTCTTGTTGTTAAACATACTGTCAAATTATAATCACTGTTTGGAGAAAATGTCAACGTTGATGCGATCATCTCACATCCATTTGCAATTCAACTCGCTCCACAGGCTGCGGCCATACTGTAGCCTAGTACTAGTAGTAGGCATATGGCCGATATTGTTCGTGAAAATATTGATATTGATTTTGGGACAGTGACAAGGCAGGTTAGCTAGCAAATCTTATTGTCAAACATACTGTAAAATTATATTTACTGTTTGTCAACCGTACACAATGTTATTGCCTTTGAATCCTGCTAGCATAACGTTAGCTTTTGGGCTAATAGCTCAGCCAAAGGAAAGCCGGTGTTGGTTCTATGAGCTAAGCGGACTATAAATATCAGAGTTGGCTAACGTTGAAAAACGTTAGATTTCTATTGCAAAACGCCTTCAAACATAAATTAATGTTTGTAAAAAAGAATCGTTGGCAAATGACCATGGTATAAGCGGGAGAATGCCCTTCGAGGTGTCCAATATCATCTGATAATGGACTCCGCGGCGCGTCGGACGGTTCACGCCTCCGCATCGTCCATTATCAGATGATATTGGACACCTTGTCGGGCATTATCCCTTACTTGTACAATACCCCATGAACTGGCATTTTTCATTATACAACGTGAACAACAGAATATTATACTTCATGCACGGACCTAACAAGCAATGTTATTTGACTTTGTAGTTAAATCTGCATTACAGAACATGTAGGAACTAAAAAGTCACATCACATTTGGATGATGTATCAATAATGGTGTATCTAATTTTTTTACATACATGTTGCCGTAATACAGAGTGTGAACTCGAAGGAAGGTATGAACAGTAGACTTCTGACAGACTCACAGCCCAGTTAGTTTCAGCCATTTATTAAACTTGATACATGAAAAACACAGAAGAGTATGCAAACATACACACAATCACATGATTGATGGTGGTGGATGCCTCTGTGTCAGCTCAGGAATCATGTCGCTGGCTTGGCGCAGATTGATGTATGAAGATGTAGACAAGGTGTGTCATCCCAGCATTTTCCAACTGTAAACATCAAAAACACTGAAGTCAGGCAATTCTACACCAACCAAAACCTGAACGAGGCCACACTCACATCACTACTCACAGACAAAGACAAAAGACAAAATCTACGTATGAACTGAGGCACCAAAACAATTAAAATATGAAATGGTGAAAGTATTGATCTCAAGATCAACCTCAAGACAATTCGATTTACTCTAAACAAAGCCATGTGTATTATTTACCTCTGATTTTAACTGACAAAAATGCCATTAACTTACAAAATGTACAGAAACAACACTATTGCCTTCAGTCATTTAATAGTATGCTCTTAAGCAAGATAATGAGTTGTGACTTACCTCCAACATTCATCTGTAGGCAGCACTCAGTTAAGGTAGTATCAGGTTGTGCATAGCACCAGTCAGTAAAATCCCAACGGGTATTATCCTTCCAAAACCAATGGGTTAACTAAAAAACAGAAAAGAAAGAGTATATGTATAATAGAATAGTGTATAATATAAATCATTCTCATTCTATCAGTATCAAAACCTTGTGTAGTGGAATATTACCACTTGGCAATCGTGGCCTCCAAGCCATGATGGTATTAAGCCTACAGTTGTCAGCTTCTAAACAAACGCATACTCTTCAACGCTGTGTATGGATGCAAGGTTTGCCCCCTCCTTCATACAGCTTTCCTACAGTGGAGATGTGCCGTGTCAGACGTAGATGTCAAATAACCGAGCATGCAAGTCAATACCACCAGAACAGTTTAAAAGCAATCTGAATCCATTTTGATTACCTGAGCGTGAGCCCAATGCAATTGTAATGGATTAAAAAGGAAACAGCGACCATTGAACAACTTCCAATCAGTGGGACATGCTGAGGACAAACAGAGAAGAATGGGTAACATGTCTGATCGCAGCAGGGTCGGACTGGAACTAAAAAACAGCCCGGGACTTTGAAATGCAGACCGGCCTGCGATGTGTGTACAGTTGCTTAATACAAATAGGCTATATAATAATAAAGTATCATGCAGTGCTATCGAAGACTGTTAACAAAATGTGATCTAATACAGTAAATTAATATGGCAATAATCCCTTAATTTATTTTTCCTTGCTTCTCTCTGTTTCTGTATCTGCTTTTAAATGTTGTAAAAGAACAATAATCAATTAGCTATAGTCAATAATGAAAATCAATTCAACAAACTGATTTCCATATAATAACCCTGTTAACATAGTCTACTGTGTACAGTTGCCAGGGCCGGCGCGAGTACCTTCGCCACCGTAGGCAAAATGTTAGATGTGAAAGACGCCCCCCCACCCAGCCTCGGCGCCCTCTGCTGGTGGTGCGGGACGGTTAATTAATGGACGCACTTAGGTATTTGGCGCCTCCCTCTTCATGGTGCCCTAGGCGGCTGCCTAGTTCGCCTAGTAGTTTGCGTATAGCAAACGCCTGCCTTGACAGTTGCACTGCTGCACCTGTCAAATTCTTTCCACTGGACCTCGTCACCACAGCCTCCATCTGTTCCCCCGTGTCACCTGTCACTGCACAGAACAAATAAGACAATTGCATTTGAAAAGCACATTTAATTTTTAAAGCCAAAAAAACAAACAATTTGAGCATATTTAAAAGAGTGCCTTTTTTCTTGGCAATTTTTTTTCAGTTTATTTAAAATATATAGCCTATATATTGGCTAACAGCAATACCAAATGTATAATGTTTTTTGAAAAATGAAAACAATATGCTTTGGATATTTGAATTTTCTAAATATCGCCAATGCAGCTGCTTGCACCTACCGCCTCTGGTAGGCTACTGCCGCATCTTCAGGCTGCAGACTCTCTCTCACTTAGCTTGGCTTTTGCCATTCTAAACATTTGTTCAATGTTTTTACATTTTGCAGCATTTTGAAGGAGTGCCCGTTGTTTTTTGTTTTCTTGCTTTTTCAGCGCAACCCTTTTCTCCTTTTCTTTTCCTTTCCATTTCTTTGCAAAAGAAACAACAATGTTTTAGCAATAGCTAAATATGTCTCGAATGCAAACGAATTTTAAAACACTTCACGCGATCTCATTGCTTCCACCGACTCCAACTAACTGGCCGTAGCCTACTCGGAAAAAGATAGATTTTTGACCAATTGCGATCTGTAAACCGGACGGACAAGTGTACCGTTCAAATTTACACGGGGGGAATCCCCACCCCCACCCTTCGCATTCTGGATCGCTCCAGCTAAACATTACCTTGGTATTCAGGACGTCCTCAAAGTGAGCGTCAACTATTATGCTATTTTGTTGTTGTTGCATAGTGCCGTGGCTATAGCGGCCATTAGTTGGTCCGGTCGTTCAGGAAATCTCCCAATTCCCCCAATGGCCAGTCCGTCACTAGTCAGGCCAGTGCCAATAAAGAAAATTAACCAATGGGCCGCTATCCGCTCTCTATGAAAGATACAAATCACTGAGTTGATCTCTCCTGCTTTAGCTGACAAGTTGTCTGTCCCTCTCCTTGACTAATTTGCATGCTATTTGCACTGAAATTATAGAATTTTATGGCATAATATATTTTTATATTGTAAAACAGAGGCTAAAAAGTCATATTCAAATCTTAACTCAATTTTGAACACATTTCTAGTTTAGTGTTTTGTCTTTGTCTGTTAAATTACATGTTTTTCAGCACATTATATATTCGTGCATTTAATAATATAAACAATATATGGTTTCAGTGTTTGAATAAAGTTGCTTACAACTACACAACAAATATTTTTCCAGACATTGCTGACGGTGAGTAGCCCTGGTCAGAGCCACCATGGCGAAAACAAGTAGAGACACAGCCAGCATCCTGGTGATGGAGATGACTTTGACCTTGATGACCTTCAACAAGAAAATACAGAGTGAGAAATAATCAGTGCAGGGGAGACATGTTGACTGTGGTGCTCCACAGGATGAAGAACACAAGACGATGAGAAAAAAGAGACTGAGAGCAAACCTGCTGGAAAATATCTTCTCTTCTGTCTGCACAATTTCAGCCTGTTGCCTCTGCCTTTCTGTGTGGTACTAATGGACAAGAGAAAGAGCAGCTTTTCTATACAGTTACTTACATTTCACAATATTAGTATTCATTCAATAACATTCATTCAATAACATTCATTGTTTTTTTGTTGTGGACACTGTCATCAGTTTGAATCCTGTCAACACATCAGAGGGCACCACATTGCACACCGTGGGTAAATATTTACCTGGAGTACATTTCTGGAAGCTTTTATCCAAGTATTAACTGCAAAAGGCAATTTAAAGAGACTATTATGATTCATGATTATATGATTGAAACACATGAATTATATCTGAACCTGATCATATTGCAAATTAGTCGTGGTTAAATAATAATGATAATATCTGGTGACTCCTGATAACATTGTTTAACTTTTTACACAGGAATTTAAAATTATATATCCATTGCTAGAGACAGTGGCCTGCTTTTGAGTTTAAGGCTGTTTTGAGTGTTTTGCTACATGTCTTACATTACTATGACATTTTGCCTGTTTGCTACCTTACAAAAATGTGACACAATAGAGTGCTCTCAGAGTATGCATCTTACTTATCTTATCTTTCCATCAAGGATGGAAATCTTAACTTGATGATGGCGCTAGATGAAAGGTTAAGGGATCACCAAAGTTATTAATGATCATCCTGGAGGGTGTGTAAATGTACAAAATGTCATGGCAATCCATCTAATAGTTTATGAACGTTGAACCGATTTAAAGTAATTCGATTCATGAGATGAAGTGAGGAGACACTGAACCAGAGTGAATGGCTCGAACAAACCTGTTCATTTGTATGTTAACTTGATGGTCTAACATGACAAGACCTGCTTTCTTCTTCCTCTTCCTATTTCTGCCTTTTAATACAACCAGCAGAGTAGCAATAGAAATTCAGGGCTGCAGTATTCAAATGAAATCATCAAAGCAAAATGGAATTTAATTTGCTGTTTGGGTGCTCATGATATAAAACCAAAGTATGACACAGTAACCTCATCAGAACCTCCTCAGAGCGTTCAGAGTCTAATCAAACACCAGTTGACCTGGGCACCACATTGCACACCGTGGGTAAATATTTTACTAAATTCCCTGGCAGCTTTTACCTGAGCATCAACATGAAAGACTATTTACAGCGACTATAACAATTAATGATTATATGATTGAAACACATATATCATCATTATTTACTCAGGGAGAATTGACTGAACACAGGGCTCTTTTGCAGCAATGCCCTGATTGAGGGTAGATAATACAGATGAACAATACATTAACAAACCATAACAAAATAAAACTGACAAAATAGATAAACAGAACACATTATACAACTCGGAAATTAAGTATAAAAAAATTAGCATCAAGTAAAAAATAAATAAACAATTATTTTAAACAATTACCAATTATTTAAAATAACGGCACAGAGGCACATCCTTAGCATCTAAAAGGCTCTTAAATTGGTTGACAGACAAATACTGGGTTAGTTTCAAGTCCTCTCAAACAGTGTTCAATTTATGGGAAGCTATTTTACCTATATTAGTTTTAATAAGGGGGATTTCAAGGGAGATGAGGCTCTGTGACCATGTGTCATGATAGATGGATTTTAATTTTAAAAAGTGACATGAGATAATTAGGCAGTTTTTCCACTAAGGCTTTATAAGCAAAAAAAAGACAGTGTTTTTCGCTCTTGACTACCAGAAGGGACCAACCAACATTCTTATATAAATTACAATGGTGGGTCCTGAAAGCGTCTCCTGTGACAAAGTGAATATCACTATAGTACACAGAGCCCAGGAGTTTTAAAGCAGAGGGTGCAGAAAACATATAAACAATGTCACCAATGTGAAGAACTGACAAAATGGTTAATTGCACTATTGCCATTCAGTTTTCAAAAGTATAACAAGATCTAATTCTATAACGAGAGCCCAGTTTAATTTTAACCTTCTTAGCTAGGTCAAGAACATGAGATTTAAATGACAGCCTATCATCTAGCCAGATACATAGGTATTTATAGCATTATATCTGAACCTGATCATATTGTAAATTAGTAGTGGTTAAATAATAATGATAATATCTAGTGATTCCTGATAACATTGTTTACCTTTTTAGACAGGAATTTGCAATTCCATTGCTACAGACAGTGGCCTGCTTTTGAGTTTAAGTGTGAGTGTTTTGCTACATGTCTTACATTACTATGACATTTTGCCTGTTTGCTACCTTAAAAAATGTGACACAATAGAGTGGTCTCAGAGTATGTATGCTCATTCACATTGCACTCCTGTTTTGCATTCTACTTTCCACTGTATTTTGTTCTATTCATTGTTTATATATTTTTGTATCGTATTTATTGTGTTGGTATGTTTTATGTTTACTCTATGCATTTATACACCAGAAAAAAATTCCATGTAGGTGTAAATCTACTTGGCAATAAATCCAATTCTGATTCTGTATCTCACTGGGTCACATCAAAATGGAAATTTTGACTTGATGTTTGAATTTATTTATTTTGCTGTTTGGCTGCTCATGATATAAAACCAAAGTGTGACATTGTTACCTCATCAGAACCTCCACAGAGCGTTCAGAGACTAACCAAATTCCAGTTGACCTGCCAATTTGAGAGAGAAGGTTGTCCTCTTGATGTAAAAGTATTGACAGTAGGCCTAGGCTGTTCCCATCGCTTATTTGTTATGGGTTTCATGTGACGTCACACAGTGGTTGCGGCGCCATCATAAGGACCGAATCGCAAGATGCCGTCTATCTGCTGCTGTGGGCTGTGATAACAGCCATCTCAAATACATAAATTACCTTTTACAATGTCCCAAAAAACCCTGAGCGTCATGAGAAATGTATTGCTGCTATCAAGCGGGATCACTGGACTCCTACAGAACATAATTTAAAATGTGAGCACAACGTTATTCTGGACAGCTAGCATTAGCTATATCTAATGCTAGCTGTCCAGAATAACGATGATATACATTTTGTGAGGAAATGATAGCATTATACTGCTGATCAATGCTGCTATACCAATCAATATCTAATATGAATATGTAAACACACATGTTTTGTAATGCTAATAACTAAGATACAAATATTGAATGTGATCAATTGATTTAATAAAGTAACAGATAAGAAACATTGAAATGTAACTTTGGTGTGTGGACAAGAATGCAGATGTCAGGCAAACTGACTTGGGAGGCGAGTTTGTGACGCTCAGGGACTGGTGTGAGCACAATGAGCTAGTCAGCTCATGGGAGTAAAAGTGTCAACTTGGGAGATAAGGTGATGCTGGGAACATAACTCTTCTCTGCTTCAGGACGAGTCAGACCGGACAGTTCTTACTATGGATAATATGCCCCCTTCCCCTGGAGACTCTGCCCCCCCCCCCCCCCTTCTCACTGGATGCCCCCTTCTCCTTGGAGCCCATCTGCCCCTTTACATCATCTGACCTAGGAGTGGTCTTACCCTCTCCCCTTCCCCTTGAAGACCCCACCCCGTATATCATCAGGACCTCGAGATGACCTGCTCTCAACTCTGGAGAACTCAAACCCCCCCCCCCCCCTTGGATTGCATCAGACCTGTGGGTCTTGTCCACCCCCCTCCCTGAACAACACCAGACCTGTGGGTCTTCTCTGCCCCCTCCCTCTCCTAACATCACCAGGTCCGTGGACTGCCCACCTTGCGCCAGCATGAACGCCCTGGACATTTAATTGGTTAACAATAGCCACCCCAAGGTCTCCTGACCAATGGCCACTCACCAGACCTCCCTCTCTGGGGAGTACAAGATCTGTCTCCCAAGGGCGGGGAGACAGAACTTGGGAGGGGCAGAACTTTCTCTGATATTCTGTCACGACCACTTTCTCAACGAAGGCCTTCGTTCGTTCTAATCTTATACTCTGTTTTGGTGGGACGACTGCTTTTGCATCATCGACTGATTCATTGTACTAGACTACGGACATCTTGGTGTGTTGTTTTCATTGTGTATCTTGTGATTGCATCATTACTAATTAAACTACAAGTAACATGGTCCGATGCTTAACCGTGTATCATTCTTCCTCTCAACACCCAGTTTACACTATCCTTAACAATTGGTGACCCCGACGTGCCTGGGTGAGAGATCTGGACGAGAGGTCCCTGAGAAGGGGACCCCAGCCGGCAGGAGCGGGACAGCTGTGGTTCACTGACACTCACTTGGATATCCACAAAAATAGGGTAAGCAGAGCCTGTTTAAACGAAATCTGCATAGCTTAGGACTTTAGCTTTTAGGAGTGAGTGTCTTTAAACTGCACTGTACTGTGACTCTGGGCTGCACACTTTGAATCAAATTGTCCATAGAGAGATTAACGTTGATGCAAACTCAATGATACATTTGTAATTGTGAAACGAGGTGGGGTCTGGCAGATGTGGCACTGTGACGGGAGCGCTTGGCAGTTTCTACGTGAAACGAGGCGGGGTCTGGCAGTAGTCACACTGTGACGGGAGCACCTGGCTGTTTCTGATTGTGTCTATTGTGAAACGAGGTGGGGTCTGGCAGATGTGGCACTGTGACGGGAGCGCTTGGCAGTTTCTACGTGAAACGAGGCGGGGTCTGGCAGTAGTCACACTGTGACGGGAGCACCTGGCTGTTTCTGATTGTGTCTATTGTGAAACGAGGTGGGGTCTGGCAGATGTGGCACTGTGACGGGAGCGCTTGGCAGTTTCTACGTGAAACAAGGCGGGGTCTGGCAGTAGTCACACTGTGACGGGAGCACCTGGCTGTTTCTGATTGTGTCTATTGTGAAACGAGGTGGGGTCTGGCAGATGTGGCACTGTGACGGGAGCGCCTGGCAGTTTCTACGTGAAACGAGGCGGGGTCTGGCAGTAGTCACACTGTGACGGGAGCACCTGGCTGTTTCTGATAGTCGTAAATAATATGTTTGTGGAGATTTAAGGAGTAGCAAACCTCTTTTTCTTGCTTTCTCTCTCTTTCTCCCTATCTACTGCATTGCTGGAATGGGCTATGCCGAGGTTCGAGCAGGGCACATTTCACAAGCAGACTCTCTCTCTTTCTTGCTCTCTCTCCCTTTCTCTCTATTGCATTGTCGGGATGGGGCCATGCCGAGGTTCGAGCATGGCGCATTTTAGACAAGCTCTCTCTCTCTCCCTTTCTCTCGCTCTCTCTCTCTCGCTATCTCTTAGCATTGTTGGGTTAATAATGTGTATCTCTCCCTTTCTTGCTCTCTCTCCCTTTCTCTCTATTGCATTGTCGGGATGGGGCCATGCCGAGGTTCGAGCATGGCGCATTTTAGACAAGCTCTCTCTCTCTCCCTTTCTCTCGCTCTCTCTCTCTCTCTCTCTCTCTCTCGCTATCTCTTAGCATTGTTGGGTTAATAATGTGTATCTCTCCCTTTCTTGCTCTCTCTCCCTTTCTCTCTATTGCATTGTCGGGATGGGGCCATGCCGAGGTTCGAGCATGGCGCATTTTAGACAAGCTCTCTCTCTCTCCCTTTCTCTCGCTCTCTCTCTCTCTCTCTCTCGCTATCTCTTAGCATTGTTGGGTTAATAATGTGTATCTCTCCCCTCGCACCTTTCCCCTCCCCTCTCCTCTCCTCTCACCCCTCCCCTCTCACACACTCTCCCTTCACACACCTCCCCTCCCTTCCCTTCCCCTCTCCTCTCCTCTCCTCCCCTCTCCTCTCCTCCCCTCTCCACTCCTCTCCTCTCCTTTCTCCTCTCCTCTCCCTTCACACATCTCCCCTCAACTCCCTACCCCTCCAACCCCTACCCTCTCACACACTCTCTCACTCTCGCCCTCTCTCTCTCGCTCTCCCCACCTCCCCTCTCCTCTCCTCCCCCCTCCTCTCCTCTCTCCCCTCCCCTCCCCCCCTCACACACTCTCTCCCTTCACACACCTCCCCTCAACTCCCAACCCCTCCCCTCCAACCCCTCCCCTCTCACACACCCTCTCGTCTCTCCCTTCACACACCTCACCTCCCCACCACTCCCCTCTCACACACTCTCTCCCTTCACACACCTCCCCACCCCTCTCCTCCCCTCCCCTCTCTTGCACTACACACACTCTCTCTCTCTCTCTCTCTCTCTCTCTATGTCTCTCTCTCTCTTTACCTCTCTCTGGTCAAGGAGCTGAGACCTACCGGTGCCAACTAAACTCCTTGTCTCTCTCTCTCTCTCTCTCTCTCTCTCTCTCTCTCTAATACTGATGTGTATGTATGGATCTTTGAGACTCTACCCACAGCTACGACCAGCAACAGGTTACAATTATTTTGGTGGTTGGCATTGACTGGTGACAGTGGGTTGCAGCTGTTACTAGCCTGGATCCGGCTGGTGGCAGTTGGGTGGTTGGTGAGCTCAGACTGGTGGTGGATTATATTATTGCAGTTGTGTTTTGTCTGTGGCTCCGACTGGTGGTGGATGGCATTATTGCAGTTCTATTTTGTCTGGCTCCGACTAGTGGTACATGGCATTACTACAGCTGTTATTGTTTGATTCCAACCAGTGGTGGAACAACAAGTATTTATGGTCAGACGTGACCTTGCTATCTGTGTGTGTCTGTTATGTTTGCCTTATGTTGCCTATATGTATCTGTCATGTTTGTTTTATGTCTGTTTCAAACAAGAGAAAATTATGTTTATGTGTCTTTAAGGAGAGGACAAATGGAGTGGCGTCCATCGCACGTTGAATTAAGGCCAGGTTATAAAATATTAGACTGGTGGCAGACCAAATACACAGTCAACCCAGATACTGGGTTTAAAGAAGGCAGCGGTAAAAAAGACCCCACAACCAACAGAAGAGTGGCATTAACTGAGGAAGAATACAAACTTGTGTTTGCAGGATCGCTGCAGTGCATAAACAAGGAGGAAATAAAAGAACAGTATCCAGCACAAGCAGAATATTTCGAGAAGCTGGCATCACAAATTATAGTCGAACCTTCACACTTGCAGCCAATCTAGGGCAGCAGGCACAGTGTTATCTGGAGGAAATTGTGGAATTTGAAGTTCACTCAGAGATCGAGCGTTTCTGTGAGGCTACAAGTGGACAGGACTGGAGCGACGGCTGTCGCTAGGGCCATGTTCTCTTTCCTCACGGCATTATCTTTTGAACCCCTTTACTTTCACTAATCACGTCCTTATTTACACTGGGACATATCTTAATCAGTAATATCCAGTTTGATTGTTATTCAATGTTCTCAAATTTATTTTATTACAATTCTAAAAGCTTGGCTACAGTTGTATGTATGTGGTGAAGGGGACCTGTGAGTATGTTCAGGTCTGCCGTGGGTACATGGATGTCGAATGTCCACTCTGTGGAGTGACGGTGGGTTTTCCCCTATAACATCGTTAGGGTTTTCCCACTGTGTCCAGTGTGTCCACACCACTTGGCCATAACGCTGCATAGTCTCATTATTATCGTTCTAAGCATTGTGTTCCTTAACGGGATATTTTAAATTTTGTGTTAGTTGTCACACCCTTTAAAGGGTGTGAAAGGAGGGATTCCAAGAAAACTTTAAAATATCCTGTCCGAATTAACAGTTTCTTTCTACATGTATTGACTCTTTTAATGTTCTGTTTAACAGATTGACTGATCGTACGATATGGTCGTCACACCCTTTAGAGGGTGTGAAAGGAGGGTGAGTTCTAGTGAAAAAAAAAAAAAAAAAAAAGTCATATATATCTTCCTGTAATCTGACTGACTGTTTCTTATTGCTCATCTGAACTAACCTCCATTGTTTGCTCACACAGGTTCATAATATTTTAAATTTGTGTAGTCACACCCTTTAAAGGGTGTGAAAGGAGGGATCCATGAAAACTTTAAAAATATTAAATTTTGACTGTTTTGATGACCATATGCGCATGTTTAACCTAGTTATCGACTGATTTTGCATTTTAACATCTAGTTTGACTGTATTTTGGTTCATTGCTTAAGTGTTTTACGCATGTTTAACCTAGTTAACAACTGATTTGCCTTTACTGCCAGACTGGTATATTTTAAATTTGTGTTGTCACACCCTTTAGAGGGTGTGAAAGGAGGGATCCATGAAACTTTAAAATATCCAGTTTTAATGTTGACACCACATAGTGGTGTCAAAGGAGGGATTGTGAGGAAATGATAGCATTATACTGCTGATCAATGCTGCTATACCAATCAATATCTAATATGAATATGTAAACACACATGTTTTGTAATGCTAATAACTAAGATACAAATATTGAATGTGATCAATTGATTTAATAAAGTAACAGATAAGAAACATTGAAATGTAACTTTGGTGTGTGGACAAGAATGCAGATGTCAGGCAAACTGACTTGGGAGGCGAGTTTGTGACGCTCAGGGACTGGTGTGAGCACAATGAGCTAGTCAGCTCATGGGAGTAAAAGTGTCAACTTGGGAGATAAGGTGATGCTGGGAACATAACTCTTCTCTGCTTCAGGACGAGTCAGACCGGACAGTTCTTACTATGGATAATATGCCCCCTTCCCCTGGAGACTCTGCCCCCCCCCCCCCCTTCTCACTGGATGCCCCCTTCTCCTTGGAGCCCATCTGCCCCTTTACATCATCTGACCTAGGAGTGGTCTTACCCTCTCCCCTTCCCCTTGAAGACCCCACCCCGTATATCATCAGGACCTCGAGATGACCTGCTCTCAACTCTGGAGAACTCAAACCCCCCCCCCCCCCTTGGATTGCATCAGACCTGTGGGTCTTGTCCACCCCCCTCCCTGAACAACACCAGACCTGTGGGTCTTCTCTGCCCCCTCCCTCTCCTAACATCACCAGGTCCGTGGACTGCCCACCTTGCGCCAGCATGAACGCCCTGGACATTTAATTGGTTAACAATAGCCACCCCAAGGTCTTCTGACCAATGGCCACTCACCAGACCTCCCTCTCTGGGGAGTACAAGATCTGTCTCCCAAGGGCGGGGAGACAGAACTTGGGAGGGGCAGAACTTTCTCTGATATTCTGTCACGACCACTTTCTCAACGAAGGCCTTCGTTCGTTCTAATCTTATACTCTGTTTTGGTGGGACGACTGCTTTTGCATCATCGACTGATTCATTGTACTAGACTACGGACATCTTGGTGTGTTGTTTTCATTGTGTATCTTGTGATTGCATCATTACTAATTAAACTACAAGTAACATGGTCCGATGCTTAACCGTGTATCATTCTTCCTCTCAACACCCAGTTTACACTATCCTTAACAATTTACATTAGTAACGTTTGTTATGTAAGGTATTTTATTATGAGCTTTCATTGTGACAAGGGGAGTCGACGGTCTGGCAGAGTGAGTTAAATAAAGTGAGACGTGTAGTGCCGTCTTGGTTTGGAAGCCCGTGTCCTTTTAAAGCCCAAACCTAAGTTTAGCATTTTATAGCTATATATATATATATATATATATATATATATATATATATATAGACTGGAAGCCCGTGTCCTTTTAAAGCCCAAACCTAAGTTTAGCATTTTATAGCTATGGGCTATATGAAGATATAGATATAGGGCCTATAAATATAACCCTCGGCTACATTTATATTGTTGAATTATGTTATGTTACTTGTTGGAGTGGCGTTAGTATGCTAAACTTCTTTTCATTTGGTGTTCTGATGTGACTGATATTACAACAGAATCTGATGATTTCAGTTCAGTGATATAAACGCTATTCGTGTAATGTTAATATCGCTTGATTAACAGACTCACTGACCCTTCCTATGATCAAGAACATTTTTTTCATCTCCAGAATGATACATTTTGGGATCATTAACCCATCCTGATGAGAAGTAGCAGTAGGCTTCGGTGCTTTTAAATGCCATAAGGGCTTCCCCGGTGTATGGAGGGATTGTGGACGAGGTAAATATACATGTCAGCAAACGTCAAATTTGGCAGGCTTCGTATTGGTCCCCAAGATGGCTGCCGCAACAAAAAAGTCACGTGACTGAAACCAATTCTCATGGACATGGCCATCTGACTGTCACTTCTCAGAATGGCTTGAAAACCTCAAGATTCTATCTACTCTTTCTTGGAAGCCAAGTAACTTCTGCTTACATGTTTTCTTTAAAACAGTGAACAAGTCATAGCCTATTTCAGCATTCAGATGTCCTTCAGTTAAGCCTTTTTATCCTTTCCCTTAATTCAGTTTCTTGTTCAGGACTGACATTACACAATTATTGCACATTGTACAATACCCCATGAACTGGCATTTTTCATTATACAACGTGAACAACAGAATATGAGTTATACTTTATGCACGGACCTAACAAGCAATGTTATTTGACTTTGTAGTTAAATCTGCATTACATAAGTACTGGGTCTCTGACATGTAGGAACTGAAAAGTCACATCACATTTGGATGATGTATCAATAATGGTGTATCTAATTTTTTTACATACATGTTGCCGTAATGCAGAGTGTGCACTCAAAGGAAGGTAGATGAACAGTAGACTTCTGACCGACTCACAGCCCAGTTACTTTCAGCCATTTATTAGACTTGATACATGAAAAACACAGAAGAGTATGCAAACATACACACAATCACATGATTGATGGTGGTGGATGCCTCTGTGTCAGCTCAGGAATCAGGCGAGGGGCTTGGCGCAGATTGATGCATGAAGATGCGTACAAGGTGTGTCATTCCAGCATTTTCCAACTGTAAACATCAAAAACACAGAAGTCAGGCAATTCTACACCAACCAAAACCTGAACGAGGCCACACTCACATCACTACTCACAGACAAAGACAAAAGACAAAAGCTACGTATGAACTGAGACACCAAAAAGAATTACAATTTGAAAATCAGAAAGTATTGATCTCAAGATCAACCTCAAGACAATTTGATTTTACTCTAAACAAAGCCATCTGTATTATTTACTTCTGATTTTAACTGACAAAAATGCCATTAACTTACAAAATGTACAGAAACAACACTATTGCCTTCAGTCTTTTAATAGTATGCTCTTAAGCAAAATAATGAGTTGTGACTTACCTCCAACATTCATCTGTAGGCAGCACTCAGTTAAGGTAGTATCAGGTTGTGCATAGCACCAGTCAGTAAAATCCCAACGTGTAGCATCCATCCAAAACCAACGGGTTGACTAAAAAACAGAAAAAGAAAGAGTATATTTATAGTAAAATAGTGTATAAAATATTCTCATTCTATCAGTACCATCAAAACCTTGTGTAGTGAAATATTACCACTTGGCAATCTCCACCTCCAAGCCATGATGGTGTTAAGGCTGCAGTTGTCAGCTCCTTAACAAACTTATACTCTTCAAGGCTGTGTATGGATGCAAGGTTTGCCCCCTCCTTCATACAGCTTTCCTACAGTGGAGATGTGCCGTGTCAGACGAAGATGTCAAATAACCGAGCAAGCAAGTCAATACCACCAGAACAGTTTAAAAGCAATCTGAATCCATTCTGATTACCTGAGCGTCAGCCCAATGCAATACTGATGGATTAAAACGGTAACAGGTACCATTGAACACCTTCCAATCAGTGGGACATACTGAGGAGACAAACAGAGCAGAATGAGTAACATGTCTGATCGCAGGAAGACCAAGGGTGTTTAATCCTTTCATTTGGGAGGAGCAATTCTGAGAGGGATCCCCTCCTCCACAGACGAGAGAGGTTGGCTTTTATGTAAAGCACATTGTATTTTCATTGGAATTAAATGTGCATGAAGTTCTTGCTTACAACTACACAAAGCATGAAGACAGTACTAGTGCCAACTGAAAGATACAAATTAATAAGTTGATCTCTCCTGCTTTAGCTGACAAGTTGTCTGTCTCTCTCTTTGACCATTTTAAAGGCTATTTCCATTGAAATTATTGAATTATATGGCATAATATATTTGTATATTGTAGAACAGAGGCAAAAAAGTCATATTCAAATCTTAACTCAATTTTGAACACATTTCTAGTTTAGTGTGTTTTGTCTTTTTAATGCAGAATTGATTACCTTGGTTTTTGTTGCGTTAAATTACACGTTTGTCAGCACATTATGTATTTGTGCATTTAATAATATGTACACTATAGGGTTTCAGTGTTTGAATAAAGTTGCTTACAACTACACAAAGCAAAATGTCTCCAGACTGATACTCACCGTCAGCAGCCCTAGTCAGAGCCACCATGGCACAAACAAGTAGAGACACAGCCAGCATCCTGGTGGTGGAGATGACTTTGACCTTGATAACCTTCAACAAGAAAATACAGAGTGAGAAATTATTTGTTCAGGGGAGACATGTTGACTGTGGTGCTCCACAGGATGAAGAACACAAGACAATGAGAAAAAAGAGACTGAGAGCAAACCTGCTGGAAAAATATCTTCTCTTCTGTCTGCACAATTTCAGCCTGTTGCTTCTGCCTTTCTGTGTGGTACTGCTGGACAAAGACCAGCTTTTATATACAGTTACTTAAATTTCACAATATTAGTATTCATTCAAGAACATTCATTCAATAACATTCATTGGTTTTTGTTGTGGACACTGTTATCAGTTTGAATCCTGTCAACACATCAGAGGGCACCACATTGCACACCGTGGGTAAATATTTACTCTGAGTACATTTCTGGAAGCTTTTATCCAAGTATTAACTGCAAAAGGCAATTTAAAGAGACTATTATGATTCATGATTATATGATTGAAACACATGAATTATATCTGAACCTGATCATATTGCAAATTAGTCGTGGTTAAATAATAATGATAATATATGGTGACTCCTGATAACATTGTTTAACTTTTACACAGGAATTTAAAATTATATATCCAATGCTAGAGACAGTGGCCTGCTTTTGAGTTTAAGGCTGTTTTGAGTGTTTTGCTACATGCAGTATTCAAATTAGATAATCAAAGCAAAATGGAATTGAATTAGCTTTTTGGGTGCTCATGATATCAAACCAAAGTGTGACACATTTACCTCATCAGAACCTCCTCAGAGCGTTCAGAGTCTAATCAAATACCAGTTGACCTGGGCACCACATTGCACACCGTAGGTAAATATTATTATTAAAATTCCTGGCAGCTTTTACCTGAGCATCAACATGAAAGACTATTTACAGAGACTATAACCCTTAATGATTATATGATTGAAACACATATATCATCATTATTTACTCAGGGAGAATTGACTGAACACAGGGCTCTTTTGCAGCAATGCCCTGATTGAGGGTACATAATACAGATGAAAAATACATAAACAAACCATAACAAAATAAAACAGACAAAATAGATAAACAAAACACATTTTACAACTCAGAAATCAAGTATAAAAAAATTAGCATCAAGTAAAAAATAAATAAACTATTATTTTAAACAATAACAAATTATTTAAAATAACAGCACTGAGGCACATCCTTAGCATCTAAAAGGCTCTTAAATTGGTTGACAGACAAATACTGGGTTAGTTTCAAGTCCTCTCAAACAGTGTTCAATTTACGGGAAGCTGTTTTACCTATATTAGTTTTAATAAGGGGGATTTCAAGGGAGATGAGGCTCTGTGACCATGTGTCATGATAGATGGATTTTAATTTAAAAAGTGACATGAGATAATTAGGCAGTTTTTCCACTAAGGCTTTATACTTTGTTTTAGACTTTGTTTTTTTGTTGTGGACACTGTCATCAGTTTGAATCCTGTCAACACATCAGAGGGCACCACATTGCACACCGTGGGTAAATATTTACCTGGAGTACATTTCTGGAAGCTTTTATCCAAGTATTAACTGCAAAAGGCAATTTAAAGAGACTATTATGATTCATGATTATATGATTGAAACACATGAATTATATCTGAACCTGATCATATTGCAAATTAGTCGTGGTTAAATAATAATGATAATATCTGGTGACTCCTGATAACATTGTTTAACTTTTTACACAGGAATTTAAAATTATATATCCATTGCTAGAGACAGTGGCCTGCTTTTGAGTTTAAGGCTGTTTTGAGTGTTTTGCTACATGTCTTACATTACTATGACATTTTGCCTGTTTGCCTTCAGTGAATGGCTCGAACAAACCTGTTCATTTGTATGTTAACTTGATGGTCTAACATGACAAGACCTGCTTTCTTCTTCCTCTTCCTATTTCTGCCTTTTAATACAACCAGCAGAGTAGCAATAGAAATTCAGGGCTGCAGTATTCAAATGAAATCATCAAAGCAAAATGGAATTTAATTTGCTGTTTGGGTGCTCATGATATAAAACCAAAGTATGACACAGTAACCTCATCAGAACCTCCTCAGAGCGTTCAGAGTCTAATCAAACACCAGTTGACCTGGGCACCACATTGCACACCGTGGGTAAATATTTTACTAAATTCCCTGGCAGCTTTTACCTGAGCATCAACATGAAAGACTATTTACAGCGACTATAACAATTAATGATTATATGATTGAAACACATATATCATCATTATTTACTCAGGGAGAATTGACTGAACACAGGGCTCTTTTGCAGCAATGCCCTGATTGAGGGTAGATAATACAGATGAACAATACATTAACAAACCATAACAAAATAAAACTGACAAAATAGATAAACAGAACACATTATACAACTCGGAAATTAAGTATAAAAAAATTAGCATCAAGTAAAAAATAAATAAACAATTATTTTAAACAATTACCAATTATTTAAAATAACGGCACAGAGGCACATCCTTAGCATCTAAAAGGCTCTTAAATTGGTTGACAGACAAATACTGGGTTAGTTTCAAGTCCTCTCAAACAGTGTTCAATTTATGGGAAGCTATTTTACCTATATTAGTTTTAATAAGGGGGATTTCAAGGGAGATGAGGCTCTGTGACCATGTGTCATGATAGATGGATTTAAATTAAAAAAGTGACATGAGATAATTAGGCAGTTTTTCCACTAAGGCTTTATAAGCAAATAAAATACAGTGTTTTTCGCTCTTGACTACCAGAAGGGACCAACCAACATTCTTGTATAAATTACAATGGTGGGTCCTGAAAGCGTCTCCTGTGACAAAGTGAATATCACTATAGTACACAGAGCCCAGGAGTTTTAAAGCAGAGAGTGCAGCAAAAATATAAACAATGTCACCAATGTCAAGAACTGACAAAATGGTTAATTGCACCATTGCCATTCAGTTTTCAAAAGATCTAATTCTATAAAGAGAGCCCAGTTCGATTTTAACCTTCTTAGCTAGGTCAAGAACATGAGATTTAAATGACAGCCTATCATCTAGCCAGATACATAGGTATTTATAGCATTATATCTGAACCTGATCATATTGTAAATTAGTAGTGGTTAAATAATAATGATAATATCTAGTGATTCCTGATAACATTGTTTACCTTTTTACACAGGAATTTGCAATTGTATATCCATTTCTACAGACAGTGGCCTGCTTTTGAGTTTAAGTGTGAGTGTTTTGCTACATGTCTTACATTACTATGACATTTTGCCTGTTTGCTACCTTAAAAAATGTGACACAATAGAGTGGTCTCAGAGTATGTATGCTCATTCACATTGCACTCCTGTTTTGCATTCTACTTTCCACTGTATTTTGTTCTATTCATTGTTTATATATTTTTGTATCGTATTTATTGTGTTGGTATGTTTTATGTTTACTCTATGCATTTATACACCAGAAAAAAATTCCATGTAGGTGTAAATCTACTTGGCAATAAATCCAATTCTGATTCTGTTTCTCATGGGTCACATCAAAATAGAAATTTTGACTTGATGATGTTTTAACTGATTTAATTTGCTGTTTGGCTGCTCATGATATAAAACCAAAGTGTGACATTGTAACCTCATCAGAACCTCCACAGAGCGTTCAGAGTCTAACCAAATTCAAGTTGACCTGCCAATTTGAGAGAGAAGGTTGCCCTCTTGATCAAAAAGTATTAACAATAGGCCTAGGCTGTTCCCCTCGCCGAACATTTGTTGGCTGGGTCAGTGGACGCTGTTAGCCAAAGAGCTAAGTAGAAGTAAACAAGTCAGCTATTCTTGTGAAATGTGACACTCTTACACTTAACGTTACACTCTTACCCACATTGACAGTCTATAGAAAGTCTTATTTCATTATGTCACATTCTGAAAATGTGTTCTGATTTTTTGTTATTCTGTTATATGTAAACCATGGCCATCTGACTGTCACTTCTAAGAATGGCTTGAAACCCTCAAGATTCTATCAACAAACTTTTTCCTAGAAGCCAAGTAACTTCTGCTTACATGTTCTCTTTAAAACACAATGGCAGCGCTCACCACCACTGTCCATGAGATGCATGTGATTTGGGAAACAGAGGAGCTTGTGACCTTCCTGCACCCTCGCCCCTGGACCCCAGGGACTACTGATCACTGGACCCAGACCCAGAATACCACTGGAGGCCCAAGTAGTCTCTTCCAGCTGCCTGTCATGACCTCCTCAGTCTGCTATTGGGAGCACGAGTAGTGGGGGCTCTGCTGTGGGAGTGCCTGGGCGTCAGACGCTGTGCCCTCCTCCATTTCCCCAGGCTAGAGCAGGGTCCCCCACAGCTGCCTTTGCTGCCCCTGCATGGTCTGGAGGCTGAGTGGAAGCCCGACAATTTACCGGTTGACCAAGAGCAAGCAAGTTCATTCTAGGACAGTGGTTCTCAAACCTTTTCTGTCATTCCCCACTTTGAACAAGGGAGCTTTTTCCAACCCCTCCTGTCCCATATCGCTCCAATAAAATAGTTGGCCAAGCTTCAAACTGTAAAATGTTATGATATAACGATGAGTTATAAATCTTAATCAATAACAAATAACATCAGTTCAAAGGTAGAGAAAAATCAATATCAAATAACATCAGTTCAGAAATAAATAAAATAAGAGTTTAATGGTGTCAATCATTGCCTGAAATGGGCTGAGTTCCAAAAATAAAGAATAAGGGCCTACTATGCAATTGTGTTATCAAAGGTAGGCCAAGCTCAACATCTTCCTTGTATGTCACTTTGGATAAAAGAGTCTGCTAAATAACTAAATGTAAAATTGTCAAATTTATTGACATTTTGAATTTTCTTTTAGGTTAATTTTTGGTGGATCAGTTGCCTTTTTCGCCACTGGTACTGAATTGCCAACCTTTGTATTTCGTATCACAAACGTATCCAGAGAAAATCTTGTTTTAAAAGGTTTAGCAGTAAGGGTACTACTCTCAACAGGGAATATGTATATGACACACACACACACACACACACATATAAAGACATACAAATACACACACACACACTACATACTTCTTGTATTTTGTTTTCCTTGAGAAGGGAAATCTGAAGTGAACTTGTGTTCCAGGCCATGTAGAATGTATCCTGTGTGTGTCAGCGTGTTGTCACTAGAGAGACCTCACACAGAGAACAATGTCAACATGGTACTTAAGGGAGTCCAGCTGTACGGTGCACACTCACTACTTTTTCTGGGCCCTTTCCTTCCAACATTAATTTATACTACTTTTCATTCCTAAATCCCTTTTTGACTCCTTCAAAGCTCTTCACAGTTTTAAGTGCCTATATGACTTGGCTGACTACCCCCACAGCAATTACCAGTATTTTCATTTTCAATATCAAGTATTTGCTCAGGATATAATTATCATTAGGACTTCCCTTTCCACTCCTGGTAATAACTCACATTTGTGGTACCTCCCTCACTTTTAACTGCGTTTCTTTTTCCGTGGCAAGACAATACGAGGGTGAAGAAGAATTCAAGGTCTTGCTCAAAAACAACCATGTCTACCTTTCAACGAACTCAGCCCAATTTACACATTAGCAAAATCACTTTAATTTCTGGGAAATATCGCGGTGTGAAGCAAGCATCAAAGGCTAGCCAAACACACAGCACGCTAGGACAGGGGCCTCTCAAAAATCTGGCCACTGCGTTATTCCAAGTGGTGGAAAATGTGAATCGCTCCTTTCACTGCGCCTCCTAATCAAAGCGTACCGCTGCCAGACTCCTTGTCCGTTTCTGTTGATTTTGTGTTCTTTTTGAGCAGGGGGGCTCGGGTGTTGGAGACTGCAAGTCTATTTATACCTGCGGATATGTGTGAAAACGTCACGTCTGAGACTTTTGACCTGAATGGATGCACAGAGTAAATTAACTCTTTTCACCTTCCATTGATAAGAACTAAGTACAGTTTGCAAAGCGTTCATAATTCTACATTTCATGCTTTCCAAATAATGCTAAACTGTATTAAGTGAAGTGAAGCATAGGGCACATCCCCTTCTCAAACCCAGTGATTACCCTCACTAGCATCATCTGGACAGGAGGAGATAGGGAAGGTAGCCAGCCACTGGAGAGTGCGATGACTTGATTGTAGGTTAGCGAAGCCTCCGTCGATGCAGTCTATTTCCAGCATGGCAGAGAAGGGAATGTCGGGAACTGCATGGAGGCAGGAGGGGGTGCAGGACACCATGCCACTGGGGGCTTGTTGGTCGGCACCGCTTAATTAGAAACAGTCTGGATCATTTGCTGAAAGAACACAAGCCCAAATGAGAACCAGGTGGAACGTCCGTTGGGCTTTGCAGAAATACAGGAACCTCTTATTTATGAGGCTGGGTTCCTATGGGTTCCTCACCCAAAGACTGTGTTTGTGTGTGTGTGTGTGTGAGAGAGAGACAGCAAGAGAGTGTGTGTGAGAGTATGTGTGTGTAGGGGGGGTGGTTGAGTCAGTGTGTGTGTGTGTGTGTGTGTGTGTGTGTGTGTGTGTGTGTGTGTGTGTGTGTGTGTGTGTGTGTGTGTGTGTGTGTTTGGGGCCATCTCTCGTACCAGACCCCCAGACGAGGATGTGCCTAATGTGGAACCTAATGTCAGGAGGTCAGTCTGAGGGAGGTCATAGTTAGGAAGCATTCATCATGTCACACTGGGTTAAAAACAACCCTGTTTAACTATCCCTTCTAATACATCCGAATAAAGAGTGATTCAAAACATAGGTTCTTCAGTGTTTTATTAATCCAAAACTGATTTAACACATTCTTGTTCAACTTTTGTGGTATTTATGTTACTGTGAAATGTATAGATGATGCTGCAAATATTTCCCTCACAATACTGCATTGTAAAAGTACTATTAACAGTATCAGTACAATCTATACAACACATATTTCTCTGTCTGACAAACATCTGGCTTCTTCCACTTATCTTCACTCAGTTGTGGATGATATTCTGTAGTTCTGTCTACACATGCCATAGATCTTTCTTGCAACCAGATGAAATATCACAAATCTTCTTGTGTAACTCATCTTCACTGGATTCCATAGTGTAGTTTTGTCTGAGGAGTCAAACAAAAACACAGTTCGGCCAAAATCTGTGACTGCCCCTTTTATAACACTTTTGCTCCACCTAGTGGAGAGACAGAGAGAGAGACAGAAAGAGAGAGAGAGAGCTCCCACCGTCTCCTCCCCCACTATCACTATGCACACAAACAAACATGGCCATCACAACAAGGTTAAAAAGGTATGTTTTTCAGTCACTTTAATGATAGAAATGAAAACAGACAGGGCTTGATACAGAAAAGTGTGGGACACTCACCAAGGCCAAGCTTCGGGTCTTTCTTTAAGGACACAGATCTGACTTCTCTTTCTGCTATGGCACCTTTGGTTGGGCTATCTGTCAGGCACAACATAACCACATCACTACAAGCTGCCATACATCCGATGACACTACACACATTGCAAATTCCTCCCAGCGTTTCACAAGAGGACACACTTTCCTTGCAAAGGTGAGCGAGCTGAGACGGCTAATCAACTCGAGTTCAACTGGCAACCCTGCGAAAGTGACAACCACCACGCTACCTCAAGCTGAGCACCAGGATGATCACACTAGGCTGGGAGCAAGGTTGCCTGCCTTGTTCGCTGCTCCTGGAAGCTTTCCAGCATGCACTATCCTGTCCCTGATTGCCCAGTGCTAGGAGGTTAGTGGCAGTAAGCTCAGATAATCTACCCATACCTCTTAAGGCAGAGGAGGAGGAGAGGGCCACAGAGCTACTCCTTGGGGAACAGGCGGTGGAGTTCTGGCCTTCCAACTGACACCCAGCACTGGCCAAGATACAAGGGGACACAATAGTTGGAGGTAAGATGTGATTCATGTCATATATGTAGAGTAAAAGAATGGAAAGAACTTCAGGAAAACCATAAAAAGGTTCAGCACAAAAGATAGATAACATGGTGTGTGTATGTGTCTCCCTTCTACCTCTGTTTGTAAAGGTCCTTCTCCTTTTTTAAGCGGGCCTCGATCCTGGCAGCGACGTGGTCACACAGCTTGGTCATGGAGTTGTTTTTGGGCGTGGCCTGTCGTGGGCTGTCGTTCAGCGGTGCCTCCGAGATGGAGACGCTCCTCCTCTGGCTGTTCTGGGCACGGCACACTGCAGCATACTGGACTATACTCTCCTCTGAGGGGAAAGTGGACCCTTGAGTTAAAACGTTCAAAAGATATTACTGTTCGAGTGCTCTGGTTCACCATGTATTTCACTCATTCAAACAGTTATGATGAGAAGGATGAGTGCAACCCCACATGTGACTCTTTTAGAGCTGCCTCATTATGATGCACAGTAACAAACGGTGAGGCAGTGATCAGGATGAGGATGTTTTTGTATGAAATGTTTGTTTATTAATCAGAAAATGATATCCTCCACCAGGGAGTGAGATTGCTTTTCTCCTGACGGTAAGAGTTAGGGACCACATCAGTGAGTGGAAGAGGACCAGTGTCTGACCTGAGGCCAGACTGTGGCTCAGCTGTCTGGAGTGCATCTCATTGTTGAACTTATGCTGGGCAGAGCAGAGGTTACATAGGTATTTGGCAATCTTCGAGCGTTCTGTCGCAAAAATATGTTTCTTCTTACTTCCCCGACTCTCAATAACAAACTTGCGTCTCTGTGGGGCACACACACACATAGACAGAGACAGAGAGAGAGATTCTGTCACATGTCCCTGTGAGATTAGTTAGGTTTAAACGTAGCGTCCAGGTCTAAGCAGTTCTGCAGAGTGAGTCCAGGTCAGACCTGAGCTGGCTCTACTGTACACTGCTCTGGTATTATAGTGCCCTCCTGAGCGGGTCAGTGCTCTCCTGAGCTGGTCAGTGCTCACGAACAGCCAGAGGGGAATGCATACAAACCTACATTGGAATTATAGAAAACACGCAACCGAAGACAGAGAGATCTTAAGCTGCAACTCCATGTTGAAATGTAAGAAAGTAAGAAAAGAAAAGTATAAAAATGTCTCCCTTATCTTCTCTCTCTTTATCCTGTGCTAACATTTCTCAGGGGGAACAGCCGTCCTGTGTTGTCCACACTGTGGAGGTCTGCTCTGTCCTAACCAGCCCTAGTCCCCAGATGTGGAGGTCTGCTCTGTCCTAACCAGCCCTGTCCACACTGTGGAGGTCTGCTCTGTCCTAACCAGCCCTGTCCCCAGCTCTGGAGGTCTGCTCTGTCCTAACCAGCCCTGTCCACACTGTGGAGGTCTGCTCAGTCCTAACCAGCCCTGTCCACACTGTGGAGGTCTGCTCTGTCCGAACCAGCCCTGTCCCCAGCTCTGGAGGTCTGCTCTGTCCTAACCAGCCCTGTCCCCAACTAAGGAGGTCTGCTCTGTCCTAACCAGCCCTGTCCCCAACTAAGGAGGTCTGCTCTGTCCTAACCAGCCCTGTCCCCAACTAAGGAGGTGTGCTCTGTCCGAACCAGCCCTGTCCCCAGCTCTGGAGGTCTGCTCTGTCCTAACCAGCCCTGTCCCCAACTAAGGAGGTCTGCTCTGTCCTAACCAGCCCTGTCCCCAACTAAGGAGGTCTGCTCTGTCCGAACCAGCCCTGTCCCCAGCTCTGGAGGTGTGCTCTGTCCGAACCAGCCCTGTCCCCAGCTCTGGAGGTCTGCTCTGTCCGAACCAGCCCTGTCCCCAGCTCTGGAGGTCTGCTCTGTCCTAACCAGCCCTGTCCCCAGCTCTGGAGGTCTGCTCTGTCCTAACCAGCCCTGTCCACACTGTGGAGGTCTGCTCAGTCCTAACCAGCCCTGTCCACACTGTGGAGGTCTGCTCTGTCCTAACCAGCCCTGTCCCAAGCTAAGGAGGTCTGCTCTGTCTGCTCGGTCCCCAGCTGCCCTGCAGCATTTTCAGGACACAAACACCCAAGACATCTACATTTAGTCATTTAGTCAACCTAACTATAAATCATTAATCTTTGTGGCATTAAATGAAAACAAGTTAATCTAAAGTCAATGGAGCACATGCAATTGACTAATACTAAACCTAATTCTCACAGTGTAAATTACAGCTTGGCTCAGTATTGTGGATTGTTACGAGTCATTTTTACTTGTTGTACCTGTACGTGCAGATTCCACTGCAGTCTTTCTTCATCTCGCTGGGAGGCCCACCATCTCTGATGCATGAATCCACTGATTCTGAAAAAAACGCTCATCCATTCACATATGCACTTATGTGTCTTTCCAAATCATGCAGTATCTACCTTGTTAACACCTGTATACAGAACGTTTTGTCTTGTTTAGTGTCTAGCTCATGAGCAAAAAATAAGAATAATACACAGATGTTTTAAATTGTAGAACTGACCATTCAAGAGATCTGGAACCACACCCAGAACCCAGGATTTTCTGATAATCAGGAAGTAATCAGGAAGTAGTCTCCTGAATGTAATTTGATGCTAGTGAACTTCCCTGTGACATCACTCAGGTGCCAGTCAATGTGTCAATATGTGGCAAAATTCCTTGAAAAAAAACAGAAAATAAGATGATTGTTCTTGAGAGTTGCATTTCTATGTGTGTGTGTGTGTGTGTGTGTGTATGCGTGTGTGTATGGGATTACAGTACCTGGAGAAGGTCGACAGAGAGCCAATCGGACTTCCGGAGGGGACCCTCTCAGCAGCTGGAGCACCCTCTACAGGCCAGAGAGAGAACTGTCACTACTTTACCAGATTTTTTCCACAGACTCAAACCCAATCTCTCACCTTTAATTTGTGATTTGACAGGTCTGAATTTAAGATCACATGTAATTAACATAAACCTATAATCCCAATCCTGAAAAAGCCAACTGACATTCCTCAACTCATGACATCACAGACATGGACACTGGTGTTCTTCTCTCTAGTCACCTGATAGGACAATCCCTTGAGTGGTTCACCATTGACCGCCAGTATGACATCACCCTCTTTTATGCTGCCGCTCTGCTGGGCTGGCTGTCCAGGGAAAAGCTGCTTGATCCTCACCAGGCTGCCTAAGCCTCCAGAGGGGTCCAGCTCACAGAGCAGGAAGCTGAAGCCCAGGCCGTTCAGGCTCTTCCTCAAGGTCACCTCCAGGGTGTTGTCTACAGGGGCAGGGAGCAAAGGTCATGGGGTCGGAGAAAGGGGAATGGTGAGAGGAGGGGATGAGAAGGATGAGGGATGGAGGGAGGGGATGATGGTGAGGTCAGGGAAGAGGAGAAAGAGGGTTTTGCCTGTAAAAGTTCACCTTTATTTCCACACTGGTTTCACAGCTATTTAAATATAGTGGTTTAATCAATATCCATGTCTCATATTCCCAAAAAATCTAATCACTTTGATGTGTATTTTTTATTTAAAGAAACATATGTATATATATATATATATATATATACAGTACCAGTCAAAAGTTTGGACGCATTTTCCCTTGAACATGTGTCCTAACTTTTGACTGGTACTGTATATATAATCATCTACTGGGGTCTTCCGTCGATTTCACTTTATGACACTAATTGTGACTGAGTGTCTCCACATCTTACCATCAGAGACAAAGTAATAGTCCTGGAGGGTGTAGGGTGTGGTGATGATGGAAGGGCAGCTGTTGTTCCTCATCTGGCTGACCTCTGGACTGGCACTGTGGCGGGACATGCTGTCCGTGTCTGGGCTCAAGCTTACACGGGGCAAGGTCATGACCTCCCGCTCCACCACCAGGGTCACCACCTGATTGGAGGAGAGTAGAGCAAAGGACAGGCAGTTTGGAACAATATGTGTAGAGTTCTGTTATATATTTACATATTTGAACACATGCATTTATCAAAGCACAGCTTTCTGTTCCTGAAACGTGATCTCTTTTACCTCTCCAGTTTTGGCCAGACACTCCACGGCCTGCTCATGTGTGAAACCTTTGAAGTTGATCCCATCCACCACAAGCACTCGGTCTCCTGTCACACACACACACACAGATACGTACAAACACACACACACACACAGAGATACACGCAGACGCACACACAGACACACGCAAATCATTTACAATCTTTAGACAACTAAATATTTTCAAGCATTACTTTTCTGTGACAGAAAAAAAAAAACTTTGCTTAGGAGGTACAACAGCGTAGCACGGTAATAGAACACAGTCCACTGAACTGTACCTGTCTGAATGCGTCCGTCTCTCTCTGCGGCACCCCCGGGAACAAGGCTTTTGATATAGATTCCACCATTGCGAAGGCCTGTGTTGACACCTCCCTGAACACACAAGAACAACAACAACATGCTAGAGTCTGGTACAAAGCCTCAGTGATAACTTGAAAACACATTTTGCAGAATTGATTTGACCATTTCTGTTCCAACCTCAACCAAGAACATTTCACATGTTTGAAAGCTATCAAGGTAAATAACATCCATGCTGCTCCTTAGCAGTTCTGAGGAGAGAGGCTACTACGCATTACCTGGAACTTCGTCATGTGACTGTGTAGCTTAAGCATGCACAACGGCTTTGCCTTTCCATTTCCCCCCCCCCCCTAGACTGTGAGAAGGGTTGAGATCGAGATTAAAAGGAACAATAGTGTATGTTAATCGGTCTGATCAGCAACTAACACAGAGGCAGGGGGAGAGAGCGAGAGAGCGAGCGAGAAAGCGAGCGAGAGAGAGCGCGAGAGAGAGAGAGAGCAAGCAAGTTTCAAACAAACACAGCAGGTGTGTTCTTGCCCTCTCTGCCTTGATCCCTGTTCACATCCTGTCAATCCCCCGCTCCCTAATCAGCATTAACATCTTAATGATCCTGCAGCTGCCTCCTTAGACACCTGGACTCTACTGGCCTCTACTTTACTGGATGCAACAATAAAGTTTTAGCAACCCACAGATGATCCAGGCTCAGCTGCACGCTGCTAGGAGACTGGAGCACAGAACCTGAACCTGACCTCCAGAGCACGCAGGTAAATGCACTGAAGAAGCAGCTTGAAATGCCAGAGCTAGTTCTAGAACCTAATGGGGACATACTCTGCCCTGCCCCTTCCCCCCACCTGTAGCTTGGGGTCTACAGACCAGATAGAAATCCAATAGTACCTGAGGCCCAGTTTAAGCTCCAACACAAACACCAGCCCTAGCCCCACTCCCAGCAGTAGCTCCAGCCCGTCCCGGCCCAGCCCAGCCCCAGCCCCAGCCCCAGCCCCACTCCCAGCAGTAGCTCCAGCCCGTCCCGGCCCAGCCCAGCCCCAGCCCCAGCCCCAGCCCCACTCCCAGCTCCAGCTCCAGCCCGTCCCGGCCCAGCCCAGCCCCAGCACCAGCCCCAGCCCCACTCCCAGCAGTAGCTCCAGCTCCAGCTCCAGCCCGTCCCGGCCCAGCCCCAGCCCCAGCCCCACTCCCAGTACTAGCTCCAGCCAGCCAGTCCAAGAAGCTTAACCCCAAGGGTCTGATGGATTACTCTCTCAAATGAAGAACTGCATGCTGACTTGCTATTTGCGTGTGTGAGTATGTGTGTACAAGGGAGTAAACGAATCAGGCACATTAACCTTTCACTGACTCATCCTCTACCAGGTAACCTCCAACACACTAACCCCTGGTTGCCCCTTTAGCTGTTTGTGTGTCTGTCATATCATTAGCTAGCCACCCTTTCTGTCCAGCATGAGGGTGGACTGCTTTCCAGCCTTTAAGCTGGGGCACCCTGAGAGCTGAATCAAACCAACCTATTGGTTCATCTACCCAGACACACAAAGTAGAAGGTGCTCTGACCTTGACATTGGCTAAGTTTATTTATTTTGCTCTCCTCTCCTTCCTTCCCGTTTCTAGTTTTTTTCTTTGATGGATTCTTGTTAAGGTTAACAGTGTGTCCTGCCCAGTCAGACTGTATGTGTGCCCTGGGAGGGTGGAGCAGTCAGACTGTATCTGTGCCCTGGGAGGGTGGAGCAGTCAGACTGTATGTGTGCCCTGGGAGGGTGGAGCAGCCAGACTGTATGTGTGCCCTGGGAGGGTGGAGCAGTCAGACTGTATGTGTGCCCTGGGAGGGTGGAGCAGTCAGACTGTATGTGTGCCCTGGGAGGGTGGAGCAGTCAGACTGTATGTGTGCCCTGGGAGGGTGGAGCAGCCAGACTGTATGTGTGCCCTGGGAGGGTGGAGCAGTCAGACTGTATGTGTGCCCTGGGAGGGTGGAGCAGTCAGACTGTATGTGTGCCCTGGGAGGGTGGAGCAGTCAGACTGTATGTGTGCCCTGGGAGGGTGGAGCAGTCAGACTGTATGTGTGCCCTGGGAGGGTGGAGCAGTCAGACTGTATGTGTGCCCTGGGAGGGTGGAGCAGCCAGACTGTATGTGTGCCCTGGGAGGGTGGAGCAGTCAGACTGTATGTGTGCCCTGGGAGGGTGGAGCAGTCAGACTGTATGTGTGCCCTGGGAGGGTGGAGCAGTCAGACTGTATGTGTGCCCTGGGAGGGTGGAGCAGCCAGACTGTATGTGTGCCCTGGGAGGGTGGAGCAGCCAGACTGTATGTGTGCCCTGGGAGGGTGGAGCAGTCAGACTGTATGTGTGCCCTGGGAGGGTGGAGCAGCCAGACTGTATGTGTGCCCTGGGAGGGTGGAGCAGTCAGACTGTATGTGTGCCCTGGGAGGGTGGAGCAGTCAGACTGTATGTGTGCCCTGGGAGGGTGGAGCAGTCAGACTGTATGTGTGCCCTGGGAGGGTGGAGCAGTCAGACTGTATGTGTGCCCTGGGAGGGTGGAGCAGCCAGACTGTATGTGTGCCCTGGGAGGGTGGAGCAGTCAGACTGTATGTGTGCCCTGGGAGGGTGGAGCAGCCAGACTGTATGTGTGCCCTGGGAGGGTGGAGCAGTCAGACTGTATGTGTGCCCTGGGAGGGTGGAGCAGTCAGACTGTATGTGTGCCCTGGGAGGGTGGAGCAGTCAGACTGTATGTGTGCCCTGGGAGGGTGGAGCAGTCAGACTGTATGTGTGCCCTGGGAGGGTGGAGCAGCCAGACTGTATGTGTGCCCTGGGAGGGTGGAGCAGTCAGACTGTATGTGTGCCCTGGGAGGGTGGAGCAGTCAGACTGTATGTGTGCCCTGGGAGGGTGGAGCAGTCAGACTGTATGTGTGCCCTGGGAGGGTGGAGCAGTCAGACTGTATGTGTGCCCTGGGAGGGTGGAGCAGTCAGACTGTATGTGTGACCTGGGAGGGTGGAGCAGTCAGACTCACAGCAATGCTGATCCCCAGACTCCCAGTCTTCTTCTTCAACTCCACAGTGATGATCTCCTCTGGTCTCATGCAGTTCAGAGACAGAGACGACCTGGAGCACATGTCCTGCAATGGGGCAGGGGAAACAGGGTTTGACAACAAGTTAGAAGAGAGGACAGTCAAAGTCTACATGTACATACACATGTACATCATGCTGTCACATGCAGTCAGTCGATGTCAAACACCATCGTAATAGACGCCTTCGCTCTGGCTTTTACGCTCTGGCTTTTACGCTCTTTCCCTTTCCCGTCGCTCCCGCGTTTCACTTTCTCCTTATCTCTCTTGCTCTCTGACCCTCTCTCTTCAGCCCTTTCCTCTCCAGTGGTTGAGGCATACCTGGGCGTTGAGTATGCGTACGTCGGGGACATGGAGCCTACTGCCAGTCTTGGGGGTCATCATGATTGACACTATCTCATCCAGGTCGTCCTCCCCAGACCGTCCGTCAGCTGTTAGGGTGGTCTGGGATTTGTAGTTTTTCAGCTGAGGAGACCTGACGCTATTTGGTGTTAAGGCAACTGGGAGGCACAAGGTATGAGTATGGTTCAATATGTAGTTTTTCAATACTGTATACCAAAAATGTGGAAGACAGAAGTGCAGTTTATAGAGATTAAGCATTTCTTGCCAAAAGCGCTTGTGTTCTATGGAAAAGCATTCATAGTCAAACAGGCAGGCATACAATCAAATGTGCACACACACACCAACTATAGCAACGTACCTTTAGGCTGCGATGCTATGAGCTGTACCTCCTGGGGGCTGTTCTGCATGACCTCCGCAGCCTCGCTGAAGGTCATGCCCTCCAGACTAGTCTGGTTCAAGGAGATGAGTCGACCACCTGTGGGGCGATAGGTGAGGGATAAGCGACCATAAGGGATGCTAGACCGCTGTTCACATGACATTTCATTTTGTATGTTATGATAAACAGCAAGGCCCCTAATGATGACATCAACATATGGCCCAGCCCAAATCTATCTGGGATAGAACAAGTATTTACAAGTCTTTTCCTATAAGCTTTTAGTTTCATACTACTTGTGCTGTACTGATCTTCAATCTAGTATCTGCAAGCTGTGGCCTACTGCGGTTGTCTGGTCCTACCTGGTCTAATACGTCCTTCCTTATCGGCAGGTCCGCCAGGCACAATGGAGGCTACAAAGATGCCCAGGTCATACCTCCCCACCGTCTCCTCCCCCACTATCACTATTCCTATGGACACAAACAAACATGGCTATCACACCAAGAAATGAAAACAGACAGGGCTTGATAAAGAAAAGTGTGGGACACTCACCAAGGCCAAGCTTCGGGTCTTTTTTTAAGGACACAGATATGACTTCTCTTTCTGCTATGGCACCTTTGGTTGGGTTATCTGTCAGGTACAACATAACCACATCACTACAAGCTGCCATACATCCAACGACACTACACACATTGCAAATTCCTCCCAGCGTTTCACAAGAGAACACACTTTCCTTGCGAAGGTGAGCGAGCGAGCGGAGACAGTAAATCAACTCAAGTTCAACTGGCAACCCTGCGAGCGACAGTGATAACCACCACGCTACCTCAAGCTGAGCACCAGGATGATCACACTAGGCTGGGAGCAAGGTTGCCTGCCTTGTTCGCTGCTCCTGGAAGCTTTCCAGCATGCACTATCCTGTCCCTGATTGCCCAGTGCTAGGAGGTTAGTGGCAGTAAGCTCAGATAATCTACCCATACCTCTTAAGGCAGAGGAGGAGGAGAGGGCCACAGAGCTACTCCTTGGGGAACAGGCGGTGGAGTTCTGGCCTTCCAACTGACACCCAGCACTGGCCAAGATACAAGGGGACACAATAGTTGGAGGTAAGATGTGATTCATGTCATATATGTAGAGTAAAAGAATGGAAAGAACTTCAGGAAAACCATAAAAAAGTTCAGCACAAAAGATAGATAACATGGTGTGTGTATGTGTCTCCCTTCTACCTCTGTTTGTAAAGGTCCTTCTCCTTTTTTAAGCGGGCCTCGATCCTGGCAGCGACGTGGTCACACAGCTTGGTCATGGAGTTGTTCTTGGGCGTGGCCTGTCGTGGGCTGTCATTCAGCGGTGCCTCCGAGATGGAGACGCTCCTCCTCTGGCTGTTCTGGGCGCGGCACACTGCAGCATACTGGACTATACTCTCCTCTGAGGGGAAAGTGGACCTTTGAGTTAAAACGTTCAAAAGATATTACTGTATGTGTGCTCTGGTTCACCATGTATTTCACTCATTCAAACAGTTATGATGAGAAGGATGAGTGCAACCCCACATGTGACTCTTTTAGAGCTGCCTCATTATGATACACAGTAACAAACGATGAGGCAGTGTTCAGGATGAGGATGTATTTGTATGAAATGTTTGTTTATTAATCAGACCATGATATCCTCCACCAGGGAGTGAGATTGCTTTTCTCCTGACGGTAAGAGTTAGGGACCACATCAGTGAGTGGAAGAGGACCAGTGTCTGACCTGAGGCCAGACTGTGGCTCAGCTGTCTGGAGTGCATCTCATTGTTGAACTTATGCTGGTCAGAGCAGAGGTTACATAGGTATTTGGCAATCTTCGAGCGTTCTGTCACAAAAATATGTTTCTTCTTACTTCCCCGACTCTCAATAACAAACTTGCGTCTCTGTGGGGCACACACAGAGACAGAGAGAGACAGAGAGAGACAGAGAGAGAGAGAGAGAGAGAGAGAGAGAGAGAGAGAGAGAGAGAGAGAGAGAGAGAGAGAGAGAGAGACAGAAACAGAGACAGAGAGACAGAGAGACAGAAAGACAGAGAGACAGAGAGACAGAGAGACAGAGAGAGAGACCCATTAGTAAATAAAATTGCTGGGAATAAAGGCCCTATGTCTACACACTGAAATAATCACTCACAATTCATAAATAAACCCAAACATAGATAAACCCAGCTAAACTCACAGTGGAGGAGATGCTGGAAGTCTCCCTCCAGTGGAAAGTCTGACTGGTGGAACGGAGGCCGTCTTTGACCTCATAGACCATGACTCCTTTGGCACACACCCCAATCACCAGCTCCCCGACCACAGGCTTCTTCTCTCGGGCCACATTGTAGAAAAGAACCCCATACTCTGGAAGCTGCTGGGCCACCTGAGAGCAAGGAGGAGGACGAAGGAATGATGACGGGACAGGAGCCCTAATGAAGACACTCACTGAACCAGTACCCGCCCCAAGCAGACAGTACAACTTCAGATTGAAATCAGCTTTGCTTTTGGTGTGAAGAGAAGCGGCCTCAGGAAGTAGAGCCGTGGGACTTAACCCGCCCACAAACTAGACTTGACAACATGGGTGACACCTACACAAAGTGACCCATGGCTCTGGGAAGATTTACCCTGGTTGACCTGCTGGCTGAGCTGGAAGGTTGGAGTTTACCCTGGTTAGACACTGGCTTCTGACGGATACTCTGCACATGCAAGCTTACAGTGTGAACCCATATGTGTCACGGTTGTTCAGCTACCATGCAGTGTTAGCCCCTGTATCAAGGACTTAGAGGCCCTAATTGACTGGGAAACATATGTGTGACTCTGTGAGCTGGTACAGAAATACTGTGCTACAACATTCAAGGGCACTTCATAAATACATGCTATTGTGTTAAGGGAAATCGAATTAGAGTTCTGTTCCAACCTTAAAAAAGGTTAAGAGATATAGACACGGTGATACACGTCAAACAGATATGATGCAGCTTGATTTGACACAGGAATTTACTATTACCCTGAGGAACTCCAGCTCTGATTCATCTGAGAGCATCTGGCCATTGTTGTTGTGCAGACGTATCAACTCATCCCTGAGGAAAGGCAAGGCCCTCTTCTCCATGATGCTCTTAGGTACGTACTGGTCGGGTCTGTAGTAGTTTCTCCCATACACCTGCATAGGATGGACTAGGTGGTCAGAGCGAGGTACTCTTCAGTTACACAAGGTTCATTTGTAAGAATGATACCTATGTTATGCAGTCTGTGTGCGTGTAGGTGTGTGTAGGTACCTCAGGCCTGCATTCCCCATATTCAGCTTGCAGTGCAAGACCCCCCAGGTACAGGCCTGTCTCCTCATGGCACGCCAATCTGTCCTCCAGCAAATCCTTCCTCAGCTGCAGGTAGTACTGGTGACGGGTCAGCTTGTGTCTGAGAGATTATGGAATGACAGAATGGATAGATAATACAATGGATGGATCAGTGCATGGATGCAATGATGGATGGTCAGATAGATACACAAAAGAATGGCTGGTTGGATGGATAAATGGATGGCAAAATTAAATAGTGACTTGCACTTACAAAAGGAGAGAAATGTCTTTGACGAAGAATTTCACTCTGAAGAAAAGAACAAATGTGGATGTAGGCACTTTCTTCCAACTGTCGGGGGCGACCTTGGATATCCTGGTGTCATTGTCCAGGAAGAAGAACTCATTATCTGTGACAGAGGAGAGAGAAACAGGAAGACATGCAAATATATTGTAAAATCTGCAAAATCTCGTTTTTTTTTCTTAATTTCCATCCATCCATCCATCACCAAGCTTAGGGTATTACCATCAATGTAAGCAAGGCCAAAGTAAAAGTGCTCCACCAGGTTTGAATGGGCAACAATCATGTCGAACACATCCCTGCCTGTTGACTTGACGTCACACTTGACTACGATGCTCTGGCCGTTTGGCATGATCACACTCAGCCCCCTCTGGCTGGACGCTGTTTTCCCCTTCTTTGACTGCAAGCAGAAAACAACAAGGTTGCCATTTTAAAGAACTATTTCATCTCAAGGATTTACAAGACGGTAAATACTAAACGTTTTATCAAACGTTGATAGGATTTCTTGTCTTGAGAAGTATACACTGTATGTCGCAGTTAATGAAAATATGGAAAGTTCATTTTAAGATCCAGTGACATTTACCACTATGGACATGGGTAGTTCCAAGACAATCAGTGGCTCTTCTAACATCCGGATGAACTCAGGCCCCATATCCTGTGAAAGATGCAAAATTGCTCAAAACAGTTCTTATAGGCACTAAACCAGGATACACAATACTGCACAATATACAGAAATTAGATTTACTAGCATACCTGGAGTCTTCTCTCACTGAGACTCATGGACGATTCAAAGGAGGTGATTGGACGGGTGATGCTGTGACGATGACTGTCCAGATATGGGCTGTAGGGGCTTCGTGACTGCACGCTGCAGTAGCTATCTCTGTGACACATGTTCTGCGGAGTTCTGGGGAAAAAGTACCATCATTTTTCAACAACAAACCTCTCAGGTGAATACATCTCCTGGTGTGATGCTTCATCGACCTTAATGTATCAGAAACGACGGAATGAATGAGGGACTGGTCTCAGGGAAGAAAAGCAACAAACCCAAAGACAGCCTTGTACATGGCAAGGACGTTGAAATTATTGACACACATGCATGTTGGAACAGTGTTCCAATTAATTCAAATTCAACTGTAATTCGATGTAAACACTTGGTTGTCAAGCGTGGACAGCAAATCATTAAGTTATTTGTGTTTACACAGTCTCATATCCAGGAGACGTCTTATAGAGTTAGACTGTTTACAGAATAAGGTGCTTCTGTGTGCTTCTGGGTGGTACCTCAATGGTTCTGTCTGGAACGGAGATCCTGAGAAGGTGCCTGAGAACTTGGGCCTCGCAGACCAGTTTTGGGAGAAACTCCCTGTAAAGTAGGCACACATAGCAGAACATCCATTAGAGTATAAGGTCAAGCTTTGAAAGAAACAAGGAACAGGATAGGTCTTCACTCTCAATCACTTCATCTCTTATGTAGGAGCTCGGTCAGTCAGTTTAATTACTGTCCCTCGTGAATTTGAATTTGAGAGTTGGAGGAGAGGAAGGTAAGTAGTGTAGAGTAGCTTACCATGCAGCCTCTCTCTGACCATCTGACTTCGGTCTGTCAGTTCAGCTCCATTTTCAGTCATGGATACATGATCGACCTAGCAAAACACACAAGAGATTACAGCTTTGTAATGGGTTGTCACACTGAACTCCTCCCTTGGTACTGGTTGTATATCACTGTCACATTTATGAAGGAAGTTGTACATTCCTCACAGCTCTTGAATCTGACTCCCTGTGTTCGACACTTGGATTTCGTATGTGAGTTTTTTCACAGTACATTTAAGCATGAGTTTAAAGTGTCCTTTGTGTTAAATATTTCCCAGAACAACAAATCTTTGCACATGCTGAGCCAATGTGCTAAGCCAGCATGCTCTGTCATAAGAAGATAGGATAAAGTTCCTAACCCTGAGCCATTAGGGATTGCTGCCAATTGTGTTGCTACTAGTCCGCACCCTCCACCAACTTCCAACAGTCATAGGGCCTATCTCCAATATTGAAGAACATCACATTCAGAGATCATCCTCCAATCCTTTAACGAATCAACACTTGGCTCCTATGCAACAGGTGGTGTTTGGGTTTTGGTAATGCTTCATATGTACAGGGTGCAGTTAAGTGTGAATAAGCTTTACACTTAATAAAGTGTTGGATGCCGGGGACCTTAATCCTTGTAAGAGTCTGCGGCCGCATAGGGCACGGTGACCAATTTGATCTACCAGTTTGTCCGAATCTCAACAGGGGACGAAAGGAATTAGTCTAATCTAACACCAGGACAAACACAGCTGAAGATGATGACTCGACACGTTCAGGTGCTATTTGTAAAGGTATGACAACCTGCAGCATCTTATAGAGTTGCTGATTTAAACACCATAAAATGTTGACCAAACTATGGAATAGGAAAGAGTTGCCAGACAATGTTGTCCTTTTACGCAACAGTCCACCAGATTATAAACAGCTGTGTGAGAAGTCCAAAAACTATCTTTGTTGCCAGCTACCAAACCAAAGCATGCTGACCCAAGGCAAAAATCAACAAATCAAAACCCGTCAAATCCCACCCAAGAAAAACCAAGTCAAGCCAAACCAAGTTGAGCCAAATTGCAGCAAACTGAACTAAACCAAGAAAATCTGAAGAAAACCAAACTCACAGAGTCTCTGTAGACATCCTCCACCAGCTGTTTGATGAGTCTCTCAGGAGGGGGCAGCAGAGACCCCTTGTGATGCAGCTCAGAGGTCTCCAGCACGGTCAGCAGGTCGGCCCGCCTGTGGACCACGTCCTCACACATACTCAACAACAGGCTGTTCAAGTGCTCACTTAGCTGGACAGGCTAGGTGAGGGAGGAGAGGAGCGTGGAGGGTAGTGGAGAGAGAGAACGAGAGTGTGAGGTCAAGACAGAAACTGTGAAGGAGGGGGGATGTGCATTTGTTTTTTGGAAAAAAGCAGCGCTAAAAAGTCCTGTATAAAAGCCTGTATACTAAATCACCTGGTTTTGAGGTACATGGTAGTCGACAGACCAGAAAAGAGTCATACCCAGTGAGTAAACAACCATCTGGAGGAAGAAACCAAACCAAACTATTGTACATTCAACGTAAAGGTAAAACAATGTTTACAGAGAATATGTGCTGCATTTGGACTAGACAACCCCCATTTACTGACAGGCATTATTATCTTCAACTACATTGAGCAAACTTTCCCATTAACAAGTCTAATAATTATATGAAACAAGACCACTTATTCCAGAGTCTCCATTTAACTCTGTGTGTGTCTGACCTTCTCCGTTGCAGTCTTGCTAGAGGCAGCCTGTCCTTGTTGGACCTCGGGCGCTGTGAAGGACACCAGGTCCTCCGAGCGGGCACAGCTCTTAAACGCCAAGCCACCATTGGCAGACAAAAGCACTGAACCCGGGCTTAAGACACTACACATGTTACCTGGACCTGGACCAGAACAACCATAAACCATGATATACTGTACATGTCAAATGAAAGCCTGAATACTTGCAGAATAACTCTACTCTCACTGATCTGTCTGTTCATAAATACAATGTCGTTTGGTCTTCAGCATCCTGCAGGTACCTTTGCAGGAGATGTCCAGTAAGGCCTCTACAGTGCCCAGCAGTAGACACCAGACCTCGTCCTCCTCCAGAGGTGACCCCCGGGCCTCCAGCACCTCCGCCAGGGTCACAAATGTACCCATCCTAGGGAGCACACACGTACAGGAAAGGGAAAAGCTATTGTGTTTAAGACAACAATATCACGAGCACATATAGATTGTGCTTGTGTGGCCTAAAGAGAAACCCAAAGGGCTCCCTTTGATCTCTCTCTCTGTATCTCTCTCTCACACACACTCACAGTGTTTCAGTTGGCTGTATAATTGGCTTTTAGAGAGCACCGTGGATTTGCCCTAATGTGCGGTTGCTCTCTTCACCTTCCCTGTCATCTTCTCCAAGATGACAGGGAAGGACTGTTTAGCACTAGGATGTCAGACAATATATATATATATATAATAACATATTTCAGAAAAATGACTTGGGTTTGCAATGTAAGTTGTATGAGTTAACTTGTCTTCTGTAATCGTATAAACACGACCAATTGCTTTTCTTAAACAAAAAAAGGGCATGTTGATTTTATAGGCTGAAAAGATGTTAGTCACATGTGAGACAAAGAATTCCTGCTGTTTGATTGTTACCAAGGAAGGCTGTGTTACCTCTAGCAAATACTTCAAATATATTTTCTAGTGAGATAATACAATACCTATACTATATGTTATGAGATGAAACAGTAGACTATTGTTTGAAAATTGTGTAGAAATGTTCACACTAATTTGGATATTTCAAAAGCATTACTTAACAAAATTGATACACCATTTGTGAAAATTGGATTGTGACAATGATACTAGTAACTTCCATTGGAGGAGGGGTGTACAGTAGCATAATGACATAGGCTAGACGCTGGAAATCGACACAGGCTTTAGGAAGGAGAGCTAATTGATACAAAGCCACCACATCCAAACCACCTGTTGGGGGTACAGAACCAGGGTGGTGGTCAAGACCCTTTCACTTTCTATCAATTCCAAATGTTACAATAACTCCATTCTCCAATCCATATTCTATAATTAAAGTAATGAGACACACTTATTTATTTTTGATTGCAGTTGTAGTAATTATACATCTGTAAGTACAACCACTCATTTTGATCATAATCATTCAGATTTTGCATCTCTTACCTCTTAACTATATGGATTTAGTAGAGAAACAAATTGTCTCCAAAGTCCTAATTGATATGCATAGGATAAAGCATGTTCTGCAAACAACAGCAATGCCTCAGTAATAAGCCCTATTCCCCCCAAATAATTTGAAACTATATTAATGCTTTATATTTTATGAGAAATGCTGTAACCGTTCTAAATTGGTGGCAACTACTGTAGTTCAAAAAGTCATTTGATCAAGTCATTTTTGCAAGGCCCCTCATTTCAACCTCTGTGGAACAGATCATTGATTTACAGCCCCAAAAGACTTAATTGCTAATCAGTGTCAGTCAGGGTTGAATATTTAACATTTTTGTGAAAGACCATTTTTCTTTTAAGGAGATTAAAATTCATTAAACTCCACAGTTGAAATACTCATATCCTCAATTCAATAGCTGTCCATCACAATAGGCCTAATATCAGGTGCATGGCCATATCTGTCAGTCACCACATCTGCTTGCATCCACGGAAATACAAACAAGTGGTTGTTCCACCTAGAAGACACCTACTTTCCACTACACTTTACTTTCAATCTGTGTGATTAAACTAAACTGGCTGATGCAAGTGCCGACTGTTCGTTTACCCCCGCACCATGCAGGTGAAAAGATATAGCCTGAACGTTAAAGAGTTAGGCTATATAGGTAACATTTTAAAGTTATCTTAACACGTAGGCTAGGCCTATTTTGTTGTAGCTGTTTTGCACAACAATGTATAATGAATATTGAGTGTTACCTTATTTCATTCGATATCTGAAGAAATCCTCTTCTTTGTTTATTCAGAATATCCGCAGCATCTCCCTCTATTCCACCCCTACTCGCTGCTCGCAACTTTCTCAAACTTTCCCAAACCTACCTACTTTTTCCTCTATAGGGACACATAAAATCCACTCCATAGCATTATTTTTTCCGTGCTCACACCTGATGACGTGTGGTTACAGTGTTTTGTGTCAATTTGTCCTATTTTTAGGCTACAGCTATAAGAACTCAATTGGATTACCGGAGCAATTTGACAGCGGCAGTCAAGACGCAGCCAATCCGTGGGGCGGCATTTAGCTAATCTGTCGTTTCAATCATTAGTGACACACGTATTGTTCCATTAAAACTCTACTACCCTATATATTGCTGTGTATCTGCAAAGTGATGCACAGGATACTGAAAATACTCGTTTAATTACTAATTGCTAGGTTTTATAAATTAACTCCGGTGACCAATTTGTTTTAACCCAAACTATCGCCATATTGTGTTGCCTTGACATTTTTGCGATGTTTCTGGGCAAACCAATATCTTAATTCAGAATCCACTTTAAAAGGCCCTTTAGCACATATGCATACAAATCAATGAACGTCTGTTGTATAAGTAACCGAATTGATTTAAACACTGTATGTAGCCATTTAGATTTCATAATGTAGTTGTGCTTGGTCTATACGGCTAAAACATTGGAGTTATCATAGCCTAGTCTAGCCTACTCCAAAACAATTTGGTATGCCAATTCAATTACAATACAAAAACGTTTTTACGCTAGGCCTATGTCAAGTTTGTAACACTCAATTTTAGTAGGTCAAATAGACACAATTGGGTAGCCAAGGCATATAGCCTACGCGTGTTGCAAAATCCTACGCAGCGCAATGCATTAATAGCCAAGGCTACGTTGCGGTCTTGAATACCGCGCAACATCGTACGGTTTCGACGACATCGGTATGAAATGGCAGAAACTGCTTGTGTCACGGAGCACAACGATTAGGTAAGCTCGATTTGTGCAATGCGAGTGAAGGGGCTTTTCGTGGATCAGTCTACATAATTTTTCCTGATCAAAATAGCTTCGTTTGGAAATAATAGAGCAGTTCCTTTAGAGCGGGCATTGGAATCACTAAAAACACGGAAGCCCTTGACATTGTGAAAATCTGATTGCAAATTGAATCTGATGGGTAAACCATGGGATGGGCCAGTTTACCAAAACGAGGTTCCAGTTATTACGTAGTACACATGTATTTTGCAGATCCAGGCCTGGTAGTGGAAGGAAACGCAGTGGACCACTGGTTGTCTTGCTAAGGAATAAATAATATATTTCTTCAAACATTCAGTTGTGTATTACAGAGAAAGGATTGGCTACCGCAGTTGAACAGTTTTGGATTAACTCAAGCTTTCTTTGGGAGAGGGGTAAGTTTGATGTATATCTTTGTGAAGGCATGTTATTGTTAGCCGTGGGGGATGGTATGGGCCACTGATGGGTCGTACAGAACACATAAAATAAGCCAACTGGACCAAAAGGTACAGGTTTGGCCTGTAACCCCCCTGGTAGCTTATTAGTGAAAGTCCTGAGGATATGCTACAATGTAAAAGGATACGACGTTCACAAATGACTGAGACTAGTTATAAACTAGCATACGGCGGCGTTACAATGTAACCTTATATCTTCAACTTTAAGCACTAGCCTACATTCTGGCCGTTGGCAACTGTACATGTAGGCTACATATTAGTTTTTACTTACAAATATAGCTGTTTTTTACATGTTAACCACATTTTGGTTGAATGGTCAACACTTATTGAACAATATGGTGTCGTTGCGATTTTAGCGCCGCACGGTTGATCACCTATTGCTGATTTTGCGGTGCGGTAAATGAGTTATGTTATCAAATCACATCGACCATATTATATAAATCTAAAATAAAGTGTTCATAACTGAATAGCATATTAAGCTTATCAGGTTATAACACAGACATTAGAGTCATCCACTCACAATATTTGTGATGAGCATTTGCTTACTATGTAATTTGTTGTCTGGTCATCTTAATTGGTCAATCCACTGTGTGATTTGATTGACCCTTGACCTGCATACAAGAGCCCACAGTTTTGGCAACCTGCTCCAAAAGCTGACCATACCTGTTCTTCCACTCTGTAAAAAGATTCTGATAACATAGTTTTGCAACATCTGCACTGTTAAGTGGACTGACGTAGCATAATAGGGCCAACCAGAGCAGTGATCATTCATATTGTAAATAACTAGATTGTAACTAAAATGTGAGATGCAAGTGGAGCATTTTCAAGTAGGCTACTGAAGAGGCTGTTTCATGTGGATGTGTACTTGGGAGTGTTGAAGAGAGACAGAGATGACACACATTACAGGTTACTGGTGTGGCAGTGCCAAGACTCTCCCCTATTTTTATATCATGCTCATGATTCATCTTTTTGAGAGGAATCTCCTCTCTAAAGGATCCCATCATAGGAAACAAATCAGTCTTATTGTCTGTGAGAAGAGATCAGAGGAGAACAGAAGTGTGGGTTTGAGGGAGGAGGGAGGATACCAGAAGGAGAGAGAGAGGGAGAACATGGAGAAGACAGGATGCAAGGGAGAGAGAGGAGCTTTTTGGAGGGGAGATGAGTGACCGAGAAGAGGAGAGGAAGATGACATGAGAAAAGAGCAGAGAGGGAATGGCGTGAGGGGGAGGAGGGAAAGTTGATGCGTATGGAGGTCGAGTCTTGGTTTGTGGATTGTTCAGCCATCGGTCAGCGAAAAGCCCACTCAATACAGTGTTCTAAATTTGAATAATGATTTGTCATCTTCAAACCCAATAAAAGATCCATGACTCTCTCTCTCTCTCTCTCTCTCTCTCTCTCTCTCTCTCTCTCTCTCTCTCTCTCTCTCTCTCTCTCTCTCTCTCTCTCGTCTTTCAATTGCCCGATCAAGAAGCTGAGCTATGAGTTTTAGGTCCATTTCTGCAGGCTGTGATGTGATTTGAGGACTCACATCTCTTCTCAGGCGTCTCTTAGGCTTGTGATCATCTGAAATCCAACTGTCTACCTCCCCATGTCTGAAGAGGCATTTGGTCATCAGGATTCAACCAAAATATTCAGAGAAATCTGAGAATGTCATTATTTTATCTGGTTGCTTGCTGAACATGACACACAGTGATTTAGCTCTAAAATCTTGGTTTTGACCAAAACGAAATGAATGGCTGGTTGATAAAGAGGGTTTGAAGTTTGGCCAATATTTTCCAATAATAAAGAGTTTGGGTTCAAAAATGTTAAAACATTGATTGCGTCATTGCTAATAGCTGTGAAGTAGCCTAATCTGTGCTATGGAATTGTTTGTTTTTGATACTTTTATGAAGGGGTTTTATAATGGATTTACTGATACAGACTACATTCTGATCCTTAAAGCCCCGAACTACAGCCTACTGTATGTTAGTGCATAAGTAGGTCTAAAGCTGTTTAGATAAAGCGTAGCCTATATGACATAGCCCTGCCTCCTAGATGCAGATGTTAACGCTGTCCGAAGCAGACTCAAGTCTCCCTGAGTGTTATATATCCACATTGTAGCCTAGGTCTGATGAAGATGTTGTCATTGTACACAATTAATGTGGTAATGTTCTGAATAATACAATGCTAATATTCTCTCAATACCTCTTCCTCATTCATCTCACCCTCTCTTTTCGTGCTTTTCTCTCAGGTCTTGAAAAGCAAGTCCCACTTGGATGCCCAAATACAGTGTGTTTTTCAAGATTTCATCATGAATCGGAATAAGCGTGAAAAAGAGTATTACAGTTTAGACGTCGGAGATTCCACTTTCACGGTTTTGAAGCGCTATCAGAACCTCAGACCCATAGGATCTGGAGCCCAGGGGATCGTCTGGTGAGTCACTCACACAGGAAGAGAACAGAGATGGGAATTAAAAAACAAGTGGATTGTGACAAGAGCTGCCATCTCACTCACACATCTACATTTCCCTTGAGACCTTGTTGAAATCCTTTTTGTTCTGGTTAAACCCCCCCCCCCCCCAGGTGTCCTTTAAAAGGGTATCAGGGGAACTGGGTGTGCTTAGGGTGTCTGCTGTTGAACTACTGCATCTTTACATCTCCTCTTCACTGCCCACAATCTGTCTTTTACTAAGCTGTCTGAGAGACGTATGGGTCCCCATCCAGTGGTGAAATGAGAGGGGAGAAAGCATGTGCTGCTGCACAGCAACAGTCCCATCTCTTCAAACACCCAGACCTAATCAGACAATTATTTACTCTGCTGAATGTGTGCTGTGGGCATGGGAAGTCAGGATGTTTAGTCCTTGTCATCTCCCTGCCTCATTGGGCTCACTGTGAGTGTGGGGAGCCTGTCTAAATACGATCTAAATCAGAAATACAAGTAAAAATAAGATATGTAATAAAGTGTGTAAAAATAATAATGCATTTATTTACTGTGCAGTAGTTTCATATTTTGCTGTCTTTTTTTGGTTCTTTTACAGCTCAGCATATGACCACAACCTCGAGCGAAATGTTGCTATTAAGAAACTCAGTCGACCTTTTCAGAACCAGACTCACGCCAAACGTGCTTACAGAGAGCTGGTACTCATGAAGTGTGTCAACCATAAGAACGTAAGCATTTTATACTGCTCTCTGTGTATGTGTGTGTGTGTGTGTGTAGTAGCATTACAGTCAAACCAAACCACTGTTGTATAATAATGTGCTCTATTTGCCTTTCCAGATCATAGGCCTATTAAATGTTTTCACACCACAGAAGACACTAGAGGAGTTTCAGGACGTGTAAGTGAGCTGTACTGTAGCATGTAACCCTGACTTAGAATTATATGAAACGTCTAAACGCTGTGTGTGTGCGCGCAATTGTATGAATTTGTGTGTGGTGGGCAGTGGGCAGTGGGCAGTGGACAGTGGGCAGAACTAAGGTCTGCTAAGGGATAAGTGATGGGTTAGTACATTGCAGAGTGCATTCTGGGAGGAAGTGTGATTAATTCTATCCTGGCAGAGGAGAGGAGTGTGTGTGTGTATCACTCTGTGTCTGCCTGATTGGAGCTAAAAAGAAAAATGAACAAATCATAGCCTGAGGCCTGGAGTATAAACAGACAGTTTCAGGATGAAAGAGCCCACTCTGCTTTGTGTGTGTGTGTGTGGATGGACTGTAATGTACAGTTTTTATTGTTAGTGTGTGTGTGGGGGGGTGGGGGTGGATGTATGGGAGTATATGGAGTATGCCCAAGAAAGCGTACGTGAATGTGCTGAATGTGTGCCGAATGAGAGCTTGTCCACATTTCCCTGAGCGTGTGAGTGTGCAGGTCTGTATGGTGTACTCTCTCACCACGCCCCCTCCGCCCCGCAGGTACCTGGTGATGGAGCTGATGGATGCCAACCTGTGCCAGGTCATTCAGATGGAGCTGGACCACGAGAGGCTGTCCTACCTGCTCTACCAGATGCTGTGTGGCATCAAGCACCTCCACGCTGCTGGCATCATACACAGGGTGGGTCAACACTGGAGATGCTCACACACACGTGCACGTGCACACGCGTACATTCATCCGAACCCACACACACATTCACTTACTTACTTATTCCAACACACAACTCTCGCACGCACACACTCGCACGAGCACACACGCGCACAGAATAAGTTAGTGTAATGCACACGCGTCCCTGAGCCAGCCAAGCAGCACTAATCTGTGTGACCTAGCTGAGAGAGGCCTCGCCTCGGTCCTAATGTGGAACGCGCAGAGCCCCAGTAAGGTGGAGGCGTACTGAAGATGAGTCACTTGTTGTCAAAGTTCGCTTCCCTGCATGTCTCCTCTCTGCCTGCCTCTCCACAGCTGTCCCGTTTCCCCCGGTTTGGTGCTGTCTGATCCGGGCCGCATTTGAACACAGCAAAAATGACTATTAGCCTACACCACTGGACCGTCTCAGTTGTTATGAATACAAACTGAATATGTCCTGTGGAATGAGGATTTGATACTCAAATAACTATAGAAAGCTAGAGATGCTTACATGCTGGGAAACGGCTTGAAATTCAAAGTAAACATAGTTATAATTAAATCCAAGGCATTTTATTGACTTCACACACCATCATATTTATTCGAGCGCATGGGAAGATGAAATCCTCACATCTTTTCTTAATTCCACCACCTATACCCCCAAGGTTCTTTCCAGGCATTCATCTAATGATTTCTTCATTCTCTTCCACCTCTTCTTGCAGGATTTGAAGCCCAGCAACATTGTGGTGAAGTCCGACTGCACACTGAAAATCCTCGACTTTGGCCTGGCCAGAACAGCTGCCACCGGCCTCCTCATGACCCCCTATGTTGTGACACGCTACTACCGTGCCCCTGAGGTCATCCTGGGGATGGGCTACCAAGCCAATGGTGAGTCAGCCATGGGTTGTGGCATCAGCCAATTAGAAGATGTACTGCAAAACTCTGCTTGCCGCATGCACCTCTCACTTGAGTGCACACACACACTCACTCAGTCTGACACCCTCCAAGGGGAACGTGGCACATGTGGCAATGCATTTTGGGATACTTCCTGTTTGGTGCCTCTGCCTTCCTTCCACACTGTCACACAGCAGCTCCAGGGCTTGTGTTGTTTTATTGATTGTCCGTCCAGAGCGAGACTGGTCTGACTGGATCCAGTCACTTATGCATGCTCTTACTCTCTCAACACTGCCTGCCTTCTGCACTTAGCGTTTCTCTGAAATCTCCATGCAGACGAAATGAGGCTTGCTTCATATCTTAATGTCACTACACAGTTTTTGGTTATTAGATGGAAACACAGGCTTTGCAAGTGAAAAGAAGGAAGTTTAGGCTAGGCTTGAGTCTCAGATTGAGGTGATCAGCCAGTCAGTAGGCTGCCCCTTGTAGTCTTCTGACCTGAACACCCTTAGATGGTCCTGCTGACTTGATTCTTTGCTTATTCTTTCCTTCTCCTCCTGTGCTACACATGTGTAGTGGATATATGGGCTGTGGGCTGCATTATGGCAGAAATGGTTCGCCACAAAATCCTTTTTCCAGGAAGGGATTGTATCCTTGTGCTGCTTGCAGCAGTTTCTGCATTGTAAGCGAGAGAGAGAGAAAGAGAGAGAGAGAAAAAAAGAGTTTGTTCTTCCTTTTCTACCTTTCTTTTGTTCTGAAGCCTTGTTCATGGAATGGATTGCAGAGATCATGTTCAAAAAAACACTGTCAAAAATGATATTTCTTTGGGATGCCTGACTCCTCTTCACCCCCCGTCCTGACACACACCTCCCGCCCTCACACACACACACACCTCCCCCCCTTCACACACACCCTTCCATCACCCCCCTCACCACCGAACAGACAGCACTAGCTCCAAACACATCCGTCTCGCTCAACCTGATGCACCTAAAATGGAATTCCAAACTCTCATCACGGAAAAGTGCACAACATTCACTTTACATCACCTTTACCTCATAGAGCCGCTCAGAATACATACTTTGGCAAAGCAGGAAACGAGTCGTACTCAGACAGACTGTGGTTATCCTGTCACGTAGTCTGGACCAGTAAAAGCATTTAAAAAGTGCCCTGGAATTACACAGGCTGGCAGTCAGCCATGGTTTCAAACACAGACTGAAATCGATATATCAATGACTTCATCTGTCTATGACTTAAGGTGAGATTACTTAAAATGAGAAAGGGGAGGGGGGTTCGCTGTCTTATGTAATAATACTGTTTCTACAGACCTCTGCTTTCATTGTCTGGTTAGTCTGAAGATGATGGGGAAAAATTCTAAACCTTACCAGCTTTCCCTGTTTTTAGACCTGATGAGACAACACTGACTGCAGGAGGGTTGTTGGACACAGACACTAGAGTGAATGCAGGCATTAGAAATGTGCCCCCCCCCCCCCCCCCCCCCCCACGCACACACACAGACACACATCACCCCGTTTGCATCGCCTCCTTTTGTCTGTGGTATTTGTTTGTTGTTTCTTTTGATCTGTTTGTTTGGGTTGTTTGTTTTTGAGTCCTGCATGCTAATTTGGTTGTCATTTCATTTTTCAGTTGATGTCTGGTCTATTGGCTGCATCATGGCAGAAATGGTCCGGGGTAGTGTCTTGTTCCCAGGCACAGATCGTATCCTTACCTGGACCTCCCACCAGCCAACCCTCCATCCCGTTTGTCCCATGTTGTGTAACAGACTGTGTGAAAGACTGTGTTCAAGAGTGTGTTTGAGGGCCCAGTGTGTGTGTCCTTTATGGAAAGGTTAACTGTTGTCTGGGTGCTCAAAGGGTTTTAGAGTTGGAGGGCTGGTCTGTGATCAGTTGCACATTTTTAAATCAGGCAAAAAGTATTAAAAGAATCGAATTAAGAATACAATAGAGCTGATCCTAGATCTGTCCGACTCCCTCGTTGAAATTCTTTGTAGATACTAACCCTTACCCACAGAGTAGTTGTCCATCGCTGCAGGCATCCATGTTCTCCAATCACAGCGGCTCCTCCAAAACAGCTGTGATGGCTACCTATGTGTTCCTCTTTTGTGTTCATGATCCACCACAGCAAATGGGGGAGGAGATATATTCTGACCAATTAGGAACCCCTCACACACAGCCCAAAAATACCGACAATGAATCCCAAGCCCTGTCACAATCATGTCCTAACCCCCCCCACCCCCAAACCCGACAATACACTGATTCTCCTTCAAGCCCTCAGGATGTCCTCTGTCCCCCCCTGGTCAAAGCTGTGTGAAGTGTGTTCTTCTTAACGGTGGCCAATAAAGATATCGACCAGTGGAACAAGGTGATTGAACAGCTGGGGACTCCGTCTCAGGAGTTCCTGATGAAGCTTAACCAGTCGGTAAGGACCTATGTGGAGAACCGACCTCGCTACGCCGGCTACAGCTTCGAGAAGCTCTTCCCTGACGTCCTCTTCCCCGCCGACTCGGAACACAACAAACTGAAAGGTAAGGAACCCCTGTCAGTGCTTGTTGCTAATAAAGCTGTGTTCTATTCAATTATTGCGTCTACAATTTAAAAGGATGAACATATATCGTATTAATAATCTTTGAATTATAAGACCTAGATAATGTCTTAATGACAGAAATCTCAGTTTAGTAAATCAATTATTTATAGGACGCCTGGCAACCAGATAGCTGTGCTGTAGGTTTTTAAAGAGCTTGTGTGATAAATCTTTCTTTGTGGTGCACCAACCCAATTATGTGATGGGCGATTGGCAATTCTACTAAAAGTAGTCTTGTTAAATCAACATTAATGCCCCGTCCTCATTGGTGCCTTATCCTGCTGGGATTGCGATCATGTTTGAGTGAGGACTCCAGTTTCTGGCCCACTACACTAATTTATCAGCATAGTGAATGTCAAAGGACTGAAGCAGAGAGAGAGAGAGAGAGAGATTTGTCTACCATTAATTTCTCTATTTGTCTCTACTGCCTTGCAGCGAGTCAAGCCAGAGACCTATTATCTAAAATGCTGGTAATAGATGCATCCAAACGGATCTCGGTGGATGAGGCTCTGCAGCACTCCTACATAAATGTTTGGTATGATCCGACTGAAGTGGAGGCGGTAAGCACTTGTGTCCCATTTTGTGTGTGTGAAGAGGGGTTCTTGTGTTAATTATCGACTCTGTTCTGTGATGAAGTGTTGTATGAGTGGGGGAAAGTATGTGTGCATTACTTTGTGTGAAAGGAAGGATGTTTGTGTGTAAGGGCATTCGTGCACAGACTGAGTGATGATGATTTACGGTGAGAGGGGCAACATGTCAAAAACAGTCACCACAAAATGAGGGCAGGTTTGCCAGTACATCTGCAAAGGAAATAAGGAATAGGCTGGAGGCAGTGAGGGAGGAGGGAGGCTAAAGATTAAAAGATGGAATAGCATGACTTTGATGATAAACATCACCATGCATCTTCCCTCCACAAGCAGCAGGAGCTCCATAGTTGAACCCAATTGACAGCCAGCGGGGGGGTGTCTGTGTGTGTGTGTGTGTACCATAGGAACACTCAGGGATGTGTCAACCTGCTGCAAGATTAGAGCCATGTTATAAGAGATAGGAGGGAGAGGGAGAGAGGGAGTGGGAGAGAGAGGAAAGGGATGAACTGTAGCTCTCCCCGCTAAACATTTCTTTGGAGCTCGTATTGGCCTTGAGATTAATCCGCAGTGCTGTCCGTTGCTCAAATTTATCAAATATATAACTGTGTGAATTTCTCCAGAATCTTCAGCTAATCATATTTTTACCTTCGCTATCAGCCTGTTTTTGAAAGGTCGTTCTTAATAATGTGTTTTTCTCTGTCAGGCGAGCTGAAGTAACTCAGTATTTGAACATCAACTGGCTGATTGAGTTACACTGTGGAAACAAATGCTGTGTCTGTCTATAGTTTACTTTGGTCGTTAGCTAATAATAATGTGAGTACAATGTATATTATTTCAGCCTCCACCCCTCATCACAGACAAACAGCTGGATGAGAGAGAGCACACTGTTGACGAGTGGAAAGGTAGGGAGTCCCTTTTCTGCCAATCTTTATACTGGATAGGTCAATCTTTTCAACATGTCAACATCTATGACAGAATCTCATTCAAAATCTACAAAGCCATATACATGCCAGCAATGCTCTTCTCCAGCACAGCCAGTTCAGAGAGGACAGAGTCCTGTATCTCAACTGCTTGTGTGTGGTAGTGTAATGAGTGTGATGACACCAGATTCACACCTGTGCTGGAGGAACACACTGTTCCACGGCTCATCTGGGTCTCCTCAACCAATCTGGTGGAATCTGAACAAAGTTGACCTTAACACTCCTAATTATGTGCACAAAATATTTAATATAGCTCCTTATGCCAACAGTGCAGCACACAATTATTGCAGAACTTCAACTGTTTCTCTTCTCCTTTTCTCTTCCGACTGTTTCCATTCCAGAGTTGATATACAAGGAGGTGTTTGACTGGGAGGAAAGGACGAAGAATGGAGTGATCAGGGGACAGCCAGCCTCTCTAGGTTAGTAGAGAGAGTGGACCAGCCTCTCCCTCTGCCACTCCCCCCTTTGTTTTCCTCCTTCTCTGAATCCATAGCCCAGGCTTCAGTTATCTTACTGGGTGCCTTCTCTCTGCTCCTCATAGCCCAGGCTTCAGTTAACTTACTGGGTGCCTTCTCTCTGCTCCTCATAGCCCAGGCTTCAGTTAACTTACTGGGTGCCTTCTCTCTGCTTCTCATAGCCCAGGCTTCAGTTAACTTACTGGGTGCCTTCTCTCTACTCCTCATAGCACAGGTGCAGCAGTGAGTGGAGACACCCAGCAGCACCAGCAGCATCCCCACCCTTCCACCTCCTCCTCCACGTCTGTCAACGATGTGTCCTCCATGTCTACCAACCCCACCCTGACCGACACGGACAGCAGCCTGGAGACGGCCACCACAGCAGGGGGCCCGCTGGGCTGCTGCAGATGACTATCAACTTGTCCTCCTGGCCTGGCCTCCAGTCCTACCCCTCTCCCTGCCCCCATCCGGACATGGCTCTCACCTCTCCGCTTGTCTTCAATGGTGTAGCATTTAGGCCAGTTTTTTGCTGTTTTATGTGTTTGTTTTCTGAAACGAACAAAAGAAACCTTTTTTTTTCGAACTGCTACAGAGTTGTTATTTTAGTTAGTTAGGTTTATTTTATTTTTTATTCCTGGCTGTAATTTATTGTTGCATATCTTTATTTTGGATTTTTGGGGAGCCGAAGACAGAGATCGTAAAAATGTCACTATGCTTCGGTTTCTTAACAATATTGAGAATTTTTTTGAGAAACATCTTTAAAAGCTTTCATGTGACTTGGACGTATTTTTTTAAGTCGATCATTTTACTTCAAGCTACTGCTATTTCAACTTGCCATATCAATGTAGAATGGGTTTGTACAGATTTTATGGTAAATACAGTATATATTTTTTTTCAGTTTGCAGTGAGCCATTTTAAACATAATTTTATTGATAAATGTATGATTTTAGATCTTCCCTGCAGAATCATACAATTTTATTTAGCCTTTTTTGATTCTTAACTATCAGATATTGTGTATAAAAAGAAGAGTTTCCTCTTGTGAGTCACTACTTCCTTGTAAAAAGTTTCAAGTTTATGAAAGCTTTATTTTTTGCTAGCTTATGTTTAGTTTAGTCTTAAGATATCTCAAAATGCTGTTTGAATTCAGAATTTTCCTATGGGATATAAGATGAGTCCCCTCTTCAGATTTGTGATTTTGCCAGTTTTAAATTTGTGGTTGTCGTATAGTCCATGAATGGTGCAGTTAGGGTCACTTAAGAGCTTTCAGAAAGGATCATAATTTGTTTTCTCCACGACTGCACTGGTTTGTTATAAATATTCTACGGGTGGATCTTGTTTTAATCGTAGGCGGTTTTGATGTTGACGTATGACTGAGAAACGTGTGAGAGCTTAGAGAGGAGAAGCAGGAGTTGAGCTCGCATAGCTTTTGAGAAGGGAGTCAGAACATGGAAGTAAGGGATGGTTTGAGGATGTGATGAAATTGGTCTTTGGCAAGATAAAGGTTCTTTGGGTTCCTTGAGGATTTTTATTTTTACAATTATCTGTATCCCATTGTGCAATTGATGTACATTCACAATTTTAATACAGCTTGCAGTATGTTGAAAATCAATTTGGAAATGACTAGGTACAGTATCAGAATTGAAGAGTAATAATAGCTAAGGAAATTGGCTACCTGCATGCGTGCACTAAATCAAGTCACCCCTTTGGTCTAGTACGTTGACAAGGCAACAGAACCATGATTAAATCAGATGAGTCATTGCTTAAATGACTCTTAACTGTATGCAATAATGGTGTCCTTCCATGTGGTGTTTTGAGTTTGCTTTTAAAAAGGAAAAGTGCCTGTAGTTTGTCAAGCATTCATTCCTAGGAAAAGGAGTATTCATCTGTGTAAAGGTTAATGGTGTCTAAAAAAAAAACAAAGTCAATCACAAGTGAGGCGGTTGTAGTCACAAATGTTTTGTATATTTTTCTACTGCATCGGTTTTGACCCTGAAGTTGGACACAGTAGTCTTTTGAGAGAGGTAGTATGGTAATTTATGCGTCAAAGTATTTTAGCACATAGGTTTGAATAACTTTGACAGGACAGTTTTATCAAGGTCTTTCATCAAAGTAAAAATTAGTAAATAATTGTTTTCTATAACAGAGAATGATATGCTTGTTTGCTATGGGTTTGCGGCTTTATACTTTGCATATTAACAAAAATGTGCTGATTGTAGAAGGAGGAAATGATGGGAATATCCTCTTTTGTTTTAATCGAAATTTCTCAATGAACCAAATTGTTTATGTTGAAAGGTGACTAAATGGCTGTGGTGTTGTGTTTGTGGAAGGGTGCATTCCAGAATGCCAGCCTTGGTGGGGTTGTGTAACTGGTTATCTGGGAATGAAAAGTGTGTTGTGATAGAGGTAGGGGAAGGGGTGGATAGCAGCCATTGATAGGTATACAATGTTAAAGTAGCTGTAACACAAGAAAATAATTAATCAGAAAAGAACACCTTTTTGTTGTTGTTTTTAAGTGCTCTTAATTTTCTTAGCCCAACATACAGTACAGGGATGCAAATGAGGATTTATTAAAGTAACTGTTGCTTCTGTGATTTTTTTAATTGCATCTCTAAAATTGTAATTGTCCTGATTTAAATAGACTTTGATGAACTACCTCACACTAAATTTCTACCAGTTCTTGGATACTTTAGTTGCCCACATAATTAGCTAGCAAAGACATGTGAATAGAGATTCCATTATTTATTTATTTGAAAGTGTACTATTGTCAATGTTAGGAGACCTATAGTTTTGTATATTATGTATACTTCACCTAGAAGTAAAGAGAACTGTTTATGTAAATTTCCTTCTTTTCTTTTTCTTAATTTTTTTATTTTCTTTTTTACAGTTCATGTGCAATACCTTCTGCAAATTGTGCTAGTAGTAAGTGATGGATCTAGCCCATGTTAGTAGTATGTTTCTGAAGGTAGAGAAGTGTTTGGTACTGTCAATCCATGTTTTCCTTTTTTTTATGAATTATTAGGATGATTCTCTGTGACTTGTTTATAGTCATGATGTTACGTAATCAGTCTTACCTGTCCATCAAGTCTGCGGTCAGAGGGGTGTCGAGAGCGAGTCACATCACGCACGGCCATTGAGATTTTGATTGTTATGTGGTAAGGCCAAAATAATGTTAATCAAAAAAAAAAAAAGATAAGTTAACGCCTAAAACAAACTCATATATGTATGGTGCTGGTTTGTAATGTTTGCTAGTGAAGCCAGCCATGCAAGTAGTTAAGATTTCCTGGCTCTGCGACGTGTCCCTGAAAACCGCAACCAATGAGAAGTGCACTACTAGAATTAATGCACTGGGATCTGACAATGCCTACATAAAAAAAAACATGTACTGCAAATAAAAGAAAATACAATTTGAATCACGTGGTTCTGTGTCATTGTTTAATTTTAAAACAACACTCACCTGGATCCACAAGGATTGGGAGGTGGGAGGGGGAGTGTGAAATGATGATCATGTTTCTTTCTAGACTGTAATAATGACTAGTCTATACTTTCATATAAACTGTAACTCCATGACATCAGTATGTATTTATTTCTATAGTGTGACCTCTATTAGAAGTGTTTAATACCCATAATAAATAAGCACCATCTAGTTCTCATAGATAAGACATTTAACCTGGGATTGAGAAGGACATCTCCATAGAAACATCACTTTGTAAATATAAGCATATGAACAGCATGTGATTCAGTTATTGAATTACACAGTTTTATAAAATGTAAAAAATGAAAATACAATACAAATGATATAAATTACAGTCACATTGTCTTGAACTAAAAGCACTTTCTCACAATAGAATGCTGCTTAAAGAGCAACTGGTTTGGACTGTTTAAGTCTGTAGTGGTTATAATCTGAACAAGGGGGCTTGTTAACTATCAACAATTTCACCACATGCAAGGCTCACAATAAATTAAAACTTGCTTGAATTTCCTTGAAAAGGTATTCATCAGCAATAGTTAACAATGCATTCAATCCTAATTATCATATTTAATTTTAATTTGTTTAATTCTAGACTTTAATTGGACAGGGCTGGCTTCATCAACATCACATTACATTCACTATATTACGGTGTACATTCTTCACTCAATATCGTCTTTTGATTCACAATTGGCACCTTTCCTCAGCAGGTTCTTACACTGGTTTCTTTGCTCTTTTGTAATCCAGATACATGATAAATAATGACAACTATACAGAGAGGCATCACTTTCTGAAACAATGGACAAGCAGGCATAACATCCTCCATCTTCTAATTCAACACCATGGGCAGGTTTGAGTCAAAAAATACACCCCTTCTTACTCCCCTTCGAACTTGGATATGTGCTACTCCACACGGCTTATATATTGTCATGGCAGATGACTACTTTCTCCGAAGGAAGGGAGGAAAGGAGGTTGCATTCACAGAAAATGAAAACAGGGCCATTCCCTGAAGGCACAGCCTGAGAACTGCTTCCTGGTGACTTTACGGGTAGCGGTCAGCTTTGTGTGCCAAAACCAAAATGGCTTCCAGTTCTGACCCTAAGCACAGGTTTTGGTATCAATGTGTCTTGTACGCACAGTGTACTGCAGGCCTACTTTAGGGCCAGCAAATGACTTTTAATGCTAACTGACAGATGATGTATGGACAACATGGCATACACTTTATAGCCTTAATGCTTATTGAATTGTATTGTAGGCACTGCTTATTCATTATGTCAGTTGTTTAAACCCTCATATTTTACTTTAAAGTTAATATAAATGTTATCGATATTAGCGTGGAGATTAGAGATTCCAATGCTCGACCCTTTCCTGCATCCCATCATTTACAAAGTCCATTCATTGAGCCCAGAGACCTCATCACTGAGTCCCATTTAAAGCAATGGCAGTGTTTTAGAAAAGGCCAGTACTGACCTACCAACACAAAGTAATCGACAGCTCAAGTTTCCTACAGCTTAAAAAAACACTACTTCAGATCTCAGAGTCCTAGTACTGGTATACAAACCCTGTCAGGGTACAATGACAGACTGACCAATACTTTAAAACAGTCATGGACCTGATTGAGTTAATGGCCAGCATACATCTTTGTTACTAGTTTCATTCCAATTCAATCAATGGTTCAGAGGCATCATGACGGGGTAACCATGGGGCCTTTCTTTTATCACTCGTCCTCGTCACTATCAGCATCACTTTTTTTATTCCAACACGAGCGCTGATTGAAACGTGATGCAGTAATATGCCTCTAATCATTTGCTGCTGAAGTAGCCTTCTTCATTTTTACCCTCAAGCATATATTCAAAGATATCAGAGTTATCACTCAAATGTCGCCAGTTCCCTCTCAAATGTCGCTAGTCCTTGCCCCGAGTGCCAGGTCCCCCAGCGTGGAGAAGAAGTCCTCCATCTCCTTCTCCAGGAGGCGGTTGCGGTTCTCGGCGTCCTGGCGTGCTCTCTCCGAGTTGCGCAGCTTGATCTCCAGCATGCGCTGCTTCTTTCTCTCCTGCTCCATCTCCTGCTCCAGACGCTCCATCTGGGCACACAAAGCCATGCTGGAGTCCTCCAGCCTGCAGGGGGAGCACACACACGCATATAGACATTTTAACTTTGTGAGGAAAAGGGAAGGAATGATACTCTCTGTTTATATGCGGAGAATTTCGCTTCTGTAGTGTCATCTTGGTGGGACGTACTTTTTGATGCGGCTCTCGTAAGCGGTCTTCTGTTTGCTCAGCTCTTCCTGAAGTCCCTCAACCAGACAGCTCAACGCCCTGGAAGCCCCGTCCCCATCTCCGTCCTCTGACATCACGATGGTCGGCACGGCGGCCATGCTGTTCCCGTTGTCGCTGCACCCGGCGCTGCTCACACACAGCTCCATCGCCTCGCAGCTGTCCTCCGAGCCCCTGTCCACCCCCGCCTCCCCTCTCCCGCCTCCTTCCCCCCTGTCCCTTTCTCTCTGGCCGTGAGGGGAGCCCAGCTCCTGCCAGTCTTCCTTCTCTCCACCCCCTCCACAATGCTGCCCAGCGGACTCACTGCCTCCCGAGTCTGGAACGGAGATCTCGCAGGAGGACGTAGACCAGGGCGTGCTGGCCACGCTGGGCACGCTCCCCATACTCGAGGAGGACGTGACGTTGTCGTAGGTGGACAGCCTTTGAGAGGAGCCGGTGGAGTCCCGGTCGCGGGCGCGTTCCCCTGACGAGGTGCGCCGGTGTCCCCTCAGAGACGACAACCCGTTCATCAACCAGTTCCCCCCTCCACCGCCAGACGTCACGCTGCTGGCGTCAGCCGTGGCACTTCCTCCTCCAACGATCTGCTTGGCCTGAGCCTGGGTCCGAGGTGCCGACGATCCTTTGAAAGAATACTTCCAGGAGGGCAGGGTCTTAGCCTGCTTGCTGGGGCTGACCAACGTCTCACCCTTTCCCAGTCTGGGGGTAGGGTTGGGGTTGGGACTGGGGGTGATGGCAGCACAGAGCTTGGCATCCAGGGAGGAGGCACTGCTGCTGTGAAGGTCCTGGTCCGGGTGTGAGGTGGGGCAGCTGTGGAGATCCTCCTCGGAGATCCAGGCCCCAAGGCTGCGGTGCTGGAGCTGCTGCCCAGGGAGGGTGACGTCCAGCTCAGGACCCTCCTGGTCCCTACCTGAGTACAGACGCTTCTGATCTCTGATCAGGATGGTCATCAGATGCTGGACTAAAGAGGTGCCTGGCCAGGAGACAAACAGAGAGAGAGATTGAGAGAGAGGATTATGACCACTAGCTTCCCAAACGATGAAATCAACTGAGAGGTTTCAAATTATACCTGGACTCTAATACAAAACTTTGATTTGGCATCTAAATATCTCATCTCAAGATATCACAACTCTCATAACTTCAACAGTAAGTTCAGTATTTACATGAAGTAAATGTGTGAATATTTATACCCTCCATGATAGCCACTGGGTCCTCCATCTTAGGCCTGAGGATGTTTGGTCCAAATACTGTGGCCAGGTTCTGAACTCCCATCTTGTTCTCACTCGCATGTGACTGGACCTCATCAAGGAACCTAGAACAAAAAGGTATAATACAAGGTTTTTCCAGGCCTGTGTGTGTTGTGCATAGTTGTATAGTTGTGTATGTTTTGTCTCTGGACCTACTTGCATATGTACTTCAGGAGATTATAGTTGGCCAGAGGTAACGTGCTGACTTGTTTTCCCAGCTCCTGTACACCCTGAGTGAACGAATGACAAGATGAATAACAGCAACACATACTCGCATGCACACACACACACAAACAGATCTTACTTCCTCCTCGTCTTTGGCAAGTAGCTGGGCACAGGAGAGGAAGTCTTCATATTTGGCGAAAGGAACCACTGGCTCAGGCAACTCGCGCAGGTAAAGCTTCAGCAGAGACGCCACCGTGTGGACATCTGTGTTACTGCACAGAGAACCAAAAATGTTTTCACCTTCACGTGCTTTCTACAGTGCATTGCTCAGCCATTTAACTACAGGGGGAAGCAGTTTAACTAGAAGGTACCTTTCAAATATTCTGTATTATATAAAAGGAGCAAACAGATCGTATTTACCTGTCGAAAAGAGGCTTGTCTCCACAGTCAAATGCTTCTTGTAGCTCTTTTACCAGGTTGGCTTGCCCTGGCATCCTAAATAAGCCTTCTTCATCCAGACCTCTTTCTCTGATGAAGTCCACGCACTGCTCCACCAGGAGAGGGGCCAGACGTGGTCCAAACTTCTTTTCATACTGCACTGTGTCCTCGAGACGCTGGCCAAATATGCCTGCACAAAGGCACAAACATGTTTATAGAATATTTAACGTGGAGAGCAATTCATTCACTTCACAAATTGAAAGTAGTCTTGTAATTGCCCCTCCCCGAGATCGACAAACATCTGCAAGCCAGTCAAGCATCAATTAGAGAAGAAGCTAATGCTGTCAAGCCACCTGTTCTGCCTATAGTCTGAGTCTCACCTGCGACTTCCGCACAACAGTCGCAACTCGAAGACAAGTCGCAATAGTCGTAGTACGTCACGGAGCACGAGCCGCAGAGCTGCAGAGCACTCTTTTCATACATTCCAAATCCACATTTCCCAAGTAGAGACGGGCGTAGTAAATCGATCCAATGCTGTTCATACATCCGACACGATGTGTCTCTCGTTATCGTGTAATGACACATTTAAGTGTCACAGCTGTACCAGTGCAACAGAAAATGGACTTGCGGACGGGCGAGACAGGTATGCTGGAGTACCGTCACACTTAAGTGTCAAAACGCCAGCTGACAGCACATGAAAATGGAAATAGCAGACATAGGTCACTGGTTATGTCTGGAGTACTTCCGTTAACGACAGTTCCATAAGTTGGCGACAGTTCTATTCTTGATGAGGAGTTGGGAAGTCGAAAGCATTCCAGCGGCCTTGTAAATTCGAGACGATGGAAATTAAATACCCTCTCGTGCAGCAGGCGATAGGCTGTTCTGTTGTTGGATAACAGGTGTTCATTGCTTTTTCCTTTTAATTCATTTAGACAACTTCTAAGCAGTAACTTATTGATGGGATACCCTCAGTTAGACTTATAGCCTACTAGACAGGCCTAGACTACAGGAACCTACGACTACATATAGGCCCATATGACGGCGTCAGAATAATCTGTGTACTTAATCTTTAACAATCTAAAACAAGATAAAACAGACCTTACTCCATAAAAATCTTAGTTGGTTCACATGCAGAACAAACGTCATTTTCTACTCTCTTTCAGCAGGTGCCAACCACGGAACACAATAATGTGCCACCTAGCCAACCATTGATACTGTACATGAAATGAGTTTAATACTGTATATGAAAGAGCCCTGATGTCAGACCTAGAGAGAAGTTATTTATCTCTACAGCCTATCATCCTCCTATTAATAACGTCCTCTTGGTAACATTAAACCTGGACCTCCAGCATGCTTCTCCTGCACCGTTCACAGCCCAACCCAGTTATATTTCTGGATGCAGGACAAGTACAGTAGCCATGGGAAGACACTATATACCTGCAACCAGGCTGCAGTTGACGTGAAGACTTATGGATCCGGGGCCACTCTGGGGAAGGTGCTAGACTATTTAGGTCATAGCTCACGCTCCGTCGGCCTGTCAATGTCTCTATAAGCACAGTTGCTCTGTTTGTGTTCAAAATAGGTCCCAGTAGTGATTGTGTCAGAGCACAGATAAGAGAATGAGAAAGGCGGTACTGTATATTTGTGATTGTGTCAGAGCACAGATAAGAGAATGAGAAAGGCGGTACAGTATATCTGTGATTGCCACAACAGTGCCGGGATGTTTTATGATCAGTTTTGTCATCACATCAGATCGGTAAGCTAGTTTAAAAAACCCAACAGTTTATATTAAACAATCAATTTAACATGCACCTCCTCCGAAAGGCGCCCAGATGACCCTGCGGATGGCTTTGACCCAGTCATCCATGTCTGTCTGGGAGTTGGCCATGAGGAGGAAGGCTTCATGGCTGACCCCTGCTCGGTCCTTCTCTCCTCCTGTACCACCTGGTAAGAAAGAGTAGAGGGAGGGTGAGAAGAGTCGGAGAGTAGAAGACAGAGAAACAGGACCAGAGGCATTTAGAGAGAAAGGGTGAAAGAGAGTTAAGAGAGTTCATGAAAGGCTGATGTCACTTAGCCTATAATTCCACAGATCTTTAAGAGCAAAGATGAGGTCTCTCAAAAGCTTTTTTTCTTGTGACCAAACAATGTAGGGCAAGTTAAAATGAAACGTCTTAAATCATTTTAGTTTCTTAATAACAATTAAGTCTTTATTTCTAAAATGGGGTTGTGCAGTTATGTCAAGTTCTAAACTTTAGTTTGGTGGATATTTTTGTGACATTTTACCACTAGATGGTACTGTTTTTTCACTTAAATCAGGCCCATCAATAAAAAGAAAATATATATATATATATTTTTTTTTTAAGGTACTTCTGCTTTATTGGGAGAGTGATAGTTACAAAGAGACAGGAAATGTAGTGGACAGTGATAGAAAGGTGCAGGAAAATGCCCAGGCTGGATTCAAACCCGGGTTGCTAGGAAAAGGCCTTAGTACAGTTTAATGCCTGTCCTATTTTACTTACAACCCTCTGAAAGACAGTAGAATAGACATATCCCTTGACCACGTCATTCATTAATGAATGCTGGACTCTCTCCCTTGTCATGTTCCACAGGCTCATTTAGCCCTGCGGGGTAAACCAAATATTAACAGTAGTGCCTTAAAACTAAGTGCCACTGTCACCAAGCTTACCAAACTCACACCAGTGTGACAAACACTGGACCAGTCACAGTGACTGCTCTCGGGGTCTGTCTGTGCTTATTCCCCATGCCTGGAGCTCTGGGACACTGATAGGGAAAGCTGAATGTGATCAAGTTAACAAAATATGTTTTCATGAGCTGGGGTTTTGATGTTGTCATGGTATATCCAGTCATCAATGTGCAACACAGTGATGAGTAATTTGTTGTGGTATTGGTCTTTCTGGTTATTTGCCTACACGTCACCCTCTTTAAAAAACGACGTAGTCTGTTCAGACAGACAGAGTATTGTGGATGGCCTGTCATCTGATATGCACATCTGCATCTATAGCCCTGCTACAAAATAATGAAACGTTGTCTACCTGTGAATATTTCAACGTGCTTATTCAAATGGCTGTCACAAACACTGCGGTTTCTGTAATGACTGCAATTAAAGTGTGTCCTGAAATAATTAAAAACCAGAATTAAAAACCGTACAGAGGAATGAGACTCATCAAGAGAGAGTGATGAAGATGATCTAGCAGTAGAGACACACAGGAGCCTGGAACACCACAGACACTACCCTCTTAGCCCCCTGCTACACACACAGTACAGCAGATCAATCAAGCAATACCAGACATTCAGACACCAGCCTCGGGCTGTCTGGAGGTCTGCAGGAAGAAAGACAGAAAGATCTCATTTCCAAACAATTACGATACAGAGGCTGTGGTTTAAACATGCTTCAACCTCAGGCAACCCAAGCTGGTGCTGCCTGAAGACTGATATTGACTATGCAGAGCTCTATCTTCATTTCCCACCGTAGACAGGCAGTGTGTGTGTTTTGAAGGTCGTTCTGAAAGTAAATGTATCCCTGTTTTCGTAAATGTCAGACTATCCAGTGAGACCGCGGAATGGACCTTTTAAATAGGGATGAATGAGACTTTTTCATGCATAGAAAAAAGCTTCTGCTTATCAGTGGCAAATGTGAACTTTCTGATCAAGCTAAAAGACTGAGGGATCAGTTAGATAGACACCTGCAGTTAAGGATTACACTGATAACTCATGCGTATTTCAGGATAAACTCACTTTTTATAAAAACACGAATATAACCAATATATCATGGATATAAAATATACTGTACTAATTATGTGTTTATTTAAACGTTGATTGTCCCTGGTGATAGTAAAGCCTATTTTGGGTCCATTGCTGTGGTCATGTGGTCATGTGGGGAGAGCTGTGAAAGTGGTATTTTCACAATGGTCAGTGTGTGACTAATGTGGTAAATAGCACTGATCTGGTGATTGATCATGCTGGGAATTGAGTCAGTAACTGGTTGCTCTTTGTGCAGTGTATGATATACAGCTCTGTTTCTAGAGAAATGGACATGTGTGGAGAGTTATTCTGTAGAATGTGGAAACCTCTGGAATGTATGAAACTATCCACTTCATTCTGAAACCTTACTAGACAAGCCAATAATATGTATCTTCAGACTGGGAAACTGTTTCTTACAGAAGTGAGTGTTAAAATGTGTTTGATCAAGGACACATCCTTCTAGACTTGTCTTCAATTAGGTTTGTGACTGCCTCACAGCTAAGAACACCTTCCTAAGAAGCTACAGCCCCTTTCAGTGTTTGACGTGCACACCATCATCTCC